>NW_011888921.1:3670279-3673051 GCF_000151845.1 Pteropus vampyrus
GATGTGTATTTTTCTTAAAAGTAATTCACATTATCCTAAATCTTAATATATTAAGACATTTTAAACCAAGCATATTTCGAAATGCTCTATATTGAATAAGCTCATTTTTTGTCTTTTTAAATAGTTCCCATACACTAAGCATTATAGGAGATATGTTAGATAGATTCTAGGAAACTAAGCATGATTCTTAAAGTTGACTGTTTTATCTCATTCTATGCTTTTCCCCTCTGGTAAAACTTTTTTAGTAATTTCTCCCCAATAATAATGCAAATGGCTAGCACTTATTGAATAATACCATATTCCCAGCAATGTGCTGTGCTTCACACACATTTCATTTAATCCTTACCACAGTCTTACCCATTAGGCTCTCTTGTTATCTCTTTCTACTGAATGAGAAAACAGAAACTTAAAAATGTTAAGTACTTTGCCCAGACCTCACAACAGGTCAATGACACACAATGTTTCAAACTCAGGTCTGCTGGAAGCCAGGACCCCAGTACATTACTGACTATGATGCAGAAATAAATAGCCCATAGAAATGTGTAGGAGAGATGTTGTTCAGTATCTCCTGAGACAACTTCCTACTCCTACATTTATTCCTTCCATCCCCATCTATCTCCCCTACTTGATTTATATAAGGGAGTATTTCTCCAGGCAAAGAACACTTTCTTCTGACCTATAAGAGAAAAAGAACGGAAAAACAGCTCATGTTTTCCTTTGGGTTGGCAGATATTTTCCAACAACCTTTATCTGCAGTTTTAACAACAAAAAAAATGTGGCAAACACTGAGCTATGTCCATCTGGCACGACCTCTCAGAAAACCATGTCTCCATTTCTACCCTTTAAAGCAATTTCTCTTTTGTGTGGATGCTGGCGTCATGCAAAACTGGGGTATCTTTGACACTGTCACTTTACAGATATACCGTATTTTTCCAGCTGCTAATCTTAGATGTGGAAATAATGATCTTGAGCTTCATTTCCCCCTCTATTAGAACTGAACCCTGTAATTTTGCTCATCAGATTTGCAAATGAAGGTTATCTTATACTGTTTAGCTTGGTTAAACGTTATCACCGTGGGTGGTTATGCACCTCCTGTCATGCTGATGAGAAGCCTGCCTTCCTGACTGTGTTCACCGAGGCCTCCTGCTGAAGGAGAGACTGTGCAAAAGGCACTGGAAATCAATGGGACGAGGACAGCAGGAATCAGAGCACTCAGCTTACAATGTCTCCACTTCCGTGTGGTCCTTATTATGGTGCTGTACAGATTACAAAGCACTTTCACAAATATTATCTTATTTAGCTTAATAAGCACAACCACCCTGTGAAATAGATTTTATTACCCTCATTTTCTACGCTAGGAAACCGGGCTCTATTAAGGGGGAAATATTTGATTTAAATGCGGTTTTCCAACTGGAAATCCAGTGTAATTTCAACAGGCCGGAGCTCACCATGTATGAAGGATTGTGATGGAAACAGGTGTTAGGTGCCTCAGACATTCCTGTGTTCCTTCCTCCACCCCCTGACTTGTTGCTCCTCTAATCTCAGCTCTTTTACACCCCTCATTCTTTGTGCTACTGCTCGCACACATCAGCCACATTCAGGCCTCAGCTCCTGCAATTCTCCTCCCCAGATAGCGACACGGGTCATTCACTCACTTCCTTCAGGTGTCTGCTCAAATATTACCTCATCAGAGAGATCATCCCTGGAAACCCTAGGGACACTAGTGGTTCTCACTACTCCCTCTCTCCTTTAGCACCGTGCACCAAGGATGGGGCGAAGTGCTCTCAGGCACAGACCGACGATAAGAAAGCAGACTAAAACTCAGTCTGCTTTTTATGATCACCACACGCCAGCAATTCTAAACGACATTGGCGGTGGAATACCTTTCTGAGAAAAAAACAAAAACAAACTAAGTTCTAAGCGATTGCTGTGATTTCTTTTGAGTTATAAAAATCTGTATGTTGACTTGAAATGAGTACATTATTACTTATTCTTTAACAAACATGGTGTTCTACTTGGAAGTTAACTAAGAGAACTCTAAGCTACACAGTTGGCCCCTGACACGAGTAGACAGAGCTATACAGGTTTGTTTGTAAGTACTACAGTAGTTCAGAGTCGTTTGAGCTTGCTTTGGGTGTAGTCGGCAATGCCAACCCTTGTGGTATAGACATATCCCCATGTAAAGATCAACTATGGGCAGTGATAAACTGACAAATTTAGCTACCATAGCCCCTCTTATCTGAGGGTTTGCATTCCATGGTTTGGCTTTCTGCAGTTTCAGTTATTCATGGTCAACTGTGGTCTGAAAATATTAAACGGAAAATTCAAAAATTAAATTGCATGCCTCTCTGGGTAACGAGATAAAGTCTCATGCCATCCTGCTTTGTCCCACTCGAGATGTGAATTATCCCTTTGTCCAGTGTGTCCATGCTATGTACACTGTTCACCCAGTAGTCACTTAGCAGCCTTCTGGATTATCAGATCAGCTGTTGAGGTATTACAGTCCTTGTGTTCAAGTAACATTTCTAAAACTTTTATATTTTATATTGTTTATTCGTTCTATTTTATTATTAGTTATTGTTGTTTATCTCTTACTGAGACTAATTTATAAATTCGACTTTATCATAGGTATGTATGATAAAAGTATATACAGAGTTCAGTACTATTCTCAGTTTCAGGAATCCACTGGAGATCTTGGAACGTGTTTTCCATGGATAAGGGAGACTACCATGTATATTCTATTGAACATAAGTATGCAAAAAAGACCCATTT
>NW_011888921.1:3674316-3684730 GCF_000151845.1 Pteropus vampyrus
ATCTTCAGAAGCGTTCATTTAGGAAAACAGTAATCTCTCCAAGTGTTTTTCAGTCTCACAGATTTTTCGGTTAACTTTTATCACTGTGGTTTATATGTGCCTGATTTAAAATAAAAACAGTAGAAGGCTTTGATGAAGAAGAGCAGTCCTCCCAACACCCTATGTGCTTCCCAGAATCGACCACCCCAAGCCTTTTCTTTCTTGTCCCTAGCTTTTACCTCCTTGTTTCTTTGTATTTCTAATCCTGTACTTTGTCAATGTGATTTGATTCTAAAATGGCTGAATAGAAAGTAAGATTTTGGTCAACGGTGCAAGATTTTCTGTTTCAGTAATACCAAGTGGCCGTTCATTGTAATAGGTCTGCCTTCTAGCTGTGCTGCTTCCAGAACTTTGTATTTAGTGGCAAGAATTCCACACTTCTCAGGGAGAGGAGATGAAATTGACTTTCTGGAACTTTTTCAATGGATAAGAATGGGGTTAAAGAAGAAATCCAGAGGCCGCCTGGGAGTTATAGTTTAAGTGTGTGGATAAATCCTTCAGATGCAAAGAAAGACAGAAAACTTTGCAAGAAGACAGAGTTTAGAACAAACAAAGAACCTTTGTCCTTGGAGAAGGCTGCTGCTTCGACCATAATCCCAGATATTATAAACAAACAAAAAATAAATAAAAATAAATCCCACAAAACTCCTGTTGACAGCAAAGGGTCAGGACTTCATTTTGGCAAGAGAGAAGGATTTGGATTGAGACCTGAAAGAGCTATGCTATGTGACCTTGGCCAAATGAAAGAGAATCATAGGCATATTTTAAAAGCCACCGTTATCTGGGCTTTCTGTTATATTCAGCCAAACTTATCCCTTAACTGATATAGGTTCAAAAGCATCTGCTACCTTTGGATTATATCAAGTCTTCGGATACCACAGGAATTATCTACTGGGCTGCACTCTCTCTAATCTCAAAGAAAATTATCCCAGATCATGAGTGTTGCAAAAATACCAGACTATTTGACTTCTTATCCTTTCTGTGGCCATAATCCTGGGAGCTCTTTCAGACCTACTAGCTCAGAAATGAATGTTCTACTGCTGTTCCCTTCTCTTAAGTTGACTAGAATGTTATACCTTGGACAGACCTTGTGGAGTACTTGGATCTATATTTCACATCAAGAAAACTCTGAGAAAATTTTATATATTCCTATAAATGGAAGACATGTTATAATTGAAGTGTTCTCCTATGGTGGGTTACAATGATTAAGAACCTGCCTGAAACCATAATGGTGGATTCAGATCTCATTTCTACTACTGATTAGCTGTGTAATTTGGGGCAGAATACTTAACATATCTCAGCCTCGGTTTCCTCATCTGTGAAGTGGGGAGAGTAATAACCCCCATATCACAGACTAGTTATGAAAAATGAAAAGTACCTGGTACATAGTTAGTGTTCCATAAATGGTTAATATTATTATCACAGTCTAACTTATAATTATATTTTACTATGATTTTTTTTCTGTAGTTTAGAAATTGTCTCAAAGCACTGACGTGTCTCATTATTTTTTCTTCTTATTCATTCCAGAGAGAAGAAAATAGATGGCACATAATCAATCTTTAGTACATATTTGATGTTGAATTGAATAATCTGTTTTATTATAAGGAAGGCTGGTGAAAAAAAGCATTTGGGACTGATAATATGTTTACTCAAAAAAATAATATCTTACAAAAATCTATTTTATGTATATAGAAAGAATGGCATCAACATATTAACAGTAATGGGCTTGTCTATTTTTCAGATTTTCTACACTTGACATTTATAACTTTTGTAATTAGAAAAGTAGTTAATCTTTAAAAATCTGCTTAGAGATAGAGTAGAGGTTATAACAAAAGAAAAAAGAATGTGGTACATAGTATTAAGTATGATTTCCCAATAATTTTTGTTTTTCATTGTGCCTTCCAAAAAACACAGTGACATAATAAAACTGAGTTTGAAAGTACTCAATAAATTAACATATTCTGATAATTCTATAAGAAAGAATGGAGGCACAATCTTTGGTGTAGAAAGTACATATCCAATGATCATCTGAGCAAGGAACACCATCTTTCATAAATTAAACAGCATGTAGCTGTTTCCATCATGCTGATGGAAAGATCATCACATTCAGAACGGAAATTCCAGGAACTTACATCTAATTAACATGGAAATAAAATCCACAGAATAGATATGTATCTGAAGTTTATGCAGTCCCAGGGTACAATGGCAACAAATGCAGACTGATCTAATCTGGTTGTAATTAGGGACAACAGTGTGTGTCAGGGAACATCATATGGAAAGCTAACATTCAATCCAATTAGGAAGGGCAAAGTATAAAGGATGAAAACAATTTCCTTTGTCCAGTTAAATTAGTCATCCAAATAATAGGCTACTCTTTGACCTTCCTGGGAAAGATCAGGTTGGCTTCTAACAGTCATTAAATAAATAACCAGCTTATTCTTGCAATGTTTAATAAGTCAGATTTAGGGAAATATATTTTAGACTAAAAAAATCAGCCAAGAAAAAAATCAGCAAAAATTTCTCTAATGTATTCTCATTGTTCTGTTTATCAATTTTAATTTGAAGAAACAGAAGGACTGATAAGAGCACCAGACTAAAGTGAATATAGGGTCTGTTAAACAAAATGAAGAGGTCACTTTCTACTTCTTGCTAATTCATGTGGCAACAGCTAAAGAAAGGAGATATTTTAAAAAATAGCTTCTCTGGTGCTTCTCCAAGGTCCCACTTAAAACATATATACTATGTTTTTTTCCTATACAAACATACCTATGATAAAGTTTAATTTGAAAATTAGGCACAGTAAGAGATTAACGACAATAACTAGTAATAAAATATAACAATTATGACAATGTACTGTAATAAAAGTTATGGGAATGTGGCATTATAAAGTAAAATAACACGAGCACTGCTATCCATCTTTCTATGGTTTATCACAAATGTCTCTGATATAGTGTCAGCAAAGTTGGAGTGTGTTTCTTATTCTTTTTGTTGCTTTGGGTGGTTGTTTACAAGAGAAAAGTATAGAAAATAGTTTCCGCCATCATCCTTGGAATTAGAAGTCCTTAACTTCTCTTTATCAGTCCATTTATAATAGGCTGGGTCTTGACCCTCATCTATGTGAGACGGGGAAATTAGCTTCTCTACGTTTGCCCCTAGTTCTTCCTCCTACCCCACTTTCGATGTCTATCAGCTATGTCATCAATTCAAAATTAGATTCAAATATATTTTGTCTATAGGTTGATTCTGAAAACTGAAAACAATACATATCATTTAGAATACATGAATATATGAACATTATTCACTGAAGAATCAAGTAATGCAATTTAATTCATAAAAAAGGAAGCATAATCCCTCTATCAGTATACTTCTGCAGCTTTGAGGAAAATGCAAAAGGTTGATTTTTCTTACACTCCACAAGCAGCTCAAAACACTACCATATTTTTCTGTGATTTATATTTGGATCAACACTTTCTTATCAGCTTTGTGTTTTTCTTAGAGTTTCTACAGTTGCATTTGCTGGAGGTATAGAGGGAGCTTCTATTCTTCTAAGGGAATGTTTACTAGAATATGGGAATTGAATTAATAACCTTAAAAAATTCTTGAGAATTTCTCCTATTTGCCTGTTTTGCTTCTCATTGCAGTTTGATGACTATGTGGGTAGAAATTTGACCTTATATCCTCAGCCTAATACCCAAATTGTTTTTAACTCTAGGGAATATAAACTGTCAAGTTCAGATATCCTTAAAACTTTAGCAAGAGCACCGTAAGGCAGAATGTCTCTGAGAATCAATCTCTTTTTTGGTATTAAGCATACAAAATATTGAAAAACATAAAAGAGACATTGTTGGGACCAGCTCTAAGAATGTATTTTTCTGTGAGCATATCTCTTGTATATATATTATAGAAATTACCCTAAGACATTGCCAGTAACTTCTTGATGTTAACTCAATTGGCACTAATCTTAAGAGAAGTTTAACAAGAAGGCTTCAGCACTGATGATGATGGGCACTGGTTGGGCAGTTGAAATCACCTATTACAAGAGTCTCAGGGCACAGCCGACTCCATGATATAAGAGTCCACAGAGACCTTATGTTAAGCTTAGCTATTTCTGAATTTTATTCCTGTTCAGAAGAAGAATTTCTCTAAGTACTTGAGAATAGAAAAGAAGGTCCTATATAATCACTCTGGTATCCTTCATTTCGGTTTAAAAAAATGACTTTCATTTTGAGATTTCTGTTCTATAAAGCACTCGACATGAAATACCTAGTCCTAAGGCAATTTAGAAAAAAGAGAAAAAGCACACTGTGGTGTTGAAATCTATTTATCTTGTTTATTCTCAAGGGCAAGAAATAAAAATAATAATAAATAATAATAGATTTCCAATGCAGTGACAGAAAAAGGGTATCAGCAAAATCCCATGGGGAAAATAAAGTAGAAAACAGAAGACAGAGCACGATTACAGTTTGAGAAAACAGATATAAAACTAGAAAGGAAAACAGATTATTAATGCTAGCCAAGATTCTTAAAAGATAGAGTTGTTATTAATTCATCCATATGACAAAAAACAAAACAAAACAAAACAAAAAAACAAAGGATAAACAACATGACTGTAGGACTGAAAATCTAAGGGGTGCGACGTTGTTAAACTCTGCTTTTGGCTTTAAAAAATCAGAAACAGAGATTTCAGGAAATAAAAAAGGAAAATTATGTGAAATGAGTTGTTGAAAAGGGAAAAAACAAGTATATGAGAAACTTCGAAATATCTTTAAACCACTGCCTCTATAATAACATACATTCTAAGTTGTTAAGAGAGTTGGTTAATGGATTCAGAGAAATTCTGCTCATTACATTCAAGAAAGACTTTAGATGCAGTATTTCAGAAAGTTGTCAATGTAAGTACATTTCTTCAAGATATTAGAGGAATAAATTAGAAAAAAAACGAGGTCATGTAGACCTAATTTTCTACTTTTCCGTCTCCTTCCTGAGAAAAGCCTTCCTGGACTCTCTGGAGGGCATCATGTTAAGTGAAATAAGCCACAGACACATTTTTATGATGACTGCTTTAAAATCTTTCTCAAATAATTCCAACATCTTTGTCATGTTGGTATTGGTATCTATTGATTGCCCTTTTCACCTAGTTTGAGATCTTTCTTGTCCTTGGTACAATGAGCGATTTTTGTTTTGCGAATCTTGGACATTTGGGGTATTATATTATGAGACTCTAGATCTTATTCAAACCTTCATTTTATTTTTTTTCTGGCTTCCTCTGACACTACTTTGGCAGGGGAAAAAGAGGAGACCCCTCATCACTGGCAGGTGAGAGTAGAAGTCTAGGTTTTCTGTTTGGCCTTTGTTGACATCTGAGGCAAGGGCTCCTCCTTTTAGCTGGGTGTAGGTGGGAGCTGGACCCCCAACTGGGCCTCCACTAACACTTTCCTGGTCGGGCAGCAAAGGGTGCCTCACTATTGCTGCTCACGTGTCCTCCACTGACTTCATGGTAGAGATGTGGGGGGACCTCACTACTCTTAGGCAGTGGTGAAAGTCCTTACTTTCCATCAGGCCTCCTCTGACACCATCCCAAGGCCTTACTCAGACATTTCAGATGGGGATGGAAGTCCAGGCTCCCCAACTAGTCTCCTCTGACACTGCATGGAGGAGACCTCGTTACGTGAGTCCTGGCTCTCTGTTCCATCTTTTCTGGCAAAGAGGTTTGGACTCCTCGTGAAAGCCTCACATGGGTGGGAGTCTAGGCCCCACTTAGCCTGCCCGGTATAGGCAGGTGTGGGGTCACTGCTTTCCGTAGTGTTTAGCTGAAGTAGAGCACTTATTATTTCAAAGGTTTTGGTCTCGTTAGGCTGCTCCTTTGGCCAGAAAGAGCAAGCTTTTATTGTTGTTGTTGTTTTTTTTTTTTTTTTTGGTCTACATGCATTGGCGTTTTCAGGTTGCCAACTTCTTCAAGCTCTATTTCTGAGATACGTAAGGCAAAAAAAAAAAAAAAACCAGGAAACTCACACCATATTGTTCCTTAGATTCCGAAGTTTCTAGTCAGTCTGCCTTCTTCTCTTCACCTTGCAGTCTTCCTATGGTTTTTTTGCAAACATCGTGCAGGGTTTTCTGTTGTACTTAGCAGGAGGACTATGGAAAGGTACATCTATTTCACCTTCCCATTCACGGAAGTATTTACACATCACTCTGTTACCGATAATAATAGTACCTGCCTCATAGATACCTCCAAAGGCTATTGTGAGGATTAGATCAGTTAATTAGAACTTTGGAACAGTGTCTGGCACATAGTGAGCCTTATATAAGAGTTAGATCTTCTCGTTATTAGTGCAACAGAATAATGTAGTTTTTAAGGGAACAGATTCTGGAACCAGACTGCCAGAGTCTAAATCTTAGGTCTTACACTCAATAAATGTGCTAATCTTTGATAAATTACTTAATCTCTCTGTGCCCAAACTTCCTCACTGTAAATAAAAATAGTAATAGTTTCTTTTCTCACAGGTTATTGTGAGAATAGTTAATATATCTAAAGCACTTAGACGATTGTCTGGCACAAAGTAAGCTCTATTTAAATATTCGATATTATTCTTTTAAGCTAAAGCATTTCATTTTCTCCTCAAAACTTCCATGGCGTAATTAGCAAAGTATCGTTACCTCCATTTATAAATGAAGAAAGAGAAGTTCTGAGGTGTGCAGTGACCTTCTCAATGTCACAGAGCTAGTAAGCCGCAGAGCCAGCCTCAGCCACAGATCTTCTGACATCAAGTCCGCAGCTCATGCCATCATGTAAGCATTGAGCTGAGGCTCGGTTGGGGGTGCAAGATGAGGGCCTATATATGCATAGAGAACATGGCAGCCAGACAAGTACAGAAACTATTCCAAGGCCACAGGGTAGCAGGAGAATAGGAACAAGATGGAGAGAGGGACAGGCAAGAGTGTGGGTTAAATTTATGTTGAGAAATTGGTGTTGAAAAAATCACCCTGATTGTTTCTAACAGGAGACTTCTACCCCAGAACGTATTCCATCAGCACCTTCTGTTCACAGGGCAGTGAAGTGTTTCTCCAATAGCTCGACAGTCCCACCCATGGCAGTTAAACACTTCAGAGAGAGTCTAGTTTCAAGAAAGCAGAGGCTGTGCCCTCTGGTTCAGAATATCCTCAAGTCTGACTTCTGAAGTGGAGCTCCCTCTTCAAGAGACTCTACTGTTGCCCCTGCCCAGCCTACCGCCTAAACTTCTGAGCCTATGCTCAGCAGGCTCGTGCCCTGGGGCCTGTATGAAGTATCACCTAGCCTTCTTAGATTCATCAGCCCTTCCTAAACCCTGAACATTAACCATTTCTGCCATATGTTTTGAGATGTATCTATTTAAGCACCGTATAATATCTGGTCTTTTATTTTTCCTGATGGATTTCACATGTCTGTCTTTTGTAACTAGCAAGACTGTGGCTCTTGAGGGCAGTGGTTGCATCATACAGGTTTTGATGAGGATGGCCTATGGAATTGACATAGAACATGGTATTGTGTAATGAGTAAATTAAGACTTGCTTTTTTTTTTTTTTTCTGAAAGAAAAGGTCACAGCCAAGCAGAGCTGCCCCTATGTGGGTTATATGGGGCCCCTGGCAATTTTTTCTTTTCTGCAAGGCCCTGCCTAACTAAACAGTTTGATTAAAAATGCTTTCAAAATGTGTGGAACCCTGGAAAATATAGAGATTTATAGATGAAGATTCAGAATAAGGGGAAGGAAGAGGTGGAAGAGATACTTTGATATGTCTTTGTTGTCCAATCATGGCAAATGTCTAGGCACCACCTTTTTTCATTTAGGACCAGGAGTCATCTCTCCATGTTCTTTGTTGTCAAATGCGTCATTCTTGGATCATTCATGTTTTCTACCCCCAAAAAGGGTAGCAATGTGTTATTACAATATCACATCTCTTTGGAACTTGTTTTTATTGAAGTGATATAGATCTTCTCATTTATTGCATTTATTTAGTGCATTTATTGAATGCTGGTTATATCGTTTATGCATGATTCTGGATCATCCACTGTGTGGCCTATGAGTAGTGGTTTCCAATGGCTCTCTTAAAAATAATTACGACATTTCATTGATAATGACCACCAATGCAAGTGTCTCCTAGAGAATGCCAGAAAATGTAAACAATAATCCATTTGGGGGTCATATCAAGTTTACGGTTTGGAATTGTATAGCATGAAAGTAGAACAACATGTCTTCCAACTCTGTCTTCTCTAGAACTCTTTAGGCTAAAATCATTGCATTCCTGGAATGTGCTCTCTTCCTGCTGACTGCACCCCTGCTTTCAACACATCCCCGCCAGCCAGGAGGATAGGCGAGGGGCCTGTGGGCAGAGTGAGTAAAGCAGTCATATTCTGCAAGTGTTCATCCCTCACCTTAGGAGAGCATGAGGCCACCATATCCATTAGAAGCAAAGGAGGACCCTCATCAGAAGGACCTGTCAGCATTCTAAAGCAATAGTCAGAAAGCCCTTGGAGGAGATAGGCTTAGTCACTTCAGGGGACTGCCTGAGGAAGCTATGGAGGGGTGGGGTAAGCCCTGGGTGCCAACAATGGAAAGTATACAGGATAAAGGACACCTACAGCCTCCTGCTGCCCTTGAATGTTATGGACTAGGGTAGGCCATGGTCAGAAGAGGTCAGAGCTGATGCCACATGAGATCAAGTCCAAAGCTGGGTGAAGTCTATCCTGAATATCTCCTGTGTCCACTGTAAATGAGTCACCTCAAATCAGAGTGTCAGCACCTTTTGGGAAACACTATATCATGAAAAAAAATATTGCAGTGGCTGACAGAAATGATCACCTCACAAGTCTGCCCTCCTAGAAGCAGGCCAGGTCATAGTTGAGAACTCTGACCCCAAGAGCATGAGTCCCAGGGCTCCTTGGGCAAGTGGTGATCCCACACACAGGATCAAAGGTCAAAAGGTGTCTTGAGGGGTGGAAATTGGAATTAAGGCTCACAGGGATCCATCCAGGTTTGGGGTGTCCCACCTAGGTGGCACCGTCAGGCACCCTAGGGGACTTAAAAAATATCAAGGAAAGCACCATGCTCTGGAGCTGGGCACAGGGCAGCAGCCTACCTTCCCAGGTCTAAGGTTATTACTACAGAAGAGTCTTCATGTGCTCCTCGTAAATCCCAAGCTACCAGGAGAGGACATTGGGCATTTTCAAGAACTTGTGCTCTGGACTTATTTTCACATAAAGTGCTGGTGCCACTTTTTTCTTTACGGGGGATCATGACATTGAACACATCCTCATAGATAAATTTCAGATCTCACCTTGTTTAATTCTTTGGAAAGAACAATTATTATGAACTGATTCATAGCACAACTTACAAAAAAAAAAAGCCTCAAAGCTTCTGGTTTTTTGTTTGTTTATTTTTTAATGTCAATAAGTATTGACATGAGTCTTTCTTTGACATGGCAGTGAGTCTTTCTTTCTTTCCTGTGTGGCAACTTCCCATTACACCTGCATTTTGAGCCACATACATGTACAGGTTTGCAAAAACAGAGGTAGAAAAAAGTCTAGAGAATGAGGTGAGAGAGAGACATTACGATAATATAAATTTATAAAAATGTCCCTAAAATTATCCCACTAAATTATATCCTTGATAGCATCCGTTAAAATATCCCATTAAAAATATTATTTATAGGATCTATTATTTTATTGTTTGTAACTCATGGTATCATGTGTGTTATAGCTCAGTTAATGTTATTAAAAAGTTGTAAAATCTCTTTGGTGACCAATCACTCTCTGTCACCATAACATTCACTGTGCAGACTACCACCGTCAGTATTACTTCTCAGTTTCACTCAAAGGAATGTTGTCAAATACATGAATTTCTGGCTACCCTGAAATCAGATAAAGCAATGGGCATTTCGACTAATATGGAATTTGTTTTTAGCTTAAAACAATCTCTCCGGGACTTGGTTTACCAGTAAGTAGCATTTATTCATATTTGCCTTTGCTTTCCTTTCTAAATAGACTGTACTGGGGCTTCTTCATTTGGAAAAGAGAATTTCTAACTCTGGGGGCAGTTCAGGCCCAGTTTCTAATTATCTAACCTCACAACGTAAATAAATGACTGCTATTAATAGAAGTAAACTATTATAAACTAATGTCTACTGTGAGCCCCATGCTGTGCTAGGTAGTTCTCTCCTGTTATTGCATTTACTTAATTGAGCAATTAATGTCTATTCAATATTTCTTTTAAATGCAGTCTAGCATAGTGCAGTGGTTCTCAAATGTCAGTAGAAATTGGAATCACCAGAGAGGTCTTGTTAAAACACAGATTACTGGGTCCCACCCCCAGGGTTCCTGATTCAACAGGTAGGAGATGA
>NW_011888921.1:3684780-3690350 GCF_000151845.1 Pteropus vampyrus
AGAAATGATCACCTCACAAGTCTGCCCTCCTAGAAGCAGGCCAGGTCATAGTTGAGAACTCTGACCCCAAGAGCATGAGTCCCAGGGCTCCTTGGGCAAGTGGTGATCCCACACACAGGATCAAAGGTCAAAAGGTGTCTTGAGGGGTGGAAATTGGAATTAAGGCTCACAGGGATCCATCCAGGTTTGGGGTGTCCCACCTAGGTGGCACCGTCAGGCACCCTAGGGGACTTAAAAAATATCAAGGAAAGCACCATGCTCTGGAGCTGGGCACAGGGCAGCAGCCTACCTTCCCAGGTCTAAGGTTATTACTACAGAAGAGTCTTCATGTGCTCCTCGTAAATCCCAAGCTACCAGGAGAGGACATTGGGCATTTTCAAGAACTTGTGCTCTGGACTTATTTTCACATAAAGTGCTGGTGCCACTTTTTTCTTTACGGGGGATCATGACATTGAACACATCCTCATAGATAAATTTCAGATCTCACCTTGTTTAATTCTTTGGAAAGAACAATTATTATGAACTGATTCATAGCACAACTTACAAAAAAAAAAAGCCTCAAAGCTTCTGGTTTTTTGTTTGTTTATTTTTTAATGTCAATAAGTATTGACATGAGTCTTTCTTTGACATGGCAGTGAGTCTTTCTTTCTTTCCTGTGTGGCAACTTCCCATTACACCTGCATTTTGAGCCACATACATGTACAGGTTTGCAAAAACAGAGGTAGAAAAAAGTCTAGAGAATGAGGTGAGAGAGAGACATTACGATAATATAAATTTATAAAAATGTCCCTAAAATTATCCCACTAAATTATATCCTTGATAGCATCCGTTAAAATATCCCATTAAAAATATTATTTATAGGATCTATTATTTTATTGTTTGTAACTCATGGTATCATGTGTGTTATAGCTCAGTTAATGTTATTAAAAAGTTGTAAAATCTCTTTGGTGACCAATCACTCTCTGTCACCATAACATTCACTGTGCAGACTACCACCGTCAGTATTACTTCTCAGTTTCACTCAAAGGAATGTTGTCAAATACATGAATTTCTGGCTACCCTGAAATCAGATAAAGCAATGGGCATTTCGACTAATATGGAATTTGTTTTTAGCTTAAAACAATCTCTCCGGGACTTGGTTTACCAGTAAGTAGCATTTATTCATATTTGCCTTTGCTTTCCTTTCTAAATAGACTGTACTGGGGCTTCTTCATTTGGAAAAGAGAATTTCTAACTCTGGGGGCAGTTCAGGCCCAGTTTCTAATTATCTAACCTCACAACGTAAATAAATGACTGCTATTAATAGAAGTAAACTATTATAAACTAATGTCTACTGTGAGCCCCATGCTGTGCTAGGTAGTTCTCTCCTGTTATTGCATTTACTTAATTGAGCAATTAATGTCTATTCAATATTTCTTTTAAATGCAGTCTAGCATAGTGCAGTGGTTCTCAAATGTCAGTAGAAATTGGAATCACCAGAGAGGTCTTGTTAAAACACAGATTACTGGGTCCCACCCCCAGGGTTCCTGATTCAACAGGTAGGAGATGAGTGTTGGGAATTTGCATTCCTAACATGTTCCCAGGTGATGCTAGTGTTGCTCTGCCAGGGAACACATGTTGAGAATCACTGGCATAGTAGTTAAGAGCACTGACTGACCTGGATTGGAGTCCTTTAACTTCAGGTAAGTTATATAACCTCTTTTGGCTTCAGATTTCTCATCTGTAAAATTATTCCTTCATTATTAGGCTATTCTGAGGATAAATGAGATAATGTATGTGTAGTGCTTAGTCAGCATGGTATCTTATATGAGTTATAGCTCAGTCAATGTTAACTGCTACCATAGAAGCATTTACTACAGTGCTACTGTTATTACTAAGTAAAATTAGAAAGTGACTGATTTCAAAATCATTTTTAAATTGTCAGTGCTATCTCTCCTCTTTACCTAGAGTTGAGCACCACCATATAACATGCTATGACATTATAATGAGATCATTAGCTAAAACTCCAAAGAATGATATATTGGATTTTTCATATTATCATAAAAGTTCTCCATCATAACTTAGAAAAATATAGAAAGTAATTTTTTATAAGAAATATAACCCTGAAAAAATCTCTAGGGAAAAAAGTTGTAATTGAGTTAATTTATTAGCTTCACTAAACCTCGTTGAATATATTACTATTAGCTATCTAAAAAGTAATACTTCCATTCAGTGGTTAAATACACACACAAACAAAAAACAAGAACCTTCATAAAAAATTACTTTAAAAGAGTTAGCCTATACTTTGGCCATAGAAAATTGTAGTAACTTACTCAACTGAAATTAACGTGCTACTAATCTGCAAAATTCTCTAGTCCTGGAGATGGCAGACTATAAAAGTTGGAAAGATACTCATCATCTATTAATCAAACGCTGACCTAGCACTGCTGTCAGTTATATGATTCTGGACACCTAGAGGCTTATCTTGGTTTCTTTCTATCACCTCCTTCTAGATTCTTTTCTATTTTTATACAAAGACACTAAGAAATACAACAGATAATTTAACGGCAAAGATTCATCAAAATTATTTAAAATACATATGGTAACATTCACATTAAGGAAATGTCATATTATGTGTTGGCTTGGAATGCTCCAATATTCACAAGTGAGATAAATAATTAATAAATGTCACTTGGCTTCTTTGGTTTGAGAGTCTCTTGGGCATATAAGTAGAAGCAACATTTATTAACTGTTGCCTTCTATTGCTGTACCCCAGGGACAGGCAAACTACAGTCCTCTCCTCTGACCCCCATTTGGTAAATAAAATTTTATTGGAACACAGCCACCCTAATTTTTTTATCTATTGTCTAAGGCAGTTTTCATGCTACAATGGCAGTGTTGAATAGTTGCAACAGAGACCATATGACCTGCAAAGCTTAATAGTTTCACTCTTTCGTCCTTTACAGAAAAGTAGGTGACCTCTGAGGCAGACAGTCAGGAAAATTTGGAAAGAAATGTAACAAGAAAAAAAATGTAATCTCTTTTCTTAAAATATGTAGCCTAAAAGACCATTTGTCTTCAATAAAATATTTACCTAGTACAGTAACAATTACTTAGCCTTACAGTCTCTTTCCCATTAACCTCAGATTGCAAATATTCACTAGCCTTTCAAATACATACTGTCTCTACTGTGACATATCCACCAGCCATAGCAACATTCTACGCTGGGCCAAAAATTGTCCTGAGTTTTGCATTATTCTTGCTTAATTTAAAGACCCAGACCTAATTTTATTAGGGTTAATGAAGTCCCAGAAACCTCATTAATGGCTAAATGACCTGGGAGCCACTTGGTCATGTCAGAAGTAATAGTTGGTGTTAAGAACCTATAAGCCTAGTTTATTAGAACATGGTATTAGCCTGTGTTTAAAATTGGATTTCTATTTCTTTAACAATTGTCTTTTCAAGTACTTGAGGTATAATTTCTATGACTTTTCCAGATGAAAATTTACATGTATTTTGGGGGTGAATGTTGAGTAAACAAAGCATATGTCAGAGTGGGAAGAGCATACCCTTTGGGTTCAGAGGGACTGGATTCAACTCTCAGAGGTTCCATCTCTTACTATGTGTGACTACCCTCTGAACCTCCCTTTCCCATCCTTAAAATAGAGGTAATCCTTACATCATATATACTTAGGATTGTGGTAAGGGTTTTAAATAATGCATGTAAAATGCAGAATCAGAGCCAGGCACATAGCAGGTTTACAAGTGGTAATTTAGCGAATGGTAGTTAAGTGGGTGCTATGGTCTGAATGTTGGTGTCTTGCCCACTCCCCATGACCACCGCCAAATTCATATGTTGAAATTTTAATGTCTTATGTGATAGTGTTGGGAGGCAGGGCCTTTGTGAGGTGCTTAGGTCATGAGGGTGGATTGATGTTCTTATAAAAGAGACCCCATAGAGCTTCAGAGCTCCTTCTACCAGGTGAGGACACAGGGAGAAGTTAGCGACTTGGAAAAGGGCCCTCACCCAACCATGCTGGCACCAGATCTTGGATTTTCAGCCTCCAGAACTGTGAGACATAAATTTCTGTTGTTTATAAGCCACCAAATCTGTAATATTTTGTTATAGCAGCTCAAAGCAGCTCGAATCGACTAAGACAGTGGACACAGTCATTTTCCTTTACAAGTTTCTTTTTGATTTAATTAGATTTTCCTAGAGGTGAATGAGATGCGAAAAAATAGTGATGCTTACCTTTACTCAGATAAGCTTTAATAAATTTGGGGAGCTACACCTTTACTATAAACAATAGTTTCAAAACACAGTTTCTAGCTCAAACTAGAAAGAAGATATGGAGATGAGGGACCCCAGCAGACTCAAGCGTGCCCAGGGACAACCCTGGTGTCAAGGACATTCCTTAACTCCTTTCCATATCCCTGCAGTACAATGCTAGCCACTGGTCATGGAGGAAAGGGGGACCAGGGGAATGAGTGCTTGCATAATTTGCAAATCTTCCATCCCAACAGGAGAGACGATAGTCACTGTCATCAAGGCGATGCACAGGGTGTAATACATTCAGTCTTTGGTGGAGAGTGGCACACGATGAAGCACTGACCACAAGCCAAGAGATCTGAATTCCAGTCCCAGGTCTGCGGCCCCAGACAAGGCACTCAATGGTTCTGAAGCCCAGCCGCCCCGATGTGATAAAGGAGATCTCCGTGGTTTTTCTGAATCTATAACGTCTTCTCCATCTGTGAAATGTCACAAATGGATGGACTTTAATGGAGCAAGGGACAATATGCTAACTTAAACTATCTGCTCTCTCTGATTTGGGAGAATTTTCTCAGACATTTATAGCCTAAGATATCCCATATTTGCTATTTACTGAATTCTAACATTTGGCCCTTGCGATGATCAAGTTTCCAGAGGTATTAGACACAATAAATTAGTAGTCCTCAGCTGGTTTCTCTCTTCCAGGTATAAAGACTCATAACAATCACTCATTCATCCATTCTGGACACTTACTAGAAGTTGGTGTCAGTATAATTGTTTTACTCTTTACAGAAATCAGTTTTATGCCCTCTTTGCGAATTAGGACAATATTTACCAATCTCAAATTGTTTGGGCCATTTGCTTATGTGCTCTTAGCTCAGTTGCTCTTCTGTGCACTTTATCTGGATGATGAAGGGCTGGGATCCTGCCAGTGAACTTTCTAGGCCCCCTCATCCTCTGGTTTCCATTGGTTTCAGGCAAAAAGGGGTCATAGTCTTACCTGGAAGATAAGAAGAGAGGATGAGTGACTCTCTTCCTCCCTTGGGTATCAGTTTAGGATGAAAGCAGTAGCAGCAATAGTAGCAGCAGCTACAGCAGCAGTGTCAACAGCATGGTGGTGGGATGGTGACTGCAGCTGCAGCGGTGGCCCAGCAGGGCCAGCACCAGAATTTCTGCTCCTGACCCCTGAGTCACCGTGGCACTGGTTCAGAGACAAATTGGTTTCCTGTGATTATTAATCTTTCAATAACCTAAGTCTTTTTCCTAGGTCCTCCAGCATTTCCAGCATTCTTGTAACCAATCTTTGTAACAAGTTTTCTCT
>NW_011888921.1:3690400-3693260 GCF_000151845.1 Pteropus vampyrus
TGGGATCCTGCCAGTGAACTTTCTAGGCCCCCTCATCCTCTGGTTTCCATTGGTTTCAGGCAAAAAGGGGTCATAGTCTTACCTGGAAGATAAGAGAGGATGAGTGACTCTCTTCCTCCCTTGGGTACCAGTTTAGGATGAAAGCAGTAGCAGCAATAGTAGCAGCAGCTACAGCAGCAGTGTCAACAGCATGGTGGTGGGATGGTGACTGCAGCTGCAGTGGTGGCCCAGCAGGGCCAGCACCAGAATTTCTGCTCCTGACCCCTGAGTCACCGTGGCACTGGTTCAGAGACAAATTGGTTTCCCGTGATTATTAATCTTTCAATAACCTAAGTCTTTTTCCTAGGTCCTCCAGCATTTCCAGCATTCTTGTAACCAATCTTTGTAACAAGTTTTCTCTGTTTGAAATGCCTAAATCATTTCTGTTTTCCTAAAAAGACCCTGCCTAATACTACATATAATTTTTCAGAGTTTGAATCCTTAAACTAATAGCTGCTCTATGATCTTTATTTGGAAACCTGGAGCTTTAAAAAGCTGTATACAACCAGCTGCTCATTTCACAGAATCAAACCAACAGAATGTAAGAAAAAAATTTTTCTTGTCAAACTCCAATAAACTTTAAAAGGATCTAAATCATTTAATGCATTTGAAGGTGGCTTATCACGTATTGTTTGACAATATACTGATTATGAAAATATTTTCCTGTGACAATATTCAAATACTCCCTGTGATGAAATTTATTCTACAAATTTCTCCAGAGTGCTTTTTTTCATGTCGGGATTATACAAAGCCACCTGATAAAAATAGGCGCAATAATTCCCGGGTTTTTTGTTTCAAAGTCTGTCTTCCCATCTGTTATCCAAAGTCTAGGTCTTCACAACCAAAGTAAAACAGAGGATTGTGTAATTATCCTTTGACTCGGAGACAAATAAGAATATCAGACTAGGGAAGGGACATCTGTGCTCATTTGATTCAATACCCACTCAGATCTATGATTCCTTTGACACATCTTATAATCATAGAGTAGATATCTATGCTCCGTTTGAATACCTTCAGTGATAGGGAAGTCATTACCTGGCCAGGCAATCCATTTATTTGTTTGGCAGCTTGGATTACCAGAAATGTACCCCTTTTATTGAGCCCAATCTGTGAGCAGGCATGACTATACCTTCTGCTCACGAGTGCTAGTTACTCCATTTAGGTTTATAAAAAGTAAATAGATCCCTTAGTCTACTTGAAAACTTTTAAAACCCCCTTAGGTGGCACTGAACTGTGACTTCCTCAGGAAAGCTTTACCTCAATCCTGGAGACAAGGATTGGTTCTCCTTTTTTTCACTCCTCAAGTAATTTGTTCTCCTTTACAACTCTCATCACAAATGCGACTAAATACTTGTTTGGTTAATATTCATCCCCTCCTGGACAAAGAATACAATGAGTGTAGGAAGCCTGTCTGAGTTGTTCACCCAGTATCCTTAGAACCTTGGTAGCACCAGATACAAAATATATGCAGTGATCAGTTTGAATGTTTCAGCCTGTAAACAGATGAACAGTTATTCTCAGAGTAGGACCCAGAATCCCTTCCTCTCTACGTGTGTGGAAAACATCGCTTCGGTCTCACTGATCCTCAGAGCAGAAATTCAAAATAAATGTACTATGAGTTTAGTTTAAATTCAATCTAGACGATATTTGAATGTTTCCCTTTGGTTCAGTATTTCTTTAGGAAAAGAAAAAAAAAGTTCAAAATGGTTTACTAGTTGTTTAAAAAATTAAATAAAAAGAAAATATTTGTTCTGGTTGTCATTCTGTTTTAAAAAAAAAAAGGTAATGTTTACTTTTTTGTTACAATCATGAGGCAACTATAATTTCCCTTCATTTTGTACACATTTTTATTTATTTCAAACGCCCCATTTTAAGGAGAAGAAATGGACTTCACATTATGGAGATTATCAAGGGACTGGATTAAGAAGCAATCTGTACTAGCAATCTTTTTAGATACCGAGAACCCTGGTTTCCATTTAATTCTCTTTGACCTTAAATATCCCTAGGACTGGTCCTAAAACCCATTAATTTTATTTGGATTACATAAACATTATTAATCACAGATATTCTACAAGCCATATGTGTTGCTTTGGGGTTTCCGTTTTGGCCATTATTTTATGTAGACTGATGCTACTTATCAGCAGCTTGGCACTTTTTTGTTGCTGTTGTTGTTATTTCATAAAGAACGGCTAAAGCAATAGTCAATGGCAGAGCATTTGTGAATAGTGGGTTTGATATTCATGGGCAAGAAATATGCTGATAAAAGGTGTCTATCCAACAATATTAATTTTTGCATATAACCCATGTATTTTTCAAAAGGAATATCTCAAGATAAGACTATAAAGCTTATCTATTTAATAATGTTATGCAAACATCAAAACGTATTCTCAGAAGGATCTGGAAGTTATACAAGTAAATGTTAATGGTTGAGTAGATTTATAGGTGTTTTCAATTTTCTTCTGTTTGTTTAAACATATTTTCTAAGATTTTTACAATAAGAACAAATTACTTATGTAATAAAAATAAAATTAACATTTGCAAAATACATGGAAGTTACCTTTGAAAATGTATTTTGTCCAGGTTTTAGAATGGATCCCAAATTAATCGCTAAAATTATATAGTCAGCAAAGACCTCTATATAATTTTAGCCAAGAAGATTTGATAATTAAGTACACTTTTAAGATCTATGGGATTTTATAAACTATGAAGATTGTAACAGTGGAGCTGAATTACATTTTAAGACTGCTGGGTTCTTGTCTTGACCATGTTGTTGAAAACCATCTCTGATTTCCTGGGAGGGATAGGCAGGATGTTGTGATGA
>NW_011888921.1:3693310-3707712 GCF_000151845.1 Pteropus vampyrus
GGAGAAGAAATGGACTTCACATTATGGAGATTATCAAGGGACTGGATTAAGAAGCAATCTGTACTAGCAATCTTTTTAGATACCGAGAACCCTGGTTTCCATTTAATTCTCTTTGACCTTAAATATCCCTAGGACTGGTCCTAAAACCCATTAATTTTATTTGGATTACATAAACATTATTAATCACAGATATTCTACAAGCCATATGTGTTGCTTTGGGGTTTCTGTTTTGGCCATTATTTTATGTAGACTGATGCTACTTATCAGCAGCTTGGCACTTTTTTGTTGCTGTTGTTGTTATTTCATAAAGAACGGCTAAAGCAATAGTCAATGGCAGAGCATTTGTGAATAGTGGGTTTGATATTCGTGGGCAAGAAATATGCTGATAAAAGGTGTCTATCCAACAATATTAATTTTTGCATATAACCCATGTATTTTTCAAAAGGAATATCTCAAGATAAGACTATAAAGCTTATCTATTTAATAATGTTATGCAAACATCAAAACGTATTCTCAGAAGGATCTGGAAGTTATACAAGTAAATGTTAATGGTTGAGTAGATTTATAGGTGTTTTCAATTTTCTTCTGTTTGTTTAAACATATTTTCTAAGATTTTTACAATAAGAACAAATTACTTATGTAATAAAAATAAAATTAACATTTGCAAAATACATGGAAGTTACCTTTGAAAATGTATTTTGTCCAGGTTTTAGAATGGATCCCAAATTAATCGCTAAAATTATATAGTCAACAAAGACCTCTATATAATTTTAGCCAAGAAGATTTGATAATTAAGTACACTTTTAAGATCTATGGGATTTTATAAACTATGAAGATTGTAACAGTGGAGCTGAATTACATTTTAAGACTGCTGGGTTCTTGTCTTGACCATGTTGTTGAAAACCATCTCTGATTTCCTGGGAGGGATAGGCAGGATGTTGTGATGATGCCTAACTCTCCCCAGTGAAGAGCAGAGAAATTGACCCCATCTATCAAGCTTAGTCAGAGTGGAACCAGCAGAGACAGTAGTAGCATAAGTGATTTTCTGACAAGGTACCAATGATTCATGATGAAAAAGAATTTTCGAGGTTACCTTATAATCATAAAAGGATTAATTTTGAAGAGCAAAGAAATGAGTTGCTTTGTGTTCTTCTAAGAGGTCATCATCAAGAGCCAAGGAGCTGATGAATCAGAACCTTACCTCCAGCTGCTCAGGATAGTTCTCTGGCCCATGGAAAATGGATTCATGCCAGCATTTGCATCATTTCCCAGGGTTTGCCTCGAAAGAATTCACTTTTCCCACCAATGCTAATGCAAAAACTGGCTCAGCGTCCAATTTGCTATATTCACTCACCCATTCACTTTTTAGTCATTTGACAAATAATTTTTGACACCACCTATGTGCTAAACAATGTTCTAGGTGCTAGGGACACTGCAGTGGAAAAAAAAAAGTCTGAGTCCTTACCCTCATGAAGCTTACATTTTAGTGGAAGCCACGGAGAATAAACAAATAAGATACAGAGCATAAGGCCAGGTATTATGTGCCATGAAAAAAATAAATAAAGGAGAGTAAAGGTATAGAGAATGACAGAAGTTACTCTGTCCACTAAGGTGTCCAGAGACAGTCTTTCTCTGGGGAGGTGATTTTTAAATGACCTGAGAAGTGAGCTTTGCGAAAAGCTGTGAGTTGAGCATTCAAGGCAGAGGAAACAGCACATGCAAAGACACTGAAATCGAAACATGTTAGAGGAACTACAAGAATGTAGTATAGGAAATATGAGGTGATCCAGGGTAAAAAAGGTGGGGGATGATTTGAATGTGGCCAGGGAGCAGATTAGGGAGAGCCTTGAGCACCATGGTAAGTATTTTAGATATTATAGTGTGATTAAAAGTTGCTGGCGGGTTTTGAATAGGGAAGTGACAAAACAAAAAAAGGAAGAAATAATCAAAGGAACAATTCAAGAAAATTTCCCAAAGCTGAAGTACATGAATTTCCAGATTGAAAAGGTACACCAAAAGCCCAGCATGGTGAATGGAAATAGATCCATAATAAGCCATCTTATTAAGAAACTTCATATCGGGCACAAAGAGATGGGAAAATAGGTTATACACAAAGGATCAAGAGAGAGAATAGCTTTCAACTTTTTAATAACACACTGGAAACTAGAAGTTAATGAAACAATAATTTCAAAAACAAAAATATTTTCATAATTTGAAGGAAAATTATTTCTGACTTAGGATTCCAAATACTGAAATGGTGTGAAGATAGTTGTGAAGTGAAGGTAGGCTAAAGACATTTTCAAATATGGAACCCCTCTTTTTGTGGTGACTGCTGCAGTACTAGCAAAATGAGGGAGTACATCAAGAAAGAGGTCGACATATCCAGGAAATAGGGGAACCAAGTGAAGAAAGAGGTAAAGGGAGTCCAGGACCACCAGGTTGGTAGTGATGAGAAATCTTAGGATGTCAACAGACAGCAGGCTCGGAGAGTAACCTGAACAGATTGAGCAGGTCAGAAGCCTCAAGATGACTCCAAGAAGATGAAGTTGATGTATGTGTTTGAACATATGAGTTTACACTTCTAGGGAAGAGATCGGGGTCAAACTGATGATAAATGCTCACACAACCCAGCAAAAAAAAAATTTTTTTAAAGAGTATTAACTCTAGGGAAGTCAAAAAGATTTGAAATGGGGAGGACCAAACAGGAAGTGGTTAAGAGTGTTCCACCAAGAGAAACTGGAGAGAGACTTGTATAAAGAAAAGGCAGAAGCAAAGTAAAGAAATTATTGATTGACTGTAGCTCAAAACCTAGTTAGTTTGTTGTAATTGGTTGTTCTTAGTATTTTGATTTCATAACATTGAGGCATTTATAGGCTTAGGTTTGCTTATATAAGTCATCACGGCATTAGAGCCATCTCAGTCTAATGGCTTCCTTGTTTAATTAATTTAACAGGTGGCATTTCATAATAATGAAAATACTGAATACTGATATGATCATAAAAATTATTTGATAGCAAGGAACAGGAAGGAATATTGGGAGTGTTAAATGCCCAACCTTGGAAAACAATCAAGAAGAAGCAGTACAAGAAAATTATTTAGAATTATAGACAAATATTTTTTAAAAAGGTAAAAGACTTGAATGTGATTGTTTGGGGAGTAGGAAATGAAGAAAGGAATGAAAAGTCAAATGTAGAGTTTTTTGCTCTCTAAACTATACACATATATTTGACTTTTAAAACTTTAAAATTTTTCTTTAAAAATGATAATATGGAATGAAGACAGAAAATGTAGAGTGGCATTGTCTAATAGAACTTTCTTCAATGACGGAAATTACATCCAATATGAAGCTACTTGAAATGTGACTAGTGTGACTGAGAACACAAATTTTAAATTCCATTAAGTTCAATTAATGTACATTTAAATACCATATGTGGCTAGCAGCTGCCATATTAGGAAGTGCAGCCATATACAATGGTCTGCTCACATCTAGGATTGGCTTCTACAATGGACTCTTCTTTCTCCTGCTTCTTTTTTTCCCATCTCTACTGGATTATTCCCATCAGCCGTGCTAAAATATCGTTTATCCATCTTTTTAAAAATGCTGATTTGATTCCCATCCATCTGTGACTCTCTATCTCATTTCTCTGAATTCCCTTTATAGCAAAACTCCTCAAAAGAGTTTTCTCTACCTGGGCTGTCCCACACAGTAGCCACTAGCCACATATGGCTATTTAAATTCAAATTAATTAAAATTAAATAAAATGTAGAATTCAGTTCTTTAGATGCACTAGCCACATTTCAGGTGTGGCTAGTGGCTCCCGTGTTGAACAGAGACAGACATAAGACATTCCTGTCACTGCAGAAAGCTCTGTTGGACAGCGCTGGGAGGCACTTAAAGGGACCGGAGGAAATAGGTATAGCCGTTGATCATTTAGAGGGATAAAAAGTTGTCTTCTGGCTATTTCTTTTTTCTCGATGGACTAAGAAGTAAGTTCATCAACTAAGAGTGAGGAAGAGAGAGGGGATGTTGCAAGTATGAGAAGAAAGAGATGGTAAGAAAGAACCTTGCCCGAAAGCAGGAGAATAAATTGATGAGGAAATAGAGTTGTGTTTTCGCCAAGGAAAATTGGAATCGTTATGTTTTATTTTAATATTATTGGTTTTTTTTTTAATAATGTTATTCAAGAAGCCATCCTTAAAATTGGCCTGTGTAGAGGAGGTTGGGAGCATGAGCCAATTTTCTGGCTTCCCCCATAATGAGTTTGAAAATAGATCGGGCTGAGAAATCTCATTGCCGTGGCTGTGACCACAACCTATTCAGAAGGAAGGAAGGGGAGGTCCCTTTCTGGAGATGTTTTGCCATGATAAGGCATGGGAACTTCCTCAGTTAAGGTTCCTGTGATTTTAATAGAAGCCAAATCAAACTTAAGAAAAGGAGATGGACTATGACGATATAGGGATGTCTCCTGGAAACCACAAAAATGCAGCTGGTCCTCAAAGGGACTTGACCAGAAGTAGCCAGGGGGAACTAGAGAGCTCTCAGAGACTCAGGCAGAATTGTATTTCTCTTTCTCTTTCCATCTTCTCACTATAAATATGGTTTCTTATCTCTGCTTCTGCACAAGAAGCATTTTTTTTCTTTTCTTTAAAAAAAGATCACTCTTTTCTACAGAATTCTAAGCACTCTTGGTGGGTGAGAGATGGCCGCTCCCACAATAGTCTTATTTCCTGTCACTACAGAACAAGAAAACATCTCAGATTAACAAGAGTATCTCAGTCCCAGTCTCAAATATCTGATATAACCTAGTTCGTCGAATTTAAGACAACTGCCCTATGCTGGCTCAGACAACTCTGACAGGTGGCAGAGCTGTGGGAGCAAACACAGCTTCAGGGCCCATTCCCAGGGAGTTGGGCAATTCTCAGAGCTCCTTGGCACCACCTTTCTGTGAAGTCCTTCCTGCTCTAGTACCTTGCTCAGTCACATTTGAAGTTTGTATGAGGCTGTTACCTCTCCATAGGGTTACACAGATTTTCTAGCCTACTTCCTGCCTGAAACTGAGGTTGGGGCCTCAAGCTTTTTAGACCAGGCTCATGGTTTCTTCGGCACTGCTTCACAACTCTCTCAAAAATATAGTAAACCCCATCTATCTGCTTTCAGACATTTCCATGAGCAAGTAACTACATTCAGTATTCTCTCTGAGAGGCTTCTTACGTGAGCTTTATTCCTTTGCTTTCTTGCTCCCAAACTCCCCACTTCTCTCTGTCCCTCTCTCTCAGTACTTTGCCTAATAGGACCAGTAGCAACCACATAGAATACTAAGGTTCTGTTTTCTAACATCTTTTCTCTGAACTACAAGTTCAAGGGTAAATGATCTGCCTTCAAGGGCATCATGGCAACAGCTATAACCAATGTTTTGCTTTCTTTCCAGCCTCTGATATCAGTTTTCTCATCGCTACTGCCTGATTGCTAAGCCGGTATTTTAAGTTTTGTTTTGTTTTTTGTTTGTTTTTTGTTTGTTTGTTTTCTCCCAGCATATCACTTTTGGTACCAATTTTTGTATTGGTCAGGATTAGTTTTTGTTTGTTTGGTTGGTTGGTTGGGTTTTTTTTACATTGCAATAACAATTTACCCTGAGAATCTCAGTGGCCTTAACGCAATAAAGGTTATTTCACATGTATGCCAGCTCCAAAAGGAGTCAGGTGAGTCTCTGCCTTCTATTAGGTGACTCAGTGATTGAGGCGGTGTCAGTCTTTGTCTCTGTCATGTCAGCTGATAAACTTAGCCAACAAGGGAAGAGCTCACAAGGAAAATTCACATCACTTTTCTAAGCTTTGATCCAGAAGTGAAACACATCACTTCATCTCAAAGCACATTGGCCAGAATTTGTCTTACAGCTCCACCTACCTACAAGGGTGCTGGAAATTCAAGGGAGCATATGGATAATTGCTGAGCAGTAAATGTCTCTACCACAGCTCACCGAGGCCTCATGTTGAGAGAGCAAAGCTATAAGATCAAAATAGTGGAGTTGCTGCTGGGAAGACCCTTATCCTGGGGAGCGACTGGCCTGCATTGGAATTTGTATGAGTGAGAAACAAATTGTGTTCAATTAATCCACAGACAGAGATTTACTTTTTCTTGCTGCATAGTCAATCTTATCCTAATTAATACAGAAATATAAAAGAAGATAGGAATAAATGAAACAATATAGCTTTCTTTCCCTGAAGTAACTATAATTCCAATTAAAACACCAGTAGGATTTTTTTGGAGACTCTGCCAAAATGACATAAAGCTCATGTGGAATTATAAAGGAGTGAGAATAGCCAGTACAACTAAACACAGAATAATGAGGAAGAACGAATTTTACCAACATTGAGACATCTTATAGGTAGAAAAATTACAGTTAATACAGATAGGCATCACAGAGAAAGTACAGGAAATAACAAAGATATTAATGGAGAATGGATATCCCATAAATAGACCAAAGTACATTTGAAAATTTTGAATATAAATAAAATTGTATTTTATGTCAATGGGAGAATATGAAAATTCAGAAAAGTTGTTATAACAAACAAGCCATTGGGGAAAAATCTTGTTAAAGTATCTCACTTTCTATGCCCAAATAATTTCTAGGTGGATCAATAATTTAAATGTAAAACATGAAAAATCGCTGATAAATTTTTATAATTTTAAACTAGGAAAGATCAAGAGACATATAGGACAAGATTGACAAATTTACTTACACAAAAATTAAAAGTTCTGCAAGACAGAAAATACCATATGCAAAGTCAAGAGATAAACCACAGGGTAAAAAAAAAAAAGTTTGCAATTTATATAACAGGAAGGGAGTTCATTTCTTTAACATACAAAGATATCTAAAAAATCAGCAAGAAAAGAAAAATAATTCAATGGAAAAATAAGCCAAATAAAGGTATATAGTTTGCAGCAAAAAAAAACAAAAAAAAAAAAACAAAAAAA
The DNA here is from genome assembly GCF_000151845.1 of Pteropus vampyrus. Lineage (NCBI taxonomy): Eukaryota > Metazoa > Chordata > Mammalia > Chiroptera > Pteropodidae > Pteropus > Pteropus vampyrus. The sequence goes on from NW_011888921.1 coordinate 3,700,287, forward strand.
CACAAAAACAGGCAGATAGACAAGAAACAGGAAAAGATTTTTTTCAGCTTTTTAAATAATCAAAGACATGTAAGTTAAACAAAAGAGATTTGCACTTAACGTATTTGCAGAAATAAAATTTTGCTCATACTCAAGGATATGGAAGGCATGAACTCTCACATATTGCTAATGGAATGTGAATTGCTGCTACCTCTTTGAAAAGCAATTTGGCAATAACAATTAAAATTTAAAAAGCACATTCTCTCCAGCTCAACAATTTCTCTTCTAGGATGTTTTCCCATAGAAACACTTGTACAGGGAGATGAATATATACTGTACAGGGACAGAAATTTAAATGTCCATCAAGAAAGGACTAAAAAAGCTAGACTGCTTCTATAAAATGGAATACTGCATAACTGTTCAGAAGAATAAATACATGTATCTGTACTGATGTAAAAATTATCCAAACTAAATTATTTTAGGTGAAAAACATAAGGTAGAATACAGTATTATCATATGTGAAAATTCCAAAGATCACATTTCACATATATTTGTATACATGTATGTATATACATACAAATTTCTGGAAAAAAAGAAGAGTTATGATTACGTTCAGCTGTAAGTCCATTATACGTGAGGGTGTAGGTGAAGAAGCAGGCTTTTACATTTCGTGTTATAACCATTCTTTATACCCATCCATATTGTTAGAATTTTTTAACTTGTGCATGTATTACTTTATGATAAAAAACAAGGATTTAAAACATTAATCCTTCAAAGCAAATATCGATTTTATATTTTCACCTGTAAATCTGTATCTAAAAAGTTATAAGCAAATACCAAAAAAAAATTACCAAAGTTAGACATTCAAAATATATTATAAATGAGTAAACTAATCATAAACTAGTCATCAATCATAATAAAAGAGAGTCACAATCTCTAGGAATTGTCAAGTCCTGTTTCTACCTCAAGGAAAACATCCCCAGGTTTAAATAGTAGCTATTCACTATCAACATTGCAAAAATAAAATCAATAATAATAGTAATAGCTCATATTTACTGAGCAGAGACTAAGCTGGATTCGGCACCAGGCACTTTTATATGAATTATCTCGTTGAATCTTCACAAACTCCATGTGGTAAGGCCACTATTATCAGACCTATTGTAACAGTAAGGAAACTAGGAACCAGAAAGAGAAATTAAGAAACATCACAAAATATCCAGGGCTTGAATTTCAGAGCATTTGTAATATGCTTCCATGGGCTTCCATGCTGACTCCACCACTTACTCTTTGTGTGCCCTCAGGAAAGTGACATAACAGTTCTCATCAGTAACATGAGGCTAGTGATAGAACCTACCTCCCATGGTTGCCATGGGGATTAAATGAGACAATATATGAGATGTGCTTAACTCAGTGCCTAGCACATAGTGAGCACAGTGAGCTTTTAATGAATGTTAGCTATTGTGGTTGTTGTGGCAAGCCATGGTTTCCCAAGGCTTCTGTGATTCTGAGGTTTCCTCCGTGAAAGTGTTTGTTTGCACCTACCATCCCTTCTTCACCTGGCTGACCCTTACTTATCCTTAAGACTCAGGAAACCTTAGGCATTACTTCTTCCAGGAAACCTTCCTTGATCTCAACTTTCCGGATTAGGTGTTCCTCCTTGAGTTTCAGTATCATTCCGTGCTTCCCCATCTCATTGTATTCGTCAAACTGCAGCTCTGTAACTGTCCTAATACTTAATATGCCACCATCGGAATCTGTGAGCTCTTGAAGTCACATTCTAGGTTTTCTTCACCTGGGTTCCCCCAGCACATTGCGCACAACCTGGTAATAAATATTTACTAAATAAGTTAAATGTTAACCGAAAGAAGAGTAGTCTACTTATCCTGCAACCTTTGCTGACCGTTTCCAGGAGGCTATTCCTTTTGGAAAGTAGGATATAAGTTGGACAAATGGAGTTACTCATACATTAAACTATTATTATTTGCTGAGGCCACCATAGTAAATAAGACAAAGTGTCCTGCTCCCTGGTGGTTATAGTCTAGTACGAACAGGAAAGAGAAAGACAACAAATAAATAAGTGAAAAAAGAATTCAAATAGTGACAAGTTCTGGAACAAAAGTAGAGCAAGGCGAAGGGTACAGAGTGATGGAGAGCAAGGGGCTAACTTTGACTTTGCAGTCAGGGAAGACCAAGATGGTGATCTTTAAAGTGATCTTTAAACAAAGACCTGAATGACAGGAAAGGTTCAGTCATGAAAAACTCAGGGAGCAGAGCAAGCTGAAAGGCCCTGCGTGGGACCGAGTTTGCATTTTTATCAGCAGGAAGAGAGTCCGGGTGCCTAGAGCCCAGTTTCACCAGATAAGATCAGAGAGGGGTCACCATCGGATCCACTAAGGCCTCTTAGGTCATGATAAGATATCTAGATTTTGTTCTGCCCACAAGAGGAAACCACTGAAGGGTTTTACATGAAAGAGTGAGATAATCTGATTCTATGTTTTTAGAAGATGACTCTGGCCTCTGTGCAGAAGGCAAGAATAGAAGCGATATCAGGTTATCGCCGTGGTTCAATGAGATGATTACAGCTCAGAGCTGAAGCTGGAGGAAAGTGAATAGATTTCGGCTGTCTAGGGGAAGAGATGACAGAACTTGCTGATGGAGTATACAAAGAGTATAGCTTGGGACAAGAGGAATCAAGAATGATCCCTAAATTAGACTAGCAGCTGTGTAGACTGTGGCATCACTCACCAAAATGGTAAAGACTAGAAGAGAGACATGTGTGAGGGACAGAGGGTGGGGCAGGACCAAAAGTTCAGTTTAGGGCATACTAAGTTAAAGATGCTACTGGACACCCACTCAGAGAGCACAGCAGCCAGCGGGCTCCACAGGCCTGAAGCTTGACCGTTACATCTGGGTTGGAACTCTAAATATGCTGATTACCTACAAATGAATGACATTGAAACAGGGTGTAGAACAGATAAACAGAGACAAATGAGTGTGGAAGGAGGACAGAGCGGTAAGAAGAGAGAACAGAAGACGGGAAGAGGAGAGGCGAGGAAGGCAGGAGAAACGAATAAGGCCCCAAATCAAGCTCAGAAGTGCACAAAGGGAGGAGAATGAGAAGCAGCCAGTGAGTTAGGCTGGAAATCCACCCAGAAAGTCCTCCCAAGAGAGGGAATGCTATAGAGGCTGAGAGAAGAACGACTTGAGAGGTTGAAGAAAGTGCTGAGGGGTCAAGTCAGGCAAATGCTGCAAGTGACTGAATCTGACAAAAGGGAGGACATTATAACTTTGCTTAGAACCATTTCAGCGGCATGGTGGCGTTAAAAAGCTCAAGTACAGTAAAGTGAGAGGATGAGGACTGAGAAGTGGAGACTCAGTGAGTGGAGTGACTCTAGACAATACTTTAGAGATGTTTCATTGTAGAAAAATGAGGCCATAGCAAGAGGGAGAAGGTCGAGGAAGAGGTTCCCTTGCTTGCTTTTAAGATGCCAGAGTTTGGCACCTTGGTGTAGTGATGGAGTTGGGGAGAGAGGGGTTGGGTGCCAGAGCGACATCCTGAGAAGGTGGATGAGGGTGGGACCTGGGCACAAGTAGAGGGTGAGGGTCGGCCTGAGAGAGGAGCCAGGTCATCTACTGTGACCACAAGGAAGGCGAAGCGCATGGCAGAGGCAGACCAGATGCTGGAGTTGATAACAGAACCGTCTGGCAGCTTCTGTTTTCTAAGTGAAGTCTCAGAGGAAGGTGTCAGCTAGAGTATGAGAGGAGGAAGCAAGCAGTGGAGCTTCACAGGCAGAGCAACTGTGAGGTGCTTCCTTGTAGAGCAGGACAGTGGAGACCAAGGGATATGTCGGCAGGTCGAGGGCACTGTGGAGAGGCCATTTATGTTTGTGATGATGAATTTAAGTGAGATGCTTTACTTTTGTCACTATTAGCTGCTCAGATTAGCTAACAGTGGATGATACCATGGTCGGAACCAAGATGCTTCAGGGATGTATGTTCCTGGCATCTGAGGGAACACAGCCGGCCTGAGGCTACGCTGTGAAGTAGGGAAAGTTAATTGTAGGAGTCACACTGCACCTCTCCCAGCAGCCTTTCCTCTCTCCCTTTTCCAGGGTCGAATTCAGTTTTGTTCAGGTGTTCGCTCAGTTTATGAGATTCACGGGAATGGGAAACTGAACTCATCTCCACCTGCAGGAATGGACGCTGATATTTAAACCAATCAACACATGCCATTCCTCTGACGATAGTTATTAATTAGGCCAAGGTGGGCAGGGGACCAATCAGATGGAAGAAAAGGGCCTGATGTCATGGATGGACTCCTGTTGCTTCTCTTCTCCCACTTGACAAGAAAAAAGGAAACCTGTTGTTCCAGCCGTTGGCCACAGTGGCGAGATGAAGCTGACTGCACGGATAGTCGTGTGGAGAGATGGAAACAACCTGGGACCTCGATGACCTTGTTAAGTCCTTGACTCAGCCAGCCTTGAAACTCATCTTATTTCTAAACTTTCTGTTATTTGAGATCATCTTATTCTTTTAAAAGGCAGCGTGAGTCAGGGTTACTTTCTGTTACTTGCTGCAAAAGCGTCTTCATGGACACAATTGCTATTTCTGTATTTACAGTCTATTGGAAATCAAAACCAGACTGACCGATGCTCACCTTGCTCTCATACTATTTAATGACAGAGCAAAGGCTTGTGTCCAGGAAGCAGGACTCAGGGTTGCTGGGGCACTTCTGCTCCCAGTTTAGGTTTATCAAAAGACAGATATGTTTGTCCACAAACGGTTCTCTCCAGTTGTACTTGTTTTTATAATTATGTAAACCAATGAAAGATGAATGAGGAAAAGAATTATTGTTATGTAAAATCCAAATTGAATGCCTTTAATAAATAGTAAAAGGAAAGTAGCTTTAAAAAAAAAAAACTTAGAGTTTGTTATGGGCAAGACAAATGTAAAAAACTGGGAAATTTTGTTCACTCTAGAAGAGTCTGAACTCAGATTATTTCCTCTCTTTGAGTTCTCTCTCCACTTTTAAGATGTTGGGCCTGGAAACTATTGACCTCAAGTCAACTTTTATTTTTAAAACTCCATGCAGAACTCCAATCAGCTGTCACATACTTTGAGTACGGGCTCTGTCTCTTCAAAATATTGCCAAATGAAAGTGTATTTATGTTTTACTTTAATAAAATATTCACAGTGGTTTCCATTTTTACCGTCTCCCTACTTTCACTGAATAACTACCCAACTAGATGCCAGTCTGGGGGCTTCTGAATAGATGCAGCCACTGTTTTCCTTCAGCTTCCTCCCTCCCCAACCCCCCACTCCCATTAACCTTCTGCTTTCAAACTCTCTCCTAACTCTACATCATCAGCACATGTTTTTACAGAATTATAATTGTTGTAACAAGGGTACCTTTTAGTTTAATAAAAGATCTGAAAAGATATACACTAAATTATTAACTGCTATTTCTGCATGAAGAGATTATGATGTGTATTTTTTTCTTATTTTCATGAATGAATAATAATGATGTGAACTAGTATTGCTTTGGTGATAAGAAAAAAGAAGTCTTTTTCCCCAAAAAACAAAGAATATCTTGTCTTTTGATGATAGTTTACTCTTTACAAAGAACTTTTAGTTCCATCATATCAATGGCCCTTCATAACCACCCTATGAAGAAATCTTTTATTCCCACTTACAAATAAAAAAGGAAATAAAGATGGAGAGAAGGGGACTGTTTGGCCTCAGATGACAAAAACTAGAAAGTAGAGCCTATTTAGATGCCTAGGTCTATGATGCCTGCTTCAAATGGCTTGTGCATCCTTCTAAATTACTAAAGATTTAATGAAAATGGACTGATCATAGCTAAACATACTACCTCTGCCAGAATGGAGAGGTATGTTTATATTGCTATATTTTAGCAATATAAATAAATGCAGTTTTAAATAATGAAAGCATAAGTCCACAAAGGAGATTGATTGGAAGAAGAGGAAGCTTTCCCAGCAAAGCTGGCAATTCCACACAAGGTCAGTGTCATATGAGAGATGGCAACAACTTTTTTATGCAAATCCCACTTAAGACTTCAGAATAAGCCCACTGGTCTCTACTGGAAAATTGAAGCCCATTGTTTAACCTCTCTGGGCTTTGGCATTGTGTTCCATAAACTGGGAGTGATAATACCTAAATACTATTGTCAGGATTCAAATGGTAATATATGTAAAGCCCTTAAAAGAGCAGCTGGTGGAGTCTATCACCACCATCACCATGACCATTACTAGTAATACTGTTAGAAGGTGAAGGACTTGCTGGGTACCATCTGGTTGATAGGCATCAGAGCCAGAAGGTTCTGTATCGGAGCAGCACTCTCTCTAAGGATTCATCAGAGCTGTTAGGATTCATCTCTGCTTTTCTCAGGTCTCTGCATTCACATGCTGAGAATCTGGCCTCTCAGAGTTTTTAGGGGAACCTTCCTATCACCTACAAGAGTTATCATCTCCACTTTAGCTGCCTGAGCCCTCTGAGAGTGGAAAAACTGGTCTCTTTGTAGAAGAACGACATGCCCTCTCGGTTTCTTTCTGTTATGGCAGTTAATTTTGATTCCCCACTTCTGTGGAGGTTTCCGAGAGGCTGCCATCTTACATAAACCCATAGAAAAAATGGCAGATGGGGGTCTGTTCACAGGTGGCCTGAGCAGCCCCAATGCAGTGTGAGCCCTAGAGCCCAGCACCCCACAGCCTTATGTCAGACCACCTGCTTACAACCTTTCCACCTACTTGGCCAAACCCACCACATGTTGACATCATTTACAGTTTCCAAGGATTTCCCGTAATAAGTCATTTGTACCACAACCTTGTAGGGAGTTGTAACTGTTCTATTTTACGTATTTGGTTATAAAAAAACAAATAATTTTTAAAAACTAACACTGAAGAAAACCTTCGAAGTCAGTCAAACCTGACCCCTTTCTTTTTCAGACAAGTATGTTAAGGCCCTGAAAGTAGTTAAGTGGCTTCTTTGAAGTCATAATGACTGTGATGACAACTACAAAGATGCCTTGACCAGATATGGCACTAAGCACTTTACATATATCATCTCGTTCTGTTCTCACAACAATCTTACAAGGTAGGATGCTTCATATGAGGAAACTGAGAGGCTAGGAGTCAAACCCAGGTTTTCTAATGCAAGTGCTGGCTCTGTTCCCCAGCACAGCTACCCCTGGTGGGCGGCCCTCTCCACTCCTGACATCAGAGTCATCCAGATGAGATCAGGGGAACACATGGCTCTGAGGTGGGCAGAGCAAAATGGGCAAGGTCTGCTGCACGGCAGGAAGGAAACAGGACAAGGGCGTAGGCATCAGACAAGTAATTGAGTCACAGAGACGCTTAGCTAAGGATGAGACTGGATATGGGTATCAGTCAAACTGGCAAAAACACTGCTGCAACCTCTCAGTCTAACC
>NW_011888921.1:3708777-3715915 GCF_000151845.1 Pteropus vampyrus
TTTATTCCCACTTACAAATAAAAAAGGAAATAAAGATGGAGAGAAGGGGACTGTTTGGCCTCAGATGACAAAAACTAGAAAGTAGAGCCTATTTAGATGCCTAGGTCTATGATGCCTGCTTCAAATGGCTTGTGCATCCTTCTAAATTACTAAAGATTTAATGAAAATGGACTGATCATAGCTAAACATACTACCTCTGCCAGAATGGAGAGGTATGTTTATATTGCTATATTTTAGCAATATAAATAAATGCAGTTTTAAATAATGAAAGCATAAGTCCACAAAGGAGATTGATTGGAAGAAGAGGAAGCTTTCCCAGCAAAGCTGGCAATTCCACACAAGGTCAGTGTCATATGAGAGATGGCAACAACTTTTTTATGCAAATCCCACTTAAGACTTCAGAATAAGCCCACTGGTCTCTACTGGAAAATTGAAGCCCATTGTTTAACCTCTCTGGGCTTTGGCATTGTGTTCCATAAACTGGGAGTGATAATACCTAAATACTATTGTCAGGATTCAAATGGTAATATATGTAAAGCCCTTAAAAGAGCAGCTGGTGGAGTCTATCACCACCATCACCATGACCATTACTAGTAATACTGTTAGAAGGTGAAGGACTTGCTGGGTACCATCTGGTTGATAGGCATCAGAGCCAGAAGGTTCTGTATCGGAGCAGCACTCTCTCTAAGGATTCATCAGAGCTGTTAGGATTCATCTCTGCTTTTCTCAGGTCTCTGCATTCACATGCTGAGAATCTGGCCTCTCAGAGTTTTTAGGGGAACCTTCCTATCACCTACAAGAGTTATCATCTCCACTTTAGCTGCCTGAGCCCTCTGAGAGTGGAAAAACTGGTCTCTTTGTAGAAGAACGACATGCCCTCTCGGTTTCTTTCTGTTATGGCAGTTAATTTTGATTCCCCACTTCTGTGGAGGTTTCCGAGAGGCTGCCATCTTACATAAACCCATAGAAAAAATGGCAGATGGGGGTCTGTTCACAGGTGGCCTGAGCAGCCCCAATGCAGTGTGAGCCCTAGAGCCCAGCACCCCACAGCCTTATGTCAGACCACCTGCTTACAACCTTTCCACCTACTTGGCCAAACCCACCACATGTTGACATCATTTACAGTTTCCAAGGATTTCCCGTAATAAGTCATTTGTACCACAACCTTGTAGGGAGTTGTAACTGTTCTATTTTACGTATTTGGTTATAAAAAAACAAATAATTTTTAAAAACTAACACTGAAGAAAACCTTCGAAGTCAGTCAAACCTGACCCCTTTCTTTTTCAGACAAGTATGTTAAGGCCCTGAAAGTAGTTAAGTGGCTTCTTTGAAGTCATAATGACTGTGATGACAACTACAAAGATGCCTTGACCAGATATGGCACTAAGCACTTTACATATATCATCTCGTTCTGTTCTCACAACAATCTGACAAGGTAGGATGCTTCATATGAGGAAACTGAGAGGCTAGGAGTCAAACCCAGGTTTTCTAATGCAAGTGCTGGCTCTGTTCCCCAGCACAGCTACCCCTGGTGGGCGGCCCTCTCCACTCCTGACATCAGAGTCATCCAGATGAGATCAGGGGAACACATGGCTCTGAGGTGGGCAGAGCAAAATGGGCAAGGTCTGCTGCACGGCAGGAAGGAAACAGGACAAGGGCGTAGGCATCAGACAAGTAATTGAGTCACAGAGACGCTTAGCTAAGGATGAGACTGGATATGGGTATCAGTCAAACTGGCAAAAACACTGCTGCAACCTCTCAGTCTAACCGCTTGGGATTTCTTTTAGCAGCGACATAGTATTAACGAGGCTGGGCTGCAGCGAGGGCCAAGGATCAGGCCAGAGATTTTTTTAGAAGGATTTTTTTTTTTTTAACATAAACTTCTCAGACTCTGTTTAACTATGAACAGGTGAGACAAAAGTCCGAAAGAAAAGTCTGCTGATTTTCTGAATTCTGCACCAAGAGTAAATCGGTGATCTCAGCTGGGGATGATTGTGCCACCCACAGGACATGTGCAATGTCTGGAGACATTTTTGGTTGTCACAACAGGAAGAAGGGTGGGGTCTGGAGTGCTACTGAAGAGAGGACAGGGATGCTGCTAAGCATCCTGCAATACACAGGACAGCCATTTTCCACAAAGAATAATCTGGCCCAAAACATCCGCAGGGCTGAGGATGAGAAACCCTGGTGTAAATGAAGCAGAGCTGCATGTAAACATGACCTCAGCTGTACATCAAGCTCCTCTGACTCAGAGAAATAGTGAAGTTGGGCAAAGGGCACTGCAGTGGAGGTTACAAGACCTGATTTCTAGTCCTGACTTAATGGTGACTGGTTTGGAACTTGGGGAAAGTCATTTGCCATCTCTGGGTCTCTTTTTCTTCCTAGAACAGAGCAGCCATGTGATGAGGCCAGAGCCTGCCTGGGGTTGGCTGGTGACGCACAGGAAGCTACTCACCCTTGCAGAACGTTCAGCTATGAGAACCCAAACATCTCAACGGCTTGTGTACCATGTTTTGTTTTAGTAGAGAATCAGCACTTTCCTTCTCCACTTATAAAGGTAATTCGTAGTCAATAAAGAAACTTAAGAAAATAAAGACTAACACTAAAGAGAAGAAAAAGAAATATTTTATAATCCCGCCCCTTAGAAAGGAGTTTTATTCTAAAAGTCACCAGGTACTGAACTTCATGCTGAAGATAAAGAGGAAGAAAAGAGGGTGGGGTCACTACACTCCCCTTTTATTGTTATTTTTTTGTTTTTTTGTTTTTTTCTTCTTCCACTTCTCTGTAGAGCTGCAGAGCTTTGCAGACTTTGAGTCAGAAATGGCATTTAAATAATTTTACCTCTCGCTATGTGATTTTATACTGATGTATTTACATCTTTTTGTTTTTAATTTTTAATTGTGGCAAAATACAACTAACATAAAATTTATTCTTTACTTTTAAGTGAAAAGTTCGGTAGTGTGAAGTATATTCACATTATTATACAACCAATCTCCAGAACTTTTTTATCTTGCAAAACTGAAACTCTATTCCCACTAAATGGCAACTCCCCATTCCCCCTCCCCCCAACCCCTGGCAACTGGTTTGTTTTACTTAGCATAATGTCCTCAAGATTCATCCATGTTCTCGAATGTCAGAATTTCCTTCCTTTTCTATGCCTCAGTAATATTCCATTGTACATATGGACCACATTTTGTTCATCCATGCATTTGCTGATGGGCGCTTGGGCTACCCCCACCTTTCAGCTATTGTGAATAACACTGCTATCAACATGGGTGTGCAAATATCTTTTAGAGAACAGAGAACTTGCCTTCCATGTCTCTTGAGTTTCACTCTCTTCTGTCGTAAAATGGGCAAAAATAGAGCACTTAACCTTGCGCAGCCCACAGGGAGAATGCTAGATAAACAGTGAGGGCCCAACAGCAGTTGCGTTCCTCCCCAGAGCAGGAGCTAGGTTGGAGAGGGCAAACTGGCCCACCTGGAAACGCTGGGTGGGATTAGTGAGGCCTGGGGAGACGTGAAAGACAGGCCCGCAGCTGTTCTCGCATGAGCACCCATCCTCTCCCAGCCCCACCAAGTCCCCCAGCCTGGCGCTTCCATTGCTGTAGCTTTCTTCCTTGTCTTTGGTTTGGTTGTCTGGTTTCTCTATAAAGCTCTTTTCCCCTCCTTTCTGCCTAGAAAATGTCTATTACTTTTCAAGACCTTCTTAAGAAAGTGTGTGGCCTACAAAACACCCATCTGAGAATTTAGGCATCTTTTGTATCACACTGTAAAGCCATTTCTCCCTGAGAAACAAAAATCAGGTAATCTCGGTGTGTACCTAAATTACAAAGCTTTGAAAAGCACTTTTTCGAAAGTGTATGGTTGTAAATTTCTACTTCAAAATACTAAATCCTATCCTGATGACCCAAAGAGACTTGCCTCTAAAGTGTCCTGTTTCCTCCCAGAACTCCATTGATTCCTAGGAAACTTCAGTCAGTAATCCCCGCCCACCCCCGACTCTAAATTTTCATGGAGCCTTGACCTCCTTATTCATTGGGACATAACAATGAAAGTAATGTCTTCCATGTCTTCCATGCTGATGCACTTGACAGCTTACAAACCACTTTCATATGTATCGTCCTGTCTGATTCTCACACTATTTTGAAGTGGGCAGGCAGGCATCAGTGCATCTATTTCAGAGGTGAAGAAGTAGGAGCTCAGTAACTCAGCCAGGATATAGACAAGCTAAAACTGAATTGTGTTTTCTGTTTCCTGTTCCTGTGATCCTTACAAGTGGAAAAGTGATGGGGGTGATAAGCTGGGGGTCACCAAGGCCACATCCAAGAACTCTCAAGTCAAAGAGATGGAGGGGATTAGAAAGTTTATTTTTCTAGCTACTTCCAGTCCTAATTTATGATAAAACAAAGACATAGATATAGAGAAATATTAGTGTATGCATATGTGTTCATGAGGAGAGAAAGCAGCAAAAACATTTAAAATATGAAGGGGAAAAAGAAAAAAACAAGAAAAAACAAACAATGCCTGATTGATTATGGACCAGTATTATCAGATAAATCTTGAAGTTAATTAAATTTATAGATCGCCCTACTTGAAAGAATCTCTTACAGATTTATAATCTAGACTTTGTCAACATGCTTAAACTATTAGCAAAAGAGAAAGCATTTTCCGTTGTTCAAAGTGATGCCTTGACCTGTTGGAAAAATTCATCACCTGAAGGTAGCTTCCTGTATTGCCATTCAGAAGAGTTCATGCTGTGAGAAAAATATAATTATGGCAGCTCTGAAGATGTGACCTTTTTGAATTCCTCTGAAATTAAAGGCTATGAAAAGGATTTAATCACATCAATAATATGCCTGCTGCTGTTTGTTTCTGTCCTGTTCTATTCATTACAACTAACTTCTCATATGCAAATAAATAGTAACATAATCCAAACCTTTGTACTAGTTTATTAAAATATGTGCATATTTCTCCACTATCTCCTTTGATACCTCTCCCATTGCTTTCATGCTGATGCAGTGACTTGTTTGTATCTTCATATAGCAGAGAAGCATCATTTTCATTCTTTCGTTCTTTCATTGCTCCTGTAGAATAACAAGACTAGCAAGACATCAACAAATTCCAGTGTCTTCTGACGAAGCACTGTCCAAATTAAAAAAAAATGAAATCCCACAAGTTTTCCCTGAGTATGACTGAAGGATTTTCTATCTTATCTAGCTTTCCAGTTGATTAGAAGTTTTTTTCCATTACATAGCATGATTTCTGAGCAATCCTTGTTCAGACGAAGTTAAATGTTCCAAGTTAAGTCTGTTGCTCTGCTTGGGAAATCCCCAGGGCCTGCAGAGTGCCGCGAAATTGGCGGTGGAGGTGCCTCTAATGTCTGAGACCAACATCTGCCACGAGGCCACAGAGTCTAGTCTGGCTGGCCCTCAGGGATATTTGGCAATGTTTGGAGATATTTTAGGTTGTCACAACTAGGATAAAGTGGTACTACTGCCTGCAGTATGTGGAGGTCAAGTGTGCTATTAAACATCTAACAACGCACAGGACGACCCCCTCGCGATAAAGAGTTGTCTCACCTGTTTGCTAGGGCTGCAGTAACTGAGTATCACAGACTAGATGCCTTAACCAAACAAAAAAAAATATATTGCCTCTCAGTTCTAGAGGCTAGCAGTCTGAAAACAAGGCAGCATTTATTCCTTCTGAGGGCTGTGAGGGAGCATCTGTTCCAGGCCTCTCTCCTTGGCTTGCACCTGGCTGTCTTTCTAAATCTCTTCACATTGTCTTCCTTTTGTGTGTATGTCTGTGTTTGAATTTCTCATTTTTGTCAGTCACCAGTCATATCGGATTAAGACATACCCTACCGACCTCATTTGAACTTGATGACCTCTGTAGAAACTCTGTCTCCAAATAAGGTCATATCTGAGGTCCTAAGGTTAGGACTTCAACATATGAATTTGCCGGCAGGGGTGGGGGGGGGAGCAGACACACAAGTCAACCCATAACACAGCCTAAAATGTGTTAAATATCTCATGTATTTATTGAATACTGTACTAAAAATGAAAAACAGAATGGTTGCGTGGGTATACAGCTGAAAGCCCTCCATCATGAAGTCAAAAAATCCTAAGTTGAACCATCATAAGTTGAGAACCAACTGTGTGAAGAATACTAGTAGACAGGAAGCCTTTTAAAACAGTTTCAAGTTATGGTGAACTAACATGCCTTAGTAGTATAGCATAATGTTAAAAATGAGCTTCCGGGTTAGTCAAAAGTGGGTTCGTATCCCATTCAGTCATAATTGCTGTGTAACCTTGAGAAAGCTAATTAACCTCTCTAACTCTTCAATAGTTTCCTTCCTGGTAAAGGGGGGATAATAAGAATTACACTACAGAGAAAGTTGCAATGAGGATTAAATGAAATAACGCATGAAGTGAGACTAACTGAATGTCTGGCACATAGAATGTTGCCACTAAACATTAGCTGTTGATATTATTATTAAGAAAAAGAGATGAAAATGCCACCTTGACTTCCTCCTGTCACAGTAGTGACATTGATTGAGCATGTTTCATGCACTAGGCATAGGGATACAAATGTGGGTGAGACCTTGAGTCTAGTGAAGAAGGGAGACACATAAATAATAAAAGAGCTGTGTGTGACGTGCCATAATGGATCCATACATAACCTTTTATAGGAACATGAGGAAGGATTTATGGAAAAGGCCTTTGGGAAAATGTTCAGAAAATATTTATAGGAACCTGAAATCATCACCTTGATTCATCCAAATGCAACTCAAGTTTTACATCAGTAGCTTTTTAAGACTATTATGACAAAATCATGCCCCTTCATCACTATAAGAACTAATACAGGGTTTTCAAATATTAAATTAAAAAGTGGAAAAGAGAAGAGAGAGCAACATCTTTATGGTTAATAAATAATTTGTTTCTGTGAAAAAAGAAATAAGAAAACATGTGACGCAATAATAAATTGCCAAATATTTGTGGATGAACTGAGCGATTTTAAAAATTTTATGTGTTTATTTCAGCAATAAATATGAAAGATAGTCTGGAAAATCCCACTCATGTTACAAAGACAATAGGAGTAAAAAACGTAGTAAAATATTATTATTTCAATAATATTA
>NW_011888921.1:3716175-3721143 GCF_000151845.1 Pteropus vampyrus
TTTTTTTTTTTTTAAGTCTTTGCCATATTTGTCTATTCATTCAATAGTCACTCTTTAAGCACTTATAATGTGCCAGGCACCAGGTTTGGGGCTGGAGAGAAAAAGTTGGATGAGGCATTGCCATTTCTGAGAGCCTTAAGGTCTGGCTGAAAGACAGAAAATATAAAACCACGAGTGCAATGAAATGTAAGAGAGGGTCAGGGTACAAGGGAAGGAGAGGGTGCTGGTAGGAAAGGACGGCTCCCTGCGGTGGGAAAGCCCCCGGGCAACTCACAGGACCCAAGTGATGGGCGGAAAGCAACCAGCGCAGTCCTGGCCTCCCCCTGCGAGTTTTACTAAGCAGCCTGGTATCCCCACCAGAAACCCCACTCGTCAAGGGAAGCAGGGCAGGGTACTGAAGCTCAGATCACTGAAAGTTCTGTTGATCAAAAACAATCTGTAAAATCATCAATTCACCAAATTTACCCATTTACCAAAAAAAAAAAGTGTTTCTCTTAGTTATTTATAACCCTTTAGTAATTTGTCTCCAATGGAACAGTTTCAGTAGTTTGGGAGGATTTCTACAGCTTTCATTAACGAGGTTTTATTTGTCTTCATAGCAGCATTTAAAGAAATCTTTAAATTTTTTTAAACTGCATTAAAAATCCATCCAGAAATCATTTCATCACCAAAATGTCAGTGCTTTCTTCCCACAAGAATTTTTCAGTTTATATTGATTTCTTTCATGCCTTTTTGGTTTTGCCAACATTTTAGCATTATTTGTAATTGTTCTGCCAATTTCTCAAGTACTTTATCAACCCAACTTTTCTAACAATTTAACAATTCAAATTTACCATGTGATATGGTTGTTCCTGTACCTTCCAGTTCATTTCTCACTTTACCAGCCTCTTTAGCATTGGAGGATTTTTGTAAACCATTACAACAAAATCTTTTCACAACAATTTTGTATTTACAGTCAATGAATATCAAACTTGAGGCATTAGTCATAAGAAATCATTGTAATACAATCGCTTGAGCACCCTCACTTCCTTTTTGCTGCCTTGGTTTATTTTATCTTAATCGATTTTTGTTAGAAATTTCAAATGTTATAATTTCTTATAGGATAGTTTGGACTACTAGTAATTTTCTTTTCCCAAAGGCTTTTGAATTTAAATTTTAAATTTAATTTAAATATAATCTTATCTGCTGTTTCTTTCTGAAAATTTCCAGTTAAAACTTTAGTCTTTATCTTAAGCCTTTACTGTTTTAATATAATTTGACTTAATGTAATATGAATTTTTAATTACTGGAGGTTCAAAATTAAGGCTAATATACCAATTGAGAAATTAACAAAGAATACCAAACACTGAAGAATAGAAAAACGACATTCAAATCGTTAAAAGAGACAATCTTTTGAATATTAATATAATTTAAAAGCTAGATAAGCTGGTCGTCGGGAAATTGAAATGCAGTGAGTTGATTTCAAACCATCTTAGTATAAAATGTCTTAGAGATTCCATTCTGTTCTTAATTCACGGTCAGCTCTTTCTGTTGCTCTTCTGCTAGTGAGTAAAAGGTATGTATGTGGTAGGCTGAATAATGGAACAGAATCCCCAAATGTCCAAGTCCTAATTCCCAGAATCTGTGAATGTTGCCTTACATGGCAAAGGGACTTTATAGGCATGGTTAAATTAAGGATCTTGAGATGGGGAGATTATCCTAGATTATCTGGATGGGTCCAATGTCATCACAACAGTCCTTGTAAATGGGAGGCGCGTTCCTCAGAATCGAAGGAGAAGCCTATGATTTGACAGAAACAGAGATTGGAGTGACGCACTTTGAAGATGGAGGAAGCCAAGGAATACAGGCTGCCAGAAAAACTGGCAAGGAAACGGATTCTCCCCTACAGCCTACGGAAGAAGCTATTGACTTCTATTGACACCAGCGAAAACTGACTTAGGACTCCTGATCTCCTGAATTGGAAGAGAAGAAATTTGTGTTGTGTTAAGCCACAAAAACTGTTGTAATTTGTTACAGGAGCTACAGGAAACTAACACAAAGTATTACTGACCTCCTCTCATCTGGTTCTTTCTCCTGTGCATGCACAGGGTTTTAAAGCCAGGCCTGTGGCCCACCAAGGATGCTATTCATCTTATCCAGGGAGAAGACCAGCAAAGCCTGACTGGACCTTCGTGAGACCGTTTCCCCCAATCTCTCTCCCAGCTCCTGTATATTCATTTGGCAGCGATGAGATGAACAGTTGTTCAGAGTCTTTTATGTTGTTTTAATGTTGTCATAAGAAGTCACCAAAATGCATCTATAAAATTAATTCCGTGTACCCGAAGAACACATTGTACACCAGCCTCCCCATCCTATTTTTCATCTCTAGCCATGCCTGGCTACATTTTCTCATAAATCTCATCAGCCAGAATGTGCACCAGATAGTAGTGCTAAATGATTCAGGTACAATAAGGTCAGCATTATAAAATGCACCCAACTTGCACACACACCCTGCAAAATTTAGCATTATGGATTTCCTCTCTTTTTCTAAAATAGCTCATGTTATCTTCCTAGCAATCCCAAGAGGCAGGCAGATATGGTCAAGCCCCAGAAAACACATGAGATTAAATGACATCACCAAGGCCTCACCATTAGTTAGTGACAAGCCAGGGGCTCAAACTTGTGACTAGTTCTGGCTCTGAACCTGTGACTCAGAGCTGGGGCACACACGCAGGTGGAATAGGTTATTTCAGCAGCACTGCTACCAGAGGAAATACAATTCCACCTGCTGGTTCTAGCCTGAAATGCCCCGGTTAGAACTTGATTCCTCCTTAAAATGTAAATGTCCTGGAAAAGAGCTTTCCAGGGTACCCAGGCTCACTGCAGCCTCAGCACGAACACGTTATTTCAGGACTCAGGTGAGTTGCTGCACCTTATCCTCCCAGGCTGCTGGGAAAGTCTGAATTCACGGTCATGGCAGCTATGCTCTCAGCCAGGCCACAGCTAGCTCCTCTCCCGGGAACTGGTCACTGCAGTCAATATGAATTGTCTGGGGATTCCTTAAAGTTTGAGGATGTGAGAAGAGAGGTTGTGTCTCAATCCTGCCCAGAAGGACCTCTGCAGAGATGAGATGCCAGAGAATTGCAAGACCAGAATCTCATTGGTGTTTCCAACGTTCAAAGAGGCTGTGATTTCTGAATCGCAAGAACCCGGGGTCCTGCTTTCCCACAGAGCTCAGAAGAGAGAGATTCCTGATACTGACCAGCTGAGCCTCAACATCATTAGCATTTTCTGTCTGCTGTTTCAGAGGACAGACCAAGAAGGAGCCGCCTGTTCCAGAATATGTCCATGCAGCACAGATGTGTACAAGACCTTCAGGGGGTCCCTTGAAGATAGCAGCCACTTGGAAAAACAGTGGAAGTGAAAGCGAAGGAAAAGCCCCTCCCCCAGCATTGTTTTCAGCAAAGTGGAGATCAAGAGAGGAAAATTCCACCAGAGAACGAGTACATAAGACAAGAAATTGGATAGAAAGCAAGCATTCTGGAAGGACTCTTTAAAACGTTGTTTTTTTTTTTTTACCGTTTTTCAAAAATTATGGTAAAATACACATAATAAAATTTACCATTTTAACCATTTTGAAGTGTGCAGTTCAGTGGCATTAAGTACATTCATATTGTTGTGCAACCATCACCACCATCCATCTCTATCACTATTTCATCTTTCTAAACTGAAACTATCCATTAAACGATAACTTCCCATCCTCCCTCCCTCCAGCCCCTGGCAACCACCATTCTCCTTTCCATCTCTATCAATCTGAAAAAGGAAGGAAGTTCTAGCACGTGCTACAACATGAATGAACCTTGAAGACGTTATGCTCAGTGAAATAAGCCAGACACAAAAGTTAGATGCTTTTTATAATGCTGACCTTATTGTATCTGAATCATTTAGCACTACTATCTGGTGCACATTCTGGCTGATGAGATTTATGAGAAAATGTAGCCAGGCATGGCTAGAGATGAAAAATAGGATGGGGAGGCTGGTGTACAATGTGTTCTTCGGGTAACATGTTGCTTATCCACTCATCCGTCAATGGACATTTTGGTTATTTCTACATTTTGGCTATTGTCAACAATGTTGCTATGAACATGGGTATACATCTATAAGACTTTTAAATATGAAACTCCAACTACTAGAAAACATCAAAATCTGGAAGAGTAAAGAAACCTCATATATGCAGTAAGTATAGAAAATCATGCTGGAAAAATCCCACCATAAAATGCATATGAGAATACATAAGTATATGTGTCATGAGTGTAGGAAAGTTCATATAAGGCCTCAGTTTTTACTCAATATCAAAAAATAGAAACCAAGAGAAAACCACTTAAATGTGATCGCTGTGGAAAATCCTTTAGGCAAAACCTTTACCTTTTTGGACCTCAGAGAATTCTTAGCACAGCAAAACAATTTAAATGTATAAATGGGGAAAATGGTCAATTACAAGTCGCACCTTACTTAACATAAGGGACTAGAGAGAGTTTATTCCTTATGTTAAGTAAGGTGCGACTTGTAATTGACCATTTAAGGTGCGACTTGTAATTGACCATGAAAGGAGTTTATTCCTATGAAAGGGACTAGAGAGAGTTTATTCCTATGAAAGGATGGCAACTCCATTAACCTCAGGGCAGGTCATAGCATTCATGCAGTTAGTGCAGATAAGGCTTTGGTCACACAGATGAATCTACATGTGACTCAGGTAATAAAGTCATGCCCTAGCATGTATGACAACAGACACCATGAAGTTCACAACAACGAGAAACTTTTAGCAATAAAGAAATTATGGAGAATCTCTTTTTTGCGATTTAAATTCTATTACATATCAGAGTATATTAAAGTGGTGATCAGTGTAAAAAAATCTTCCTTTGCAAGGATTCTTGAAAAGTGTTTACACAGAAGATCTTATAATGAATAAAATAAAAGGAGAGAGGGAGG
>NW_011888921.1:3721193-3726982 GCF_000151845.1 Pteropus vampyrus
GCAGGACAAAGCTGTTCTCTGTTCTTTAATCCAAAGGTCCCACTAGCAGATTCACAGGGGAGAGCATCAGAGATCACGGCACTGGAGACCTGAAGGAGAGAGAAGGATGGAGAGAGTGGATTCTGAGCCACTTCCACATTTGGGCATCTCTAAGAGATGCAAGTGTGAGTCTATTAAGATCAGGGCAGTCTTGAGACAATAACTGGTTCCTCTGCTGGGGGCCTTAGCTGATGTGTTGCCCCTCATGGTTGCCCCCTTCCCCACCTTCACACACACCACGCACTTGCAGAGAGTTCTCTCCAGCAAGCTCAGAGGAGGCCCTGAGGTCGCCATGACAATCCCACGTGTTCTAACCAGACTGAGGACTAAAAGCCATAAAAGGTACAAGGAATGTGGTTTGCCACGATATAGTGAGGAAACCTGAACAGTGTCTGTCACCTGGTTTGAAAATCTGGGCCAGCTTCTTGCAAAAATGCACCATTGTTCTTTCCTCCCCACTTCTCATCTACATGCTGGGAGGCGCTGGGTACTTCATGATCACCCAGGGCATGAATTTGGGCTTCCCAGTGGGGACTGCCCCCTTCCTCCTCTCTCCCTGACTGCCTGCCAGAGTCGTCCTCTACTCCCCACTCAGCCCATCTCATCTTCTCAGGATCTGGTTCTCTAATAAAGTAGTCTGGTGAACAAGCCAGGGCTCTCTTGGCAATCACACACCTGTGTTTTAGCAGGAGTCATCAACAAATGGCTAGTCAGCCCCTGACTTAGGATGCAAAGCGAGGTCCACATGTGGAGTCGGAACTCCTAGCTCTGCCATGTGTAAGAGGCCCAACTTGGACAAGCTCCATCTGAGCCTCAGTTGCCTCATCTGTTAAATGAGTATAATGATGCTCCCTTCACAGGGTGGAAGGGAACCAGGGAAGACAGTGCACATCATTTTAGCTCGGCTCATGGCACATAGGAGGGCACTTCATAAGCAGCAGTGAGCCAGACAAATGTGTAGCTCAATGACATATTTACAACTGTAGGATCCATAACACCAATAATGCATAAGGCATTACTAATATTGTTCTCAGTTGAAATCTTAGTCACTGAGGCAGAGAAAGTGGGAGACATATTTTAGGGAATATGACTTTTCTAGAGCTCATTAGATCAATCATTCAGTGGGGCAGCACTTGGTCCCCATTTGTGAGTAAAACCTATCCTATATCAACCTAACCTATGTCTTTTGGTCTCTAAAGAATCCCAAAGATTAAAAACATGCATGTACTTCTCCTGAAAGAAAGGCTACTGTATTGTCCGTGTCTAAATTTTCAGTAATCAATTTGCCTAGGCCGTCGTCAACCTGTCGATCTGTGATTTTGCTAGCAGCATATAGAATTTCTTTTTTAAACGTGATCTTATTTTGCAGTACCGTCCTGAAGAAATGTGAAAATACTAGTTGTACGAGAGAAATAGAAAAGCCCTCAGGATGAAGATGGGAAAGAATGGAGGGACTCAAATATGGCCAAAGCACAGAGACTGAAAGAGGAGAGAGGAGGCAATGAGGAAGTGAGCGGACCAATAAGCTGGAAGCCGGCCAAGGTGCAGACTCCCAGAGCGACTGTCAATCAGCAGACCATACTATTTTGTTTGCATTTCTGTTTTTTTCTTAGGGCAATGATGCATATTTCATTTCCTCTTTTATTTTCCTTATGGTTTAATTATAAGAAGAGGAAGAATCTAAGCATAAAGGAAGAATTATTATTTCCCTCAAGTGCTACATCTGCTAGAAGTTGGATATAAGTGAATTAATTGCCAAAATATCTGAGGGGGAAGGCACATATTTGCTCTTCAGTTCAGTCACCGGGGATTGCCAGAGCCTCGTTCCAGCATCTTATCCTTGGTTGAAAAACAAGCACTCACCAGCAATGGGTGCCAACACTTAAAAAATGAAAAGGGAGTTTAATCTCTACTCCCAAATATCATTGCTTACTTGATGTAGGAGTGTGATTATGACTCCTTAAGTTCGAAACACACACACATACACTAGCCCAGTAAACATTTACCTTACTACTGTTGAATTGTTAAGTATTGAAATAAACATATAGATAAGTAATTTAGTCCTTTTTGGTGAAGAAGAAATTTATCCAACAAATATATTTTGTTAAAGTATCTGGTGTACACTAGAGTAAAATTTCCTTGAAACACAAAGAGGAATTTCCTGCTTTCAAGAAAATTCCGAAGACAATTCATGTACATGAATAGCCATATACAAAATGTATAAGTACATATGCTAGCACTGTTTGGTTCTGTACTGTCTTTTTACCTCTTTTAACAGTTGAGAAGAGTTTTCCAATAACCAGTCCCACCACCATCCTCCTTAACTGTCCACCTTCCCTCTTTTTCAGGGAAATTTTCTCTCCCCAAATGGAAATAGATTTCTCACCCTTCCCCTACTCTCCCAGGGGAAGAGGATGGAGGAGGAGAGGAGCTAAAGAAGCAGGAGAAAAGGGGAGAAACTTGGGCCTGGAGGCTAGATGTGTGCACATTATAAGGAAGTGTGGTAAAGAACAGAAAGGAAATTTTATTCCCAGATGCCACATTGGGGTTCACTTTACTCTTCAGTCTCTCACCAAATGACATCACACTGTCCCTCTACAAAGTTAAAAACGATCCGCAAGTAATGATTCCTAAATTTATAACTCAAGATTTGGCTGCTCCCTAGAGCTAGACTAAAATTTTAAGAAGTATCTCAAGCTTAACGTGTCCAAAAGAAAATATTTGCTAAATACTCCCCCAAAACTTGTTTTTCCCCCAGTCTTCCCCCAACTCAGGAAATAGCAGTGACCAAGTTTTCAAGCAAAGACCTAAAGGGTCATCCTTGATCCCTCCCCTTTTCTCTCCACACTTGGAATCACTGCTCCAGGAATTCTTGTCAGGTGAACCTCCAAATATAATCAAAATGGCCCTGGGAGAGTAGGGGAAGGGTGAGAAATCTATTTCCAGAGTTGTAGAATGTCGAACTTATCACAAGCCTAAATCTGAGAGTTCTTTCTTGGGCCGGAGGCTACTGTCTGCCTGGACCCTCCATGACAGCCTTCCTGTCTGTCACTATAGGAACATCCACTCATCACTTTCCATGTTAAGACAAGCCATCTATCCCCATGGTCCTCTAGATACAGGTTCAGAACTTGCCACACTATTGGAAACTAACATTTCTTGAAATATTCTGCAACTGGCCTACACCTCTGGCTACCTCCTGATGCTTTTTCCTCCTTGACTCTCCTAACTACTGTTCTTCCTGAGGTCTCACCTTAGACATCACTTCTTTCTGGAGGCCTCCTCTGACTGGACCACAAAGGCACCTCTCTCGAGTGCTCCCACAGAAGTCATTTTACCCCAATCTTAACATTCATTACATGATGTACTTACCTGTTTATGTGTCTGTCTTCCCCTCTAGACCAGAAGTTTCCCAAAGACCAAAATGATGACTTCTTGACCAGTTATCCCCAGTATCCAGCATGGGGTCTAGTATAGTACATACTGATTGAATAAACTCCAGCAAATGTCTGAAAAAAAAAAAGATGTATTGTGTCTGTAAGAGCAAGACTTGGGGAGAAAAGTATGGAACAAGAAATCCACTTTTTCACACACACACAACCATGATGAATGGTGACAACTTCAGCATGGCGGCTATTTGGACCAGCTGTGGGATTATATGGGCTCTAGTACGGGTTCTACCGTGTAACAGCTGGAAGACCTCGTGCAATTCATTCAGCTTCTCACCAGCTGTCCAAAAGCTGTTTATCTTGCATGATTATTTAGTGAATCTGGTAGGTGATAATGTAGATTGATAATTTCTATTTTTAAAAATATAAGATACTATATAAATATATATATATATATATAATGCTATTCCTCTACTCTTCAAAATAAACTTTTGTAATCTTAGAATTGCACACGCAATAATTTTATTACTTAGAAAAATTATGACAATAATTCCTTCCATTAGTATTTTATTTAGGCTCTTTAAAGTACTTTTATGTCCATTACCTCATTTAGTCCTCATAAATAGGACAGGAAAAGTAGGAATTAGCATCTCCATTTTATAATTAGTGAAACTGAGACCCAGAGATAAGGTGATTTGCCCAAGAGAAGCTACTATGAGCCTCAGGGAAGGGACTGGGTTTTTTACTTCCTAATTGGGTTTTACAGTTGCCCTATCAGACTTCTAAGGGTTTCAACTCTGACATGTTCCATTCCTCACATCTCCAAACAACACACGCAGACATACACACACACTTACTCCAACCCCAGGTTATCACCCTCAACTTCACAGAAAATTTCATCCAAGAAAATAGTTGCATCCAGGGAGATTTAGAGAGAAACACATTGCAATCTCCTGTGTGCCCCAAGCAGTAGGGCAAAGCATAACACTTAGTTCTGTATAAAACTAAACCTCTTATTTCAAGGGCCAATGGGAAAAAAAAACACAACCAAAATAAAAATATCTTTTGTTATTCCATAAAGACAGATTATAGATGTACTACATGTTAATATACTATCCATTTATTCATTTTTATGCGATCTCCTCCAGTCAAGGTAGATTTCATTCCATTTTCATCTTGTGTACTTCCTTTCAAGGCTTGGTAATTTCTTTTCTATTTTTATTCATTCCACTTTTGCTTCCTGTTAATTTTTATATCAAAATCTGCTTCAGTTCCATTTGGCAAGGTGCAGTCATAAAAATATTTCTCATGCTTTAATGTTTAAATTTTGCAGTTGCACTTTAAAATGGTTCTCTGTTTGTGCCAATGGTGCCACATCAGCTCTTTCAACTGGCACAGCTCCCAGACTTGCAGAAGGTAGGACTTCTGTAATGATTCTTCATCATCGTCTGAAATTATCTTTTTTTTTTTTTGATTCATCAAGCATGCATTGAGCACTGTGTGCTAGGCACTCTGTGAAATAAGATAGTAACTGACTAAAAGTTGGTATATGATGGCAGCACAGGTGTTCTAGGAAGGGGCCCTTGCTGTCCTGGAGGAGGTGACGGATTGAGAAGGGTGGACCCAGACAGATACTAGTCATAGAAACCATGTCCTTTTCCCGTAATCTAGGGACACATGGGGGCCATGGGACACAGGGAATAATCTAGAAATAAGTCTCTCTGGTGTGCTTGGCCAGAAGCCTGGCCCGGCAGTGGGTACCGTGGGGGTACGAGGGATGCTACTGACTGTTGAAACCACAGACATGGGTTGTAGACTTGTCATCTTCCCAGTTTTTCAGACCACCTCCCATACCATGGGAAAGAAAGAGAGCACAATGGTTAAGAGTTAGGCTTTGGAGTTGCACTGCTTTGGTTCAAATCCCAGCTCTGCCACTCACCACTCATGTTTCACAAGGTGAGTTATTTGTCTCCCATAACTCAATTCCCTCGCCTGTATAGTAAAGTAGGAGTCATATGAGGAGTAATTGTGTTGGCTGATAAGAGCAGTGCCTGACACACAATAAGCACTCAATGAGTATTTGTTGTCATAATGATCCCTGGTTTTGGCTTTTCAGGAACCCAAAGGTTCTGTGGCCTGAGTCACCCTTTCTAGGATGCTCTGGTGGGTATTGTGCAGTGGCTCAGGTGTGAAAGGTAGAATGGAGTTGGGAATTTTAGCTGGTGTCAGCACAACTGCAGCATCTTATAGCTGCCTCTCATATCTCTAATTGGCTTATAACCTTCCTCGTCACCCTTTCCTTCTCACGATGGGAAGAGAAACATTTATCTAAGTTCCTGATTCATTTATTTGCTGAGCACA
>NW_011888921.1:3728362-3743625 GCF_000151845.1 Pteropus vampyrus
CTGTAACCCATGGCACTTCAGTCTAATAATAAATTAGCAATTACACAATAAAGTGATGCCACTGAAGGATGAGTAGAGAGTCACTGTGGTAGACTTTTACTTTGGTGGTCCCCCAAAATCCATGCCTCCCACATTCATACCCTTGCATAGGCCCTGCCCACAATGGCTTTGTCCGATGAGGGAGTAGCAAGCATGCTGCAGGCAGAGGATTGGTAAGCACTTGCACAGGAATGCTCTCCAACGTGTAAAGAAGTTCAAACTGGGCTTCTACATACAGAGAACGCTGCATGAGAAGAAAGAGGGACAGCGAGAGAACTTCCAGCCTTCCAATCGTTCTCACCCAGTTTCCAGACATGTGAGTGTACTCGTCTCGAATGGGACAGCCCCATTCACCACCTGACTGCAACAACACGAATGACCTCAAGTGAGACAGCAGAAGACCCACCCAGGTGATTCCCAACAAACCTGCAGAATCACGAACAAATAAAATGGTGGTTGTTTCAAGTCACCAAGTTTAGGGTGGTTTGTTACCGAGCAATAAAAACATAGCCATATACAAATTTTTACAAAATACCCTCTTTTGTTAAATTTGATACCAGGTTACAGTTTAAAATTTTGGTTGATTCCTTTTTCCAATGTGATTTCTATTTTAGAATTATGTTTTCCACATGATTATTGATATGGCATAATATTTAGTTTGTTGTAAGCATGCAAATGTACTCATATGAAGAACAATCAATAGGCTATTTTCAAGAAAGGAAGGGAAAAAAACAGAAATTATAGGAGAAGGGAGAGAAAAAACTGAAAACAGTCTGAGAGAGTGAACTTGCACATTTTCTAAGTAAACTGATTATCGTGTGTCTCTCATATTTGTCAGTCTGGACAGTCTGTTTTTAAGTAGGCTGATAAGGGGGTTGCAAAAGAAAGAATTTGACTGTTTATGGATCCTCCCCAAAGCCTTGAGAGTTTATTAAGGAGCTTACAGGAAGGACAAGCTGTGTCTAGGAAATGGCTGATGGGGTACCTCCATTAGACCTGCATTGTGGCTAAGCTGGGTCTGCAGCATTTTACGCATCACAATTATACTCATTGATTTTAATGTATTTAGCCACTCTATCCTAAATTTTTAATTAATTCTTTCGGATTTTCTCAGCATAAAATTAGATCATCTGTACATGATCATTTTGTCTTTCCTTGCACATATATATATAGTCACTGGCAAACCACTACTCACATAAGATAAAAACACAAAATGTGAATCTCTCAGAGTGCGTGTCCAATTGGCACTGATACTTTACAAGGATCCCTTCAACTCAGAAGTATTTGGTCAGAAGTATTTGGACCAGGGAAAAATGGCAGATGGGCCATTTAGTGTTAGTTCTCACCATAAAAATTTTTCTGAAATCATCTGACTCCACGGGAGTTGTCTTAGAATATGGGCAGTAACGATTCTTGCTTAGATATTCAGCAGATGGTTAATTCTTATCACAGTAGCACTCCACAATCATCCAACTCTGTGGGATGCCGAGTTTATATTCTGTACGATCAAAGCAAAACAAGCACTATTTGGCTGAAAATGGTTGTAATAATATCCAACAAAATAGAGGTTTTTTAGTTTATTTTAGAGCCAAATTTCATAGGTAAATATTCCGCTACCTTGCTCTTCTTTCTGTCTTTGATGAGTGCGCATACATGAACACACATACACACATCACCACCATCACCACCATTATCGTCACCAATGCAACACCACCCACCCTACACAGTACATCTAGCAGTCTTTGTATGGGAATCAGATTTATATTATAGAAATGTTCGCTCAAGAATCTACTATGCCGTTCTAAAAATTGTCTCTTCAGCTTAGGAAATTTGCCATGACGCCAGGCTAAGAGGTGTGGTTTTCTGTGAAAGAGGGTAAAAGCTGTTTCCTCTACTTGAAGAAAGTCAAACTTTCTTCCACAGGTCAGTCAGTGGTTAAATCTCTAGGAAAAGCCCTTTACTGCCTCCAACCCTCAACCCATATTTCTGAAAGTCAAGAGAGTCTGAATCATCTTCCGCTTAGCTGATGCTATGGCAAGTTATTTGGGATAACAAAGCAGGCGATCCCCTGTGTGTGTGGTTCAATCAGCAATGCCAAGAAAGATCCCAAACTTTCCCGAATACCAGAGCAACTGTAACTTAGATTTATGCCATTGCATTTGTAAAAAGATAGAAATTCCCTTTTTTAAAGATTCTTAAGTGATTCTGAAACGATCCTTTAAGGATCCAGTATTAATCATTGTCATATTACATTAAAGTCCTGAAGGAAAGAGACGTGGGATTGATGTGGTCTGATTGAGGAGGTGGGAGCAGAGGTTGTAAGCTGGAGAGGCCGTACCTAGGAGACTTTGGGCACCTAGGAGTTAAAAATTTAGATACATGAAGGTGCAAAGAGATGGAGGAAGAAAAGCAAGTACAGAAAGAAAGGACAATGATGACAAAAGGTAAACTTCGCCCCACTTTTTAATTTTTCTGGCTCCTAAATTCTTTATCATTGCAGCTATTTCTTACTGCACGCTTAGATAACAGGTGTGTGAAGCTCTTTGCATGTTACCGCGTTGCATCTATATACTTCCCAGTAAATTCGACAATGGCTTAGAGTGAAAGGGCAGCTGGAAAAATATTCTGTTCTATAGGGTTGCAGGATAATGTGAGATAAATAAGTGTTTTGCAAGTTTTGAGGCACCCAGAGTATGGGAGGTGGTATTTCTTTCTGCTGTGTTCCATCATTTCATCCTTTGCAATTGTTTCCAATGTCTGTGAGAGATATTCTGTTCCCATAATTCTTATTCCTCACTGTGCAGACTATACCCAGTAAAAGAGGCAATAGACAGATGAAATTGAGTACCATGAATAAAATTGACTATATGCCATTAAAAATAAAATTGGCTACCATTGATGCCCAAGATGAGCTTAACACATAAAAGATGGACAACCAATACTTGGTAATTGACTAAATGTCCAACTGAGTTATTTGCATGCCTGTAAGAGGGTGGGACTTCAGACTGGCTTACTCAACAACATCTGCTTTAATCCTCTGCCAGGTTATCTTTCTATACCATGGATATTAATTGTAATTTTTTTTGTTTTTTAAGTTCTCTTCTTCTCTCAGTGTTTTCGCTCTTTTGGACCCATACACCCCACATCACGCCCATTTGAGGGCTCCTTCAAATATGTGGGAAGTACTAATTTGACTATTCCTATTTCAGAGTGATGCAAGGAAAATCTGATTTTGAGCTATCTGTATGTGGAAAAAGGCCTGTGAATTGCTGGAGTCTGTTTTAGATTATCAGGTGGGAAATCATCTTTAAAGCAGGGAGACCCTAGTGCTAACATGGCTAAGTCTTTTTGCAAGATTCATACAATTTCCTCCAGAAAAATATCCAGTCTGCAGCCTGAAGGAGATACATAGCTTCTAGCACTGGCTGTGTAAGTGTTGGGAGTAGGGTGGGGAGAAAGCTAAATGTGATCGTTATATCTCGACTGTCAACTAATCCCCTGTTTTTGACTCTAAACTTCATTCCTGGCCTCCACAATATCCAGCATCTCCAACTCAACACTTCTTCAATGTATTGTGGGGCAACTTATCTAAATGCCTCTTTAATACAAATTATGGCTTCCTCAGTCCATTTCATATCCTCCTTTTACTCCACATCTTTCAGAATTTTGTTGTTCAAATAGCTCTTCTACTGAGCCTGCCTACCTCCCATTTTCTTTGTTGTTGGAAATTTAACTTTTTTTTAACTTTTTGACTTATTTATGTCTCTCTAGTGGATTCTCAGAAAGTAGATAAGCACGTGTGTTCAATCCACCATCTTTAATTTGAAGACTGGTAATATTTAAAATCTATGTGTTTGCTTTATTACAGATAACCATATCTTTCCTCAGTGTTCCAGTTTGTATTTAGCTTGAAGAACATTCTTGAACCATCTTTGGTAAGAATTTAAAAGCTA
The DNA here is from genome assembly GCF_000151845.1 of Pteropus vampyrus. Lineage (NCBI taxonomy): Eukaryota > Metazoa > Chordata > Mammalia > Chiroptera > Pteropodidae > Pteropus > Pteropus vampyrus. Next base: position 3,732,355 of record NW_011888921.1, read on the forward strand.
AAGGGAAAAAGGGAATTGTTTAGTTGGAAGGAGTCTGTTCAGATTTCCTTTGCCCTCCTTGGTGACATCTGGGGGTGCTGATCAGTGTCATGCAGGACAGGACATAATGCCATGGCACGGTGCCAACACCCCTTACACTTCCTTACACTGGCTGCAAATGAAAACCAGTGGGGTAGCTATGGAAACCATGAGGGAGAGTTTTTTGTGATGCATATGAATTAAAACAAAGTGACTTGTTCCTTTTTCTCTTTCCATCTGTGACAAAAGTTCTGTGTCCTGGTTTCTACCTTCACTTAGAGTAAATTATGAGAAAAAGAACATCATGTCAACCTCTGATAGCCACAGTGGTGTCTCCTCTTTCCATCTCTCAATAGGTTCATTTCAGTCATTTGATAGAATTAACCATATGTTAGTCCCATTTTCCCTGAGAATGTTTACTTTTGTGCAGGTAATTTTGTAGAGAGGAGCTTCTCCAAGGAGCCTCTTTTAAGCTCATGGGTGTCAAAGGACGTCACTTTCAAGATAAGGAGACAAGTGACAAAGGCACTTTCTCCTTTGACCTCTTGGCCCATATACAGATATGAGTCCCAGTACATTTGTCTCTATGGCACAACATTTGAGATTTTTATGAAGTTATCGTTCCGGTCCATTTCCTTTTATATATTGGCTCTTTTGGCCTCAATTGAAAATACACATTTATGAGTTCCTGACATTTACAACCTACCCATTATAGTGGAAACTTTCTGCCTTTTGTCCTTTCATGGATAACATATTTTCTCCTGGACTCTGAGTTTTTAAATGGTATAATTTTTGTTTAACTCCAGGCAATAATAGTTCTACTTTGTCTGAGCCCCCCATCATCAGCTGTCATTCTGGGCCCACTCGTTCTATTAAAGTGCCATGAGGGAGGCACAGAATTGATCTATGGTACAGAATCCTGCTCCAGCAGCAGGTGAATGTTGTGTGTCCACTGGAAAAATAAGAACTCCATACAGCATCTTCATTTTCTTAATTATTCTTATTATGCACTATCATAAAGAGGAACTGTTATTGATTCACTCTCCCCAGAGATGCCCCCAATCCATTTCAAAGACTCAGTACTAATTATTATAGGTATCTTTTATACTCCCTTTGTCTCACTCTGTGCTACCTTCTAAATCTGGGTATGTTCCATTCTATTTACACATTTTTGTGTTGAGATTTATGCCCATAATGGAAGAACCTTGGCCAGTACAAGTAGAGTCCCTAAGATTCTCATGAATGATATAAAACAAGCTCATGAGACAGAGGGGAGAACTTCCACTTATAACATGCAGACCAGGAGGCTGACATCTCACACATCTAAACAAACAAACAAACAAACAAAACAGAGCTACTGGGTTCCAATATCTCTTTGGATCTCATTTCATTAAGAACTGAGGTCGCACTCTCCAACAGACATGAATATTTTAGTTCTAAATAGATGATCTATAAAAGGAAGAAACCAACCTAATTTGAGGAACATTTGAAACAGGTTTTTGTGCTTTAAAGAAGTTTCAATGTATTAAGTTGAGTATTTGGAGATAAAATTTATTGTAGATTTGTACCACTATTAGTCTGAGAGAGTGAATTCACATTTAACTAATGTTTTCAGGTAAATCCGTGGCATATACATAGGACTACAAGTAACAACTTACAGAATAAACTGAAAACTGGATTACTTGTTTTTTTACTCTTTTAGCTATAAAGCACTAGCAGGAAGGGGCAATAGAGTATAGACTTGGGAGCCAAATATATTTAGGCTATATCGGGGCTTTTTTTGGTCTTAAACATACACTAGCTTATTGACATTGGGTAGATTGCCTAAACTTTCCAGTTCTCAACTTCATAATCTTGGCAGTGGGGATAATAACACCTGTTGCACTGGGGTATTGTGTACGTCAATGCCTGGTATGTAGTAAGTGCTCAGTGGGAGCTGTTTTTTGTATTAGGATATTACTGAAATTTACATAACCTTGTCTTTCCCATGGAATCTAGGCAATCAAATGTCCTTCATAATGTTTCTGCAAATTCTCCAGGGATTATACATTTTCATGCCCCTGATTCAAGCAGAGGATGTCTTTCCCACACTCCTTACAAGATAATGTATTTCAAAATAAAGAACCTGAGAGATCTAGTTGCTAATGAATACAGAATACTGGATCTTCCTTAATATTCAACTTACATTATATTGTGGGGTAAGGACAGCATTAAATGCAAAATGAAGGACAGATTTTCAGTGTGTATACTGGCTTTAGAGTTTCCTAAAAGCAATGCCACAAAGTATGTCCTTGGGCCTTATAAGAGCTTGTAAGCCAGCTGGGGACCCAGGCACATCTCAAAGTGGGGAAGGGGACTCTGGGAGGCAGCTAGGCATAGGATGGAAGGAGAGAACATGGCAAAGTACCCAAAGACTTCTGAGGAGCCGTGTCAGTTCTTGAAGTGTTAATAATGTTAGTAATAAATGTTAATAATAAAGTGTCATGATGTTGTGTCATTCTTCCTGCTAGCTCAGTCAGAGCATTCTAAACAAAAACAGTAAAAGAAATGCAGTGACAGCCACACTTCATCCCCAGTTGTTTCTTGAGAAAGTAACAAGTATTCACCAGCAGTTTCTCATCAGGTATTAAGTATTAGGTATATCTGATTAGGTATTCCACAAGTCCACTTTTTGTAGGATTTATAAAATCTGACATCTTCTAACTGTTTCAGTTATCTTCCAGGATTTGGATACTTTATTCAGTGATGAATTAGAGAGCACAGAGCTGTGGTTTGGGAGGTAGACTCACAATTTAAGTGCCCAGGATGATCATGTCTTAAGACTAAAAGCTCATTGAAGATAAGAACCTCCCCCTGACTTTTAAAACTCTTTTCGTATCCTACACAAACTCTCTCTCACTGTCCTGCACTTACTAGATGCTCAGAATAGTTGGATAATTGAGTTGAATTCTTCTTCTGACTATATCATTCTCCTGACACCAAAAGAGAATACACTCACAACTTGCAAAGTACCTCTCTCTCAGTGAATTTGTTATGATGGAATGAGTATGTCACATTATTACATAGAGGTGTGTTGGTTTTCCTTCATTCTCTGTTTCCAAATTGCATTCTTTGAGGGCCCGAGAGAATAAAAAATGGACTCAGGGCCAAACCATATGATTCTTAACTCCTTTTACATAGAGATTTGTCAATGTTTTGAGTGTATTGCTAGAAGCATTCTTAAATTTTTACCCAGTGGGCTTTGTCCTCCTCAATTAATGTTGTACAAGAGGAGGAAAGTGAGTAGAGATGTCTATTTTCTTCTTTTCCAGGTCTTCCAGTTACCCAATCACAAGCCAGATGGCCCCTGTCCTTTAAGATATTGACTTAGAGTGTGTCACACAGTCAAGGACAAAACAAATCCAAAGAAAAAAGAAGGAAGGAAATAATGAAGAGAAGAGCAGAAATCAATGAAGTTGAAAACAGAAAAATAGTGAAACAAAAAGTTTGTTCTTTGAAAAGATCAATAAGATCAACAAACCTCTAGCAAGACTGACAAAGAAAAAAAGGGAAAACACAAAGTATCAATATTAGGAATAAAACGAGGTATAGCTACAAATGCTGCAAACATCAAAAGGATAATAAGAGAATACTATGAACAAATCTATACACAAATATGACAACCTAGATGATATAATCATTTTCTCAAAAAACACAAACCACCACAACTCACACAATATGAAATAGATTATTTGAATAGCCCAACGACTATTAAGGAAATTAACTAATAATTTTAAATTTCCCTTCCCCAGAAAAGCTCCAGAACATGATGGTTTCATTGGATAATTCTACCAAACATTTAAAGAAGAATTAACACATATTTTATGCAATCTCTTGTAGAAAATGAAAGAGAAGGGAACACATCTCAATTCATCATGAAGATACCAAAACCAGACAAAAAAAGAAAAAACTACAGACTCTTGTGAATATAGATGTAAAAAATTCTTAACAAAATATTAATAAATACAATTCAGCAAAATATAAAAAGAATTGTATACCATACCCATGTGGGGTTTATTCCAGGAACGCAAGATTGGTTAAATATTCAAAAATCAATCAGTGAGACTCACTCTGTTAATAAGCTAAAGAAGAAAAATCACATGATCTTATCAACAGATGCAGAAAAAGCATTTGAAAAAATTCAACAGCCATTCATGAGAAAAACTTTCATGACACTGAGAAAAAAGGCAAGCTTCCTCATTTTAATAAAGAACATCTAGAAAAAAAAAATTTTTTTTTTAGGTGAGGCAACCCTTGGTTGACCTCACAGATTGCAAGGAGCTTATCAGCTTACGATCCTTTATTTTTTTTATTGTGTATTTTTTATGCCTATAGCACCTGGTCTTCCTAGGTGGTCTCCCATCCAAGTACTAACCAGGCCCGACCCTGCTTAGCTTCCGAGATCAGAGAGGTTCGGGCTTGTTCAGGGTAGCATGGTCATAGACTACAAAAAAATTTATAACTAATTTTATATTTTATGATAAAAAGAATGAATGCTTTCTTCCTATGACTATGAATAAGGCAAAAAATGTCCACTCTCACCACTGCTATTAACATAGTGTTAGAAGTTCTGGCCGATGCAATAAGGCAAGAAAAGGATATAAGGTATATATAGATTGGAAAAAAAAAGTAATAAAATTGTCCCTATCTGTAGATTTGATATTCTGCACAGAAAATCCCAAGTAATCTACACAAAACTCCTATAACTTACAATTTCAGCAAAGTTACAGGATATAAGATCAATATGCAAAAATCAATTGCATTTCTATATACTACTAATAAGCATCTGGAAACTGAAATTTAAAAATACAAACGATTTATGATTGTTCAAAAAAAGTTAAATACTCATGTGTAAATCTAATAATCCATGTACAGTAGCTGCATGCCAAATATTACACAACATTAATGAAAGAAGTCAAAAAGGTCAAAATAAATAGAGAGATATTCTGTGTTTCTGGATTGGAAGACTCAACATAGTAAAGATATCAATTGTTCCAAGTTAACATACAGTTTAAGACTATCCTTATCAAAATCTCAACAAGATTTTTTGCAGATATTGCAAGATTATTGTAAAGTATACATGGAGAGGCAAAGGAACTAGAATAGCCAAAACGATTCTGAAAAAGAAGTAGAAAGTGAGAAGAATTAGTCTACCTGGTTCTAAGAGTTGTTATATAGCTATAGTAATCAAGACTGTGTGGTATTAGCAGAGGGATAGAAGCATAGATCACTGGAATGAAGAGAGAACCAAGCGATCACTCCATATAAGTATGGCTAACTAATTTTTGACAGGGGTGCAAAAGCAATTCAGTGGAGGAAGGGAAGCATCATCAGGAGATGTGCTGGAATAATTTCATATCCATAGGCAAAAACAAAAACAAAAACAAAAACAAAAAAGAATATTGACTATAACCTCATTTCATATAAAAATTAACTCAAAAAATGATCCTAAAATTAAATGTAAAATGGAAAACTATAAAAAAGTTAGAAGATAACATACGAGAGAATTTTTGGGACTTGGGGCTCAGCAAAGAGTTCTTCAACATGACATCATAAAAAAATATATAAATAAACTGGACTTAATCCAAATGTAAAACTTTTGCTCTACAAAAGACCCTGATGAAAAGATGAGCTACATGGTGAGAGAAAAAAAATTGCAAACCACATACCTAACAAAAAAACTGATATCTAGAATACATGAAAAACTCTCAAGCTCAACATTTAAAAAAAACAAACTATCCAATTAGAAAATGGGCAAAAGATATGATAAGATATTTCACTGAAGAGAATATACAGATGGCAAATAAGCACATCAAAAGATGTTCAACGGCCATTAGGGAAATGCAAATTAAAACCATGATGAGATATTAGAACAGCTAATATTAAATGTAAATACTGACAAGGACAGAGAGAAACTGAATCTCTCATACACGACTGGTGAGATTATAAAACGGTACAGCCATTCTGACAAATGGTTTGGCAGACTCTTAAAAAACTAAACATAGGATCTGGCAATTGCACTCCTGGGCATTTATCCCAAAGCAATGAAAACTTATGTTCACCCAAAAACCTGTACATGCTTATTCACAGTAGCTTTATGTCTCATAGTATTTCTCATGAAATACTACTCAGCAATGTAAAGGGTTTTTTAAAAACCTATCTAATTATATCTCATTCCATCCTAGAACTTTTTATAGTTTTTCATTATCCAAGAGGTGAGAAGTGCATCTGTAACGTGGTTCAAAAGGCCCAGCAGAGTATAGTCCAGCTGTCCGAGCTTGTCTAAAGATTGTCTCTCTTTAGCTCCCTAACTTCTAACCATTCTCAATTTTTTTCAATTCCTTGTATATGTCATACTCTCTCCTGCCTCTGACCTGCTGCCTACCTAATACCATTGCTTCTTCCTGCATTTTCTCTCTACTCCCAGCTCCCAGCCACATGTGCTGCTAACTCTGATTTATCCCTCAAGGCTCAATGAAACTTCCTAGTGAAACTTTCTTGCATACCCTTCCTTCTCCACTAGCCAATTAGACTCTGTTATATCCACACATAATTCCCTGAAGCTTTCCTTCTCACCAATTTATTCATTGATTACTATTTAGTTAATTATTTTAAAATTACTTATTTAGGGTTTATTTTTACCACTAGATGTATTCGATTTTAATAATTTAAATTCTACAACCTAGCATTTTTAAATCAAATGTTAGATTTAACTACAATGGAGACATGAAAAATTGTGGCTTAAACAAGGTAGAAGCTTATTTCTCTTATATAATAGAAGTCCAATGGAAGCCCAAGACAGATATGGTAGCACATTTTTTATAAGCGCCCCAGGCTTCCATCAGCTTCACTATTCCTGGTGTGAGTCCTTCATTCTCATGGTCTAAGATGGCTACCAGGGTTCCAACCATTACATTTGTATTCCAAGCAGCTAAATGAAGAAACGGAGGATGAACAGCATATCTCTTACCTTCTTTTTTAGGTGAATTCTTGAAAATCTCAAATCATTGTGTCAGCTTACATACCATAGGCCAGAAACCCTCTCTACAAGGAATCCTGAAGAACATGGTCTTTTGGTTGGGTGGCAATGTGCCAAGCTAAAAATCGAATTCTGTTATTTTAGAGCAGTGACAGAGCCAGGTTTGTGGGGCCCAAAGCTATACAATGTCTTAGCCTATTAGGGCCACTGTAACAGAAATACCATAGACTAGATAGCTTATAAATAACAGAAATTTATTTATCACGGTTCTGAAATCCAGGAAGTCTAAGATGAAGGTGCCATGGATTCGCTATCTAGTGAGAGCTTATTTCCTTTTTCCTCTGTAATGTCACTTGGTAGAATGGGCTAGGATCTCTCCTGGCCGCTAATCATATTCATGAGGACCTTGCCTCTAAAGGCCAATACCTTCCTCATACCATCATCCTAATATCGTCTGACCTTAGGAGTTAGGATTTCAACATACAAATTTTGAGGGGGACACAAATATTGAGTCCCCAACATATGATTTGGGAAGAATAGAAAGATAATCCAGTCTTCCTGCTAGCAAATTTCACAAAAACATCCTACTCTGTGAACACATTGTGGGGGCCCTTCCCAGGGCCTTGGAAAGGTCTGTGCAAGTAAGGGGCCATGGGACTCAGGCTTCTTCACCTCATGGTAAATCTATCTGTGCTTGGGAGACAAACAGTAGTGCTTGCCACAGTGGAATTCTCAAAGTGATACTGTTCAACAAAATAAAACAAAATTTCCTCTCCATCTTTTCATTTCTTCTTTATTAAATCAGAAAATCCAAGTTTGAGCCATTTCTCAACAGCAAGTAACAAGCTCCCTGAGGCTCAATTTTCCACCTGAAAATGAGATTAATAATACCTGCCTGATTGGATTCATGTGATATCCAAACAAAATTATGCCCCTGAAATTGCTTTATATACTATAAAGCACTATAAAACTATAAGGAATGATAGCTCATCCCATGAAAACTCTGAGGCAGAAGTGGAGAAGAGGAGAAGAGGGGTCATCTTTAGAAACAACTAGAATATTTGTCACCAAATGTACGAGGAAGAAGGAAGGTTTTTGAGCACTTACTGTGTATTATTATCAGTTCTAGATACTTTTACCCTTGACTGGTACTCATTAGGTAAGTTTCGTGGATCACATTTAATCATGAGAACAGGTCTATAAAAGCTTTAAATGGTGAAAAATTATCTGGCTTTGTAGAGATGCCAACAGGAATGGATCACTCTGAGCATCTCATGTGATGGCATATATATTAATTCCATTATTTCAGAGTTCCTGGGCTGGCATACCTTCTGCTGATTTCACATCTATCTCAAAACACAGATGAACCATTAGTTCTTCATCAGGTGTACACTGGCTTGTGCACAGTCTTCCTTCACCCATGGTAAAACTGCTACAAAAGAGTCAGACTATTGTCTGGTCTCCTGCAATGTCACTTTAATCAATAAATCAATCCATCAAGTACTTATTGATTAGTTATTTTTTACAAGGTGCTAGCTTTACCGCCTGCTGGGAAATAAGGAGGTAGCCACCAAACAATAGAATGAGGCAAGGATGATAAAAAAGAATAGAGTATAAACTCTGTTCTCAAAAAGTTTACAATCTATTTAAAGTAGTGTGTATACATGTCAAATGTTAAGTAATCGTGTTGAAAATAAATAATAGCTTAATGAATGCCTAATTGACTGATGAGATATTAGACCAAAGTTGCCATTGGAGTTTAGAGAATAACAAGAGCTGGGGTGGTCCGTAAAATTTTTATAGAAGGGAAGATATTTAAACTTAGCCTTAAAAGATAGTCTACATATTACATAAGAGAAGGAAAGAAAGAAAGACAAGACAGGTAAGGTGGCAACAGGATAAGCCTGATCAGAAATGCAATATATGAATAAGAGTTTAGAATAGACTGATAGGGCTGAAGAGAAAGATGGAAGACTAAAAATTGGAGTTAAGACTGAAAAAGAGGTCAGAGTCTACTAATAAAGACATTTGAATTCCAGAATTAAAATAGATTTTTTTTCCTATATGAGACTGAACAAAATGTTTTTGGTTCATTTTGTTTGTTGGTTTTATGAAAATTTGTTACTATTGTGTTTTATTATCAAAACTTAAAAACTTGGTCTTTCCTTGTTCCATTTGTACAAGGCCAAAAGAGAACTATGGAATGTCACCAACAGCAAGATTTTCATGACCAGTTCTAGCAATCAAAATGGCATCATTCCAATTAGGTTTAAGGCAGCCATTGCTGAATCAAAGCTGTGATTTTTTTGATCTCCTGAAACTTAACATATGTCCTAAAGGCAGAACCTGCTGTTTATATTTAATGCTTACTTTTTCTGGCACAATTCTTTGCTGGGAAATGCCTTCAAAGGAAACCAACTGCAAAGGAGTTGACCTTTAGGGCTGTGCTCAACTGAGCTTCCTTGTACTGTTTACCACTCTCTTTTTCAGTGGCAGTGAAAAGGAGACCTGCCTGGACTAATTCAACACCTGCCTGGACTAATTCTTTAAACTGGAAGCCCCTTGTCCTCGGTCTATGGCCTACTGCCTCTTGCCCTATGGCTTATAACCATCAACTCACAGACACCACCTGGGTATTCTTCTTCTATTAATTTTCTTAAGGATTGGAATGCCATGCCAACTTTTAGAAGACAGCCCAATCTCATCCTGCTTTTTTCCCATAATATACCCTGGGCCAACCCACAAGAGTAGCCTGTCAGCTGTGGGCTTCAAAGCCTTGGGAAAGGCCCAGACATGGATGGTAACATAAGTGCTGTGGGCTGCTCTACCACGCAGGCCCCTTTCACAATGGGCTGGCCATTGTCTTTCTACTTTTATGAATTACCAGTTCATTTCTGTGGTATCCAGCCTTCGAGATGGACTTCCATGATCTCTGCTTCCTGGTACTCATGTCCTTGTATAGCCTCTTTTCACCTATATAAGTGTCAGTTTATGAGACCAATGGAATACTGCAGAAGTAATGGCAATTTCTGCCTTGTTCTTACTCCTTGGATTCCTCAGTCTGTGAGAAGGCAGTTGCCATGTTATAAGAACACTAAAGCAGCACTGTATGGAGAGGCTCATGTTGCTAAAAACTGAGATCTCTATTAATAGTTAGTGAGGAAATGAGGCCTCCTACCAAAAGCCATGTTATGAGCCATCCTGGAAGTAGATAGTTTGAACCCAGCCTCATATGATTGTAGCCCCAGTTGACCTCTTGACTATAACTTCATAAGAGACTCTGAGCCAAAACTACCCAGCTAAGCTACTCCCCAATGCCTGACCCACAGAAACTGTGAGACAACAAATATTTGTTGTTTTAAGCCTCTAAGTTTTGAGATAACTTGGTATGCAGCAATAGATAATTAATATAATATCACTTTGCTTATTTTTCTATTATATTTTTCTTAGTTATTTTTAAGAGCCCTTTATATATTAAAGATATTAATCCTCCCTTTATTATAAAAGTCTAAACATATTTCTAGGTTTATTACCTTTATTATTTTGACTTTAATACATAGAAGTTTTATATTTATATATACAAATACATTAACCATTTCTATCTTAGTTTTGCCTATATGTCATGTTAAGTAATTTTAACCTATAATAATGGTCTCTATAAATATTTGCTTATAATTTCTTTTTTTAATTTTATTTTTTTTCTTTAAAAATCTCAAAATTTAATTCAGCTGGAATTTACTTGAGGTCTGGTATGAGAGGGGAATCTAACTCGATGTTTGTTTGTTTGCTTTTTTTCTTTTTGCCAAATTCATAGCCAGTTGTTAAGCCATAATTCTATATGATTTAAATATCCTAATATTTCCAAATTTTCTTGACCAGTTCTCCAAATGTTTCATCATAAAAGTATAAGCTAAGCAAGATTTAAAGTTTCTCCTGAATCTTATCTCTGTATAGGTTAAGACATTTAGTACCTTGGCCATATGAAGGTACAACTATCAATTTGGAGAAAAACATATATGGAGCCCCATCTCTGAATTTCATTCCACTGTGTTTGGCACTGAATCTTCCTTCCTGTTTCCATATTTCTCCAAGGATTTGCAGGCCTTCCTTCTATATCACACCTTGAGAAATTGACTTTCACTGGAAAAAACAACTTTATTCTTCTGGAATCCTGTGGGATGGCCAGTGAGCTAATTTAAGAATTAGTTCAATAAGCCAACTCAAGATAAAATGTC
>NW_011888921.1:3743675-3772443 GCF_000151845.1 Pteropus vampyrus
GCTTATAATTTCTTTTTTTAATTTTATTTTTTTTCTTTAAAAATCTCAAAATTTAATTCAGCTGGAATTTACTTGAGGTCTGGTATGAGAGGGGAATCTAACTCGATGTTTGTTTGTTTGCTTTTTTTCTTTTTGCCAAATTCATAGCCAGTTGTTAAGCCATAATTCTATATGATTTAAATATCCTAATATTTCCAAATTTTCTTGACCAGTTCTCCAAATGTTTCATCATAAAAGTATAAGCTAAGCAAGATTTAAAGTTTCTCCTGAATCTTATCTCTGTATAGGTTAAGACATTTAGTACCTTGGCCATATGAAGGTACAACTATCAATTTGGAGAAAAACATATATGGAGCCCCATCTCTGAATTTCATTCCACTGTGTTTGACACTGAATCTTCCTTCCTGTTTCCATATTTCTCCAAGGATTTGCAGGCCTTCCTTCTATATCACACCTTGAGAAATTGACTTTCACTGGAAAAAACAACTTTATTCTTCTGGAATCCTGTGGGATGGCCAGTGAGCTAATTTAAGAATTGGTTCAATAAGCCAACTCAAGATAAAATGTCAACAGCAGATAATGACTTGATATCCCTATTCTAACCCCCCATATCCCTCTCTCTAAGATAGCATTTCAAAGAGGATTTTATGCTAAGAGGTTTGAGTAGTGAGACCTTCTTGCCCTTCAACTAATATTATAGATTTGGTGTCAGACCCATCTATGCATAACCATGACAAAACCTCATTGCCTGAGAGTGTCTAAATTGTCATGACAATACATAAAACATATTTATTAATTAAGAACACAAAATTCAGATTCAGACAAAATTGACATTCACAAGATAAGTGATCTAGAGCAAGTTTGCAACATAATTTCTTAAAACTAAGGTTCTCTCCCATACAAAGAGGGATAATAAAACTCATTTCAAAGGGTGTTATATGAATTCAGTGAGATTCTATATTTTAAAAAAGCACTTGGCCTCATATCTGGCATGTTCCAAATGCTCAATAACCAATAGCTGGCTTAATATTTTTAATTCTTGAAATCACTGAACTTAAGTGCAATTGTTTATATCAATAAACATGTTCCATGAAGTTCCATACTACCCTAATCACATCCAACTTTAATATCAGCGTGAAAGACCCAATGAGACTAGATGATTAAATATAAGACAAATTTCTAACATTGATTCAGAAAAACAGAATGCAGGGTTTTTACCCAAGCAGAAATTAAATGACAGGTGAAAAATCTCTGAAAACTTTTATCTCTTTCTTAAAATTATGCTTAGTTTTTCCTGCTTTCAAGATACATTGCTATACTTTCCTTAAATCTCTTAAAATGTAAAAATTATAAACATATTTCTTATGTTTCTTGTATTCTAATATTACCTCTTATGTAGCTTGAGTTTGGGGAATAGTTATAGAAGTTACAGAGTTATGTAGGAGTTTTCCTCTTTAATCTTGTGTGTCTTCCCCTCCTTACCACAGAGAAAAATTATTCTAATGTCATTCTCAAACTCGTTTGTCAAATCCATTCTCTCATTTCCTTCTTCCATCAGCAAAGACAAGATAGTTTTCTGTTCTTGTATACTTCTTTAACTCTTAAGAGGACTAAAAGGGAGAGAAAAAGAGAGAGACGAAAAATAGGAAAAAAAAAGATTGTAAGAAAATATATCCAAACATTAACAGAAGGTCACTCGAGCAGTAGAATTATAAATAATCTTTATGTTTTCCATGATATGTTACTGAATTTTTCAAATACTCTATAATGAGCATGTGTTACTTTGAGAGTCAGAGGAAATATTTTTAATTATATATAAATATCTGTGGTAGTAAAAAGGAGAAACTATTATTTTAATAACCACATAATTTTATAAACGTTTTCCAATAAACCTCACACTCTCCTGCTAATGAGAAAAGAGACAGATCAATAGAGCTGGAAGTAAGTGAATACTGGAGAGCAAATCCGGTCAGCGTGTAAGACCGGGAATATGAGATATTTGTTTTTGTATACCCTATTCCAATCCAAGATGAACTGAGGCCGCTTACCCATTTAAAAGACAAAGAATTATTATTTATTTCTCCTCCCTACTCTTTTTCTAAAGGGGGTTGGGTTCTTATGAGAAGGAGACAGTTTTAGTTGTTTCCAGAGATGGGCTGGGGAGTGTGAGTCAAAGGTGAGGTACTAAATGTTCTGCATAGGACGTCGGGGTAATCAGAATGGAGGCTGGGGACCAAGGAAAAAGAGCTGGGACCCAGAGAGGGAGCTTTGCTGTGGGGAAGTGCTGAGGAGAATAATCCACCACACTGTGCAGATTCAATGGAGAAGAAAATTTGAGAGCAGATAGGTTGGTTGAGACCTGTCAACAACTGCTGTGCAGTATGCAATGTAACCCCCCGCCTCTGCCCCTGCCATAAAGTCTTCAGTGAAATCTGCATTCCTCACTAATCTTTCAGTGCCACTAATCTTTCGGAGGTGTTGTGTTCTGCATCAGTGTTGATCGAGGGTAAAAACAGATTGTATATGATATGCAATTTTAAAAGATTCGAAATAAGTGTATAAAAAAGGAAGTCAAAACAAATGTTAGTATGCATGTTCAGAATGCACTGCCCAGGCAACCTAGAGTAGAGGGGCTCATGTCTAGAAACATTATTGTGGATGATCAGGAGCTCTGGCTTCAGCACAAAGCAGATCCAGATTCCAGACCAGGCTCTTCCACTCATCAGTTACGTGACCTTCTGAACACTCATCTATAAAATGGAGGATAACAATAAAGGATTAAGTGAAACAGCATAAGTAATGCATGTAGCACAATGAATGATACAATATTGGCAGTTATCATCTCTTGATAATCAATCAAAAGTGTTGAGCCTTTCTGGGGTCCCTGTTGTTGACCTTCTTGGTGCCTCTCTTGGCATCTCTAATTCCTTCTTTCTATTATTATAAGCAACAGCTGTTATTTATTAACGACCTATATATAAAGTGCCAGGCACAATGCTAGCACTAGTTATATAGTATTTCTAGTGCCTACAACAACCCATGAGATGATTATTATCACTCCTATTTTTGAAATGAGGAAATTGAGTCTTGATACAATTAACTAATTGACCTAAAAACATATAGGCTTGTCCAACTTCACTGCCCAGGCTCCTATCAGTCAGAATCACAACATTTTAGGGTTAAATGGGAACTCAGATCACATGATCTAACTCTTTTACTTAATAAATGTGAGAAAAGATTTTTTTTCAATGAATTCTATTTTCCACTTTTAAGTCATATCCTTAATACAAACTTGAACTACCCCTGTTTTCCTCTCTCTGTGTTCTCTTGCCCTTCTCTTCTTGGTCCCTCTGTCCCAATCATTGGAGGAAACGGTGCAGGGTAATACTGGGAGAGGACCAGTGCTGGGGGAGGAACGCCAGAAGGAATGGTAGAAATAGTGACCTTTGTGATCTACTCCACCCATGATTGATCTGCAGTAGATATTTCATCCTCCTTGTCAATGCCTGGTTCAAGAATGGGCAATTCTGACCAAGAAACATGAGAGGTCTGTCGGGAGATGCCTGGAAAAGTTTTTCTCACCTCTAAGGAGGAGACATGGGAAGAAGTGACCACTCTTCTCCCGTGGATTTTGTCTTCCGGACTTGTGCAGAGATCTTGCTAACAGCCTGAGATTAAAACAAACTGAGGATGGTCATAGGGAGGTGGAAAGACATGTGTCCTCAGGGATATGCCTAAGCCACCAAATCAAAAGACTTCAGAGCGCACACAACCTCAAACTTGTTATGAGAGAAGCTATTTCCTGACTGTTTATAAATCCTTTTGGATTGAGGTTTCTGTTATGTGAAGCTGAAGGCATTCCCATGAAGATGTGGTTTTGTGGGTGGTGTTTTCCAGGTCTGGAGGAAGGAAAAGGGCCTAGGTGGAAGCGTGAGGGTCTTCAAGAAGACATGAGAAAGTCGTTCCATAGGATTAGTGATCACTAACATGTGTTACTGATGGAGATTTATTTTCTAACCCTCTGAAAATGAGACAGATTCTCGTTCTTCTGGTATGATTTTAATTCCTTCTGATGAAACCCAGAGGGAAGGGCTAGAGTGGTTGATCTCTGAAAGGTCACACTTTGAGAGGTCAAAATGCCTGCTTTAATAACACTCTGAAGCCTGAATTTTATCTTTTAATCTTTCAGCAGCAGATACATCTTGAAATATCTTTTTTTTCCTTTAAGTGTGCAATGACAGAAGAAAACAAAACAGGGATGATCATATATCTACTATTACATAACCTAGTATCTGGGAAATATTAAAATATTTTCTAGTGGGATACACTTAAATGCCAGAATCTAATTTTGTAGAACTTTTTCATAAATTTCAATAAAACTCCAAGATAATGTAATCTACTCCCCTCCCCTTTGTATATCTTATTTCTAGATAGATTATTACTGCATTACATAAGGCATTTTCTTTAAAAATTACACTAATAAAAATATGGAGTCTGAACAGAGTAAGTTTTCTTATGTCTCAAGGTATAATCTCTATAGCTGGGGGAACTTTGACAAATACTGGATCGTTTTCATGGAAATAATGCAGTTCTGGGCTTCCATTACATGGAATGAGCAGGGTTTTTCCTAATATAAGCAACTAGTTGCATGACTCACAATTCCGAGCCCTTGCAGGAAAGGGTCAGTAATGGCCCCTGGAAAATCATAAAACAGAACAATCACCTGTTGCCCACACATGGTACTACTTGGGCAATATATTCACCCAGAACATGCAGATAAGAGCCAGGTGAGCAATTAGTCCTGATTTTTTTTTCCCACTCTTTAATTCCCTACCCCCTCATCCCCGCCCCACCCCCCGCCCCAGCCCCACTTCCACTCCTGACCTACAGATGTTGCCGTCTTCCCTTAAGAACTGGATCTCTGAAGGTGGGGCATCTCTTCCCACGCACTCGCTGCACGCTCCCAGGCACCGGGGCCTGGAGCACCCTAGCCCTGACTTTTAATAAGTGACTAATTCCTTGAGAGAGAGAAAGTATTGCTAAAATATAGTCGACATGGAAATGCAGACTATTGCAAAGTCTTTGAGGTCTTGTTCATTCAATGTATATTTGTGGAGCTTCTCACGGGAATCAAGTGCTGTACATGACACTGGGAACATTAAAAGAGAAAGCATGGTCCTTACTCTTAAGGAATTCATGGCTTAATAGTAGCATCTGGCATCAAAAAATTAATTTTTTAAAAAGCAGCTGCAACACTAATGGATGGTGCTATAACAGATATATATATATATTATGGGACTGGGAATGAACATTCAATCTGTTTAAGGAAGGTCAGGGAAGACTACAGAGGAAAGAACTCTAGAACTGATACCTCTGTATCGAGAAGAGTTAGGAAGACTAGAAAGGGAAAGCATTATAGCCAGAGGGAACAGCACCAGCCAGAAGGAATTGTGTAGAGGTTAAGAAAAAAAAAGTAGGGCACATCAGAAGTGATTCATTGAGGGTATAGCACAAAATGTGTGAGAGATAAAGCTGGCGGCAGGGAATTAAGTTCCAGGTGATAAAGGGTTTCGTAGGACATATTAAGAAGTTAAGATTATAGTCCATAGTAATGGAGAGATGTTGCTTAGTTTTAAGTCAGGGTATGAACTGATAGTATTGCATTTTAGTGTGATTACCCCCTCTGAGGATAAAATGGAGCATGGATTGTAGGAAGCAGAGTCAAGAGGCAAGGCGATCCCTTGAAAAGCTGCTGTTTTTACGAACTAGGGAAGCAGTCATGGAGTTGGGGAAGAAGAAGCATACTCAGAAAATACTCAGGAGAAGGAATAAGTAGGACTTCACTAATGCTCAGCAGCATATGACCAGCACTTGCCTATCCTTCTTGAAGTACTTTTCTTGCTTGTTTTCCCTCCTACGCTAACCTATCAGCTTTCCTTATACTTCACTGACTGCTCCCTTTTCAGTTTCCTTTGCCAGTTCCTCGTCCTTTTCCTGACCTCTAAATGTTGGCAGACCCTAGGGCCCAGTCCTGGGGCTTCTTCTCTACTTTCTTTACCCCTCCCTCCAATGTTACAGAACCTCATTAAGTTCTATAGCATTAAGGATAATGTATACACTGATAACTCCCAAAATCCTATCTTCGGTCCCAACCTCTTCCCTCAACCCCAGTCCTGTGTATCCAATGGCACAGTCGACTTCTCAAACTTAACAACCCCACAGAAGAGCTCTTGGCTGCCCCTCAAGCAAGCTCGTCTTCCCTTGTACTGGGCATCTCACTAAATGGCACCACCATCCACCCAGTTGCTCTGGGAAGCAAACAAATAAAAGCCCCGCATGTTCAAGTAGAAAGATTCTCAGAGTTTCTCCCAATTCTGTGAGGGCTGTACAAATCAGGTGGGCACCACTTTCATTGCAATCTACACAAAAAGTACCCTTGTGTAGTGCAGTTGCCTTACCATACTACTCTTTATCCTATTTGTTAAAAAAACGGAAGAAAAAAATTTTTTAAGTAAAATTTTATGCCATAGTATATTTCTAAAATTTCTTCTTTCGAACAAAGTGTCATCTTGCATACCTTATAGAGTGCAATCAACACTTACCTTGTACTTCATGAACACTGAAACCTCCAGTCATTGTTAGCCAGTAATTTATACTAAATTTTGCTAAAACCTGTAATATAAGTCTCCGCTTATGTTGGCATTTCAATAAAAATTGAAGGATTGGCTCTTATATTCTAAGCCACAATCTCATTTAGTTAATAAGAAATATCTTCTCTCCTTTCCACATAATATTGTTTTTATTTATCATTATTCAATTTCTATTCATTCAGTCCTTGCCTCTCCATTATTATGACAGATTCTAATAAACTTAACTGCAACAGAAAGCCACCGTCTTCTAGAACACACATGTTAAAAATACTTACTAAAATTCACCAGTGCAAACAAAAATATGCCATGCCCTATGGGTTTTTGACTAGTGACAAAGCATTGTTTAGTATATAATTATTTCGCTTAAAATTAAGGCCAACTCAGGTATGCATCTTAGCTCTAGTACTTAAGGCTCTGTGACCTGGGCAAGTTAATCTCTGAAATAAGTTTTTTTCTTCTGAAAATAAGATCAAATTCACAAGGTTGTTGTGTAGATCATATGAGGTTAATATATACAAAATGCTTGGAATCTAAAAGACACTTCATATATGGTAGTGGTTTTTTGAATTTTTATTGTTTGTTCTCTCTGAATGATTTGAGATTCTCAGTCTACTTAATAAATTAGATTTTATCACAGTTGATCTTTATGGAACATCTTACCCTGGAACACTTAGATTGAAAAATAATCAAACTCTAGCTCTCAAAGTCTAGATTTTGTGATCTGTTTTCAAGAGATGAAGCCATGTATGACTCAGGAATTAATCTGAATTGTGTGGGTAATGAAGTTGGTCCAATCTGATAATAAATCTACACAAGGAAATGAAAAACTGAGCGTCAAGTAAATTGAGAGACACACATTGCTCCCAAAATATTAAAAACAGTGTGTGTGTCCATTTAGGCTCTTTGTGTCTATTCTTCCTGCAAAGCGGGGTCCGCATGTCCCCCTTCTGGTCAGAACACCAGGAGCATTCCATGGTAAGAGATCATACTGACATTTCTAAAACAGACTAAAGCCCCCTGTGACACAGCCATGTATCAGGAAGTCTTGAGCAGCCGTGAATGAGATTTCCCTATTCACCTAACATTCCAAATAGAGTGCTCGGTTCAAAATTATGAGTAGTCTCAACATATCTATTTCTTTACAATAAGATATACTTCTGATCCTTGACACAAACCCTGCTGGAATTTCCAAACCAGACTCCAGAGCTGTTTGGCCTCTTGATTCTTTCAAACACATCAGGCACAAGGAGATTGAGCTGGGTAGGGCTGGCAATTGTAGCTGACCCATCAAAAAAATCTTCCTTTCAGAGTTTACCATTCCACCGTCCTCCAGAAGACAGATAGTACTCTGGAATTTTTACAATTATCCATACATTGAGTGTTGGAGAGGGAAAAAAGAGAAGCACATTGTACATTATATAATTTATCCCAATAGTCTGGGTATCAAATAAAAGCTCTTCTTGGCTGTAATAGCACTGGAACGGGTGATGAATTGGGGGGCTTCTACTTATTCCTATTTATTCTTAAGCTTTCTTACAGAGCTGGTTCACAGAGTTCTGTTCGAGAACCTAGACGCCAATGTATGAAACGGTAGATGCCTAGATCGCCACTGCTCCAGCCTCAGCCTAAGTGTTGCTCAGGAGCCTCTAGAGATGCCCCCCAAAAAATTGAGTCCCACAAGACCCCCCACAACAGGCAGGTTAAGGTTGTAGGAGAGAAAGAAAACACAACAGCAACAACAACAGAAATGACTTTAAATCCCTCAGGGAAAATCCAAAATGCGCTTCATTTCTGCTCAAAGTAGAAAATATAATCAGGACTGGTGTGCAAAACTCACCATGACAGTTGAATTAGCATTCATGGGGTGACATGAATTTACCAGTTGTCATGACAACACAGATACCTCCTCTCAGCTTTCATGCCCCTTCAAGTGTTGTATCTAATTTAGGATGTGACTTGCAAGCCGACAGAAAGACCTAGAGATCTGGAAAGATCTACCTGGTTTTTCAATTAACATGACACACAAAATTGAGAAGATACCCAATCCAAAGAAAGCATTAGCCCAGACTGTAGTTTCTATAGAGACGCTATTCTCAAGCAAGCACTGCCAAAAATAAGTGTTTACTCATGGATAAAGGCTGGAGGAGGAGATTTCTGTAATGCAGGTGTGAACTGGGGCACCAGTGATTGAGAGTCTGTTTCTCTCATGGCTGTATGCCAATTTTTCATTAGTGCCTAACTGAACTACAAATAATGAAGTGTATTTTTCAACTGAGAAATGGGATTAGAATTAGTAATTAGGATGCAAAATTTTGAGGCGGAAGGAAATATCAAGAACTTCTGGATAGGCCCTTATTTTTCAGATGAGGAACCTGAATGAGGCCAGGAAGGGAGGTGACCAACTCATGTCACTGAACTCGCTAGGGTCCGAGTGGAATCTCATTTCCCTCACAACTCCCCATGGAGCCTCTTCCACCCTCATCCTGGGCAGTGTCTCTACATCATCCCTTCCAAACACCTGAGCAAAAGTTGCAGGTAGAGAAACTTCCCAATGCTTCTTTAAGAATGAATAACCTGACCTGGGAGATGGGGTGAAGGGAGTGGGGGGGACATTCCTTCCTCGTGAATCATTTGGAAAAATTAAAGCTGACTCTGAACAGTAAAAACTTTTGCTAATTTCAGATGTAAGTTTAGGCACTCTCCAATCATATACACAGAGTGATAGATATGCAAAATGAAGAATTAAACAAGATATATATTTTTTTTAAGTTTTGCAATGCAATTTCTATTACTAAAACATTTTCTCCTCTTCATCCAAATCCTAGGACATAAGTCATTTGTAGCAGGTATTATTAAAAAGCAATTTTCATGAAAAAGATTTTATTTGTATTCATTTTTTCTAACCTTTCACTGATTAACTAGGTACCTTAACATTTATTAATATAGAGGAAAAATAATATGAGCTACCTGCCATAGCCTCTCACTTGGAAGAGTCTCTGCTTTCACTATCTTTTTTAACAAAAATGGAAAGACTTTCAGTATCTCAATAAAAAATTTATCTTGTTTCAAGTGTTCGTATTTTCTTTTATCTCGAAAATGCTTAAATATGAAGATTTTAAGACAATAACTATCCTATCTAAAGATGCTTATTTCCTTAACAGGGAACATAATGTAACAGTCGTCAATTAAAAGTTGGAACCTTTGAGCTCACCTTACTCCTTAACTAGATACGACTTAGGGAAAGGATTTATTAAAGCTTTGTTTTTGTTATAGCCAGAACTTACTAAACAGAAAAGCAAGAACTTTACATGTGGTCAAACCTGGGAAAGAGAAATGAAGGAGAAAGGACCCAATGTGTAGTACTGGAAACTTGTTATGAGGAAAAGCATTACTTTAGGTGAGCTTTTTTGCATGCTGTAGAGAATCTTTGAAATTTTAGGAGGCCATTCAGCCTTGAAATTCTCATCCTTTTGGGGAGAAGCCTCCAACTGTTTTAGTCTTGGTAAGAGATAGAGACCCACTTTCTACTATAATCTAAAAGGCCTGTTATTCCCTCTCCCCATGACCTTGTAGCTAAAACACTGTCTTGTGTCTTGAACTCAGCCAATTAGGTGCCTGCTCACAGCCAGGATTTGGAATTTAAGGCAGCAGTTTTTCTGGTAAACTAGATCTCTGGGGAAAACAAAACAAAACAAAACAAAAATTGGCTCTGATTTTTAGCATTTGCCAATTTCTGTGGTATAACTAACTCCCCTGTGGCTGATTTCAAACTACAAACATTTTTATATTTATCTTGCAAAGTTCTTGAATATTTAAGAGTTGTGTCTAACAAGCAGGTTCGATTTGAGGTGACAACGCATAGATTCAGTAGTGAGTGAGAGTCCTGTGGCCTCAATGTCTGAATTAGCCAGGCAGCAGCAGCAGGAACTAACATTAGTAGCAGAGGAGGCTGTGAGAGGATCCCAGCCAACTATTCCTGGTGTCGACCTTGGCTCTTTCCTTTTGCCTGACTCCCGGTAATACCCGCTCATTTTCTGACCCTGGTTCTTTTGCCTTCCTGTCAATTCTGTAAACATCTATAGCCTCCCAATAGTTACTTTTCCACCAAAGTCAGTCAAAATTGGTTTCTATTGTCTTCAACAAAGAACTATAATGTGCCTTTAAATTAAGCCTAATGATAATCCTGTGAATAAGTCCCTATGATTATTATCTCCAGTTTACAAATGAGGAAAGAAGTCTCAGAGAAGTTAAATAACTTATCCAAGGTCACACAAAGCTAGTAAATAACACAACCCAAATGCTCTTTGCACTACACAAAGTTTCCTCTTACACACCAAGGCCATCTCTCTTCTGCATATTTGGTACTGTTGGCCTCCTTTTGGTTTCAGTCCCGGTTAAACCTACATTACCCTTAGAAACATTATTTGGGGCATAAAATTTTTAAATAAAATAAATATCTTCTCCATACATAAGACCCAAATAAATAACCATTGCCCTCCAGAGCAAACAAAATAAAATTTGGGATATCCATTTGTAACGAGTAGTTGATTTCTTTCTGTAGTCTATCTGTGAAGGGATTTGCCTCCTTTAATAATTCACACCCCACAACCTTCTGGGCTAATTCAAGAAGAATTCCCTGGTGTGGCACATGGCTGACCTGACAGTCTCCTTGCAACAGAGAGCTTCATGGAGCAGGAGTCCAAAGAGGGACCCCAATCAGGAGCTCTGGTGACCAGGTTCTTGTCTTATGCCAGAGAAAGAATTCAAGGACACTACAAACAGCAATCAGGAAAGCACAAGTTTCATTAAAGCGAAAATACACACATAAGAGAACAGTGTGGGCCAACTGGGAGAGTGACTCACCCAGAGCTGTCTGAATTACAGGCTTTTGTTTTCTTGGGGGTTGGGGGTGGTGAGGGTATTTGCCATGCAAGTGTAATTATAATGGTATTATGATTAGCCAAAGCTGAACAAAGGACAAGAGAAAGACTCCGGAGTCTTATCCTGCCGGGGCGGTGGGGTGGGGGGGTGTCCCAAGGCTATCCATCCTGTCTCCTGGCCTTGGCTTGTTTCTCGAGCAGGAAGTCTCAAGCTTAGAATCAAAACAGGGAGAGAGACAGAGTAAGGGACTAAGGAAAAATTCCAGTGCCACGTCTTAGAGGGGAGGGGGAATATCCCTAAGCCAACTGTCTCACCCTGAAATGCATTTCTCCACCTTAGGGTTCTCCTACCACAACCATGATGTCTCCCAAGTGTATTTTGTTTCAGCTATAATCTTCCAACACAAAATAGACAGAACTTTTCATTTGCATATCTTTAGCACAGTGCTAATTCTGTCTGGAATAAGAAAATGTGTATACTGAGTTTAAGAGATGTAAGTAGTCTTGTATACAAAGCAATGAGTTCTGGTTCTACCATGACTAGCTTGTTCCCAGTATAGGTCATTTTTAGTTACAGACAACAGAATTCACTCTAGCCAACCGATGGTGATGAAATTTGTTAAGGAATGTTAGAAAGCTCACAAAATCATTGGAAGATCTGGAGGAATCTTCCAGACTAAGCTTCCAGGGACAATTCCAAGAACCAGCTCAGGGAACTGGACTGGTAATAGAGCAGCTACTGCCATCAACTCCAGAACCATCCCACCATTTCTTTGACCAGAAGGTTGCTTCCACCACTGCTTATTCCAGAAGTACCCTTCCTTGGCCACTCCCACACCAGCAACACAGATGCTCCAGTGCTCTGCCAGTTCCCTCAGGTAGCTGGTCTCCAAATCACAGTCTCATACATCTGTTTAGAAGAATCTGAGGCTCATAGCTGCATCCTATTAACAAGGCCGTTTGGAAAATATAACTACTTTTGGGAGGTTCTCAGTAGATGGAGAACTATTAAAATGTGAAGAAGATATTAAAAATATATGAGGATGTCCACTTACTCCCACAAATGGCACCACTTTTCCACATACTAGGAGACAGAAGCTTCTAGTTCTAAGTTGCTGGCATAATTTCACAGACATGTGCCTGGGTTCCTCACTTTCACATGAGAAACTGCTTTTTAAACATCTCAACTCTTTTTTTCCAGCCAATTCTAAGATATAAAAAGAAGCCAGTGAGAGACAGACAGAAATGGATTGCCCTCTGTCTCTTGACCTTTCTGTTTCAGTTTTGGTTTCTGAATAGAAACCAGCATCTTTCCCAGGATATCTGAAATCTCATCCTCTACCTGTGGTGGTTGGAGGTTAGGGGAGCCTATGTCCCTCCTTCAGGTCCAGTAGCAGAACAACTTCGTGCCAGAGATAGCTAGCTGCTCACCAAAATCCATGATCTTCTTTTCTTCCTGGGCAAGTAGGTAAACTACATTTCCCAGTATCCTTTGCAGTTTAGTATGGCCATAGACTGAATCTTAGCCAATGGAACACATAAATAATGAGCGGAGTTTCTCAGCTAAAGCTTTGCAAAGTGTCTGTGATTATCTCATACTCTTTTCTTCCTTCTGTCTGTTAGATGCAGATAACAATGAGGGCCAGGAGATGACAGAGCTATAGATAGAAGGAGCCTGGGTCTCTGAATCACTGCACAGAGTAGATATGCCTGTCATTCAGAAACAACTATTTAGACTCTTATATGAATGAGAAATTAATTTATCTTGTGTTCGAACCATCATTAATTTGGGATTCTATTTATTCCTGAACTTAATCTTCTCCAACTATTGCAACATTTAGAATACAAACAACTCTAGTTACTTTCTAGTAAGAATTAGAGACTTGCACACAGAAATTCTTTCATTATAACATCAAATATAAATAAAAGGTTTTACAGTTGGCTATAACAAGTTAAACACCACACTTCTGTGTTTGAATATTTTTCACTGGCTCAATAGCTTTATGCTTTGGGGTACAGAGGTCACCCTGAAGGTCTTATCTATCATAGAATAGCTAGTTCACTCAGGTCCCAAGAGAGATGCCTTCCAACTGTCTTGCAAACATGTTCCCTTGGTCATCAAGAGCCACAAAGAAATAGCAGGAATGGAATATTACAAATCCCTTATAACATTTAAAAGAATCCCTCCAAGTTTCTATGCTATTGTTAAGTCAATGGCACCATTTTTTATCTGTCATGGGCATCCATCTTTAACTATAATAATACAAGCCTCATCTAGCAATCCTAACCAATGAATATTAAAATATAGAAAAAGAGGTGGAAAATGTGCATTATAGTTCTCATCATACTTAAGAAAGAGGAACAAATTATTTCCCTTTCAAGTTGCATTAATTTCGTAAGACTAATGGGCTACAATTAGGTGTGTTGAAAAAGGTAGTTTACTGAATGGGTTCAAGTCAGCTTTCCCCAAAAGGTTTAATGCATCTACAAAAAGTAAGCAATTTACTCCCTTTCATAAATAGAAAAGTTCTTTTGAGAGATAGTTTCTTCACTTCTAAAAGTTGAAGAAGACCCATTAGCAATAGTCCGTTGATTATATCTGTGCAGATTTGAAATATATAACAAATGGACAAACACATTCTATCCTCATTAACAAACATGCAAACATATGTGTGCCTCTCTCCACGTATGTCTGTACATATGTGTGTATATGTATGTGTGCATATGTGTACACATACATATGTAATTGTTGATTCTCATTATTTGCAAAAGTTATGTTCTATAAAGCACTGAACCATTGTACCTAAGGGAACTATATCTATATCTGCTATATGTTATATAGCTATATCATATATGTGTATATATCATATAGACTATAATCTTTAAATCCTAAAAACAACCTATTCTGGTAGATTCTATTTCATTTTATAAAGGTAAAAACAAGATGTTGAGTGACTTTCCTGAGGATGCACCTACTAACAGGTGCTGAAGCTGACATTCAAACCCAGTGTGATTAACCCCAGAGGTGCCTTGTGCAATGCACTGTACTGCCCCACTGTCCTTGTTATCTGATCACCTCTGCATGAGACCTGAAACAAGGCAGAACTGTTGCTTTGTTGCACCTCATCTGAAAGGGTGCTTGGCAGGGCAACTCGAATGTTTCACCACTCTGCACGTGTATGCGAATTACTACAAAAGCACCTAGAGTATTGTTTGGGGGGTTATAAAATATTTTAGTGAATAGATGAATTCAAAAATAAGGAATCCACAAACAATGAGGATTGACTGTATATGCTGTTTACCTTTAACAGATAGGCAGGTATTTCTCCAACAAAACGGGTTCATTCAGGAACAACAAAAACTGCAATTCAAGACATGTGGTCTAATGGTGAACCACATGCAAGTTCACAGAAGCAAAGGAGAGGACTCTCTTTTATGGACTTGGAAAGGAACTATTGTAAGCAAAAGTCCATTGGAGGAAACTGAAAGGTCAAAGTATAGTGACTTCTCTCATTGGCTGAGTTATGGATGTCTCCTATTGGCTGAGCGGTTACGGGGCAAGGAGGAATCTTTTCTTCCTCCTGCTGAGGTAGCAATACAGTATTACTTCCCGACAGAGATGCAAGGTACTTCTCTTCCTGTTGAGGTCAGTAGTGTGCACTGAGAGACACACACGTGAGAGTTCTCTCTTCTAGCTTCCCAACTCCATTTTAAATGTTTCTGTCTTTTAAGTTTCACAGTACACATATGATATACTTTTATATGTTTTGTAAAATGTCAGTTTTTATTCATACACATGTACATGTATATATATTTGAAATTTTGGAATTAGAAGCCTCATTCTCTGGAGAAAATGGCAACAGGATCCAGACTAATGACTAATGATTCAGCTGGTGGAATTCAAGCTGAATAAGTAAGGAGGCACATTCGAAAAGAAGGACTGTTAAATTGGCACTTCAAGGCTTTTGAAACATCGGTAGCAATTTCCTTCATGATTAAAGAAGTGATTAGTGGTTCAGTAATTTATCTCTTACACAATTTCTTTGGCTACCTAAAGAATTTTTACAACCTGCTCTGATATTAATAGATTTTTATTGCTTTTGTCTTACCTTATAATTATTTTTGCTTTCTTATAACTATAATTAGAAGTGCACGCCATCTTTTTTGTTGGCTTCTGTAGTGACAATCAATCCATTTCAATACAATCAGTCATTAGCTATAGGCAGAAGTAGCACTGTCAGTGAAGTGTGACTTAAGAAGCACAATTAGATGCTGCCTTCTTCAAAACATCTCTCCACAGCCCTTGATATTCCTACTGAAAAGAAAGTTGCTGATAGATGAGCAAGCCAGGCTAGGATATTAGATGGATCTTCCCCACCTTCTTTTTTCCTGGTCAACTCATTCATTATTTAAGACATTTGGGAAGTTTCAGCCTCCAAGAAACCATCATGCTAACTCTTCACCAAAATATAGCCTTGAATTAGGTGTCCAGCCCGGGCCCCGCCTGCTTCTTTAGCAGCTCCTACCTATCACTCTCAATGCACTTATCATTGTGTGTGGTTACTGCCTGTTCACAGGTTCATCTCTCTTTCTAGACCCTGAGCTTCTCTAGAAGGGTGACTGTGCCTTTTATGGCTATGAGCCCAGCCCCTAGCACAATGCTGCAGTCTTGGAGAAGAATTTACCTCTGCTACTTGCAAATGTCCTGTGTTCCTTTCCAAACCAATTTAGTTCTTAATACCTATATTTAGTGCTATTGAACCCAGTGTCGCTTGGGGTCATCCTCCCCCAGGAATTCTAGATAAGATGGGTTCGTTCCTAATTTCATGCCTTGGTTAAGACCAAAGCCCTCCTCCAACTTTCTGTCAATTCCTGGAGGGGTGAAGGGAAGGACGACATTCTCATGGTTTTCTCTATCTCCTAGCTCCAGTTTATACAATTTTTGTCTCAGGTCACGTTGGCCTAAACCTGATACCAATCTCCTGATATGATTCTCCGAAATTTCCCCAAAATCCTATCTCCCAAAAGATTCCTGAGTGCAGTTGACATTTCTAAGGACTTGAGCAACCAGAGCAAGGGATTGTATCACAAAGCAAACAACCTTAAAGGATAAAAGAGCAACTTTTATTTTTAAGAATTGTCTGTTTCCCTGCTTGTAGGTGCTGCTTTTAAATCCAGATTATGTCTAAACTTCTCCCCACTCACACTCTCCTCTTGGGGAAAATTAAAAAATAAAATAAATGAAAGCAAACCAAATCTTCCTTTTCTTGACATATACAAGGCCATTTAGCCATTCACGTTTGTCACCTGAGTTACTGCCCACACCAAAGTCTCAGCCTCTCACTGTCACAGCAGACATTCCTGTCAAAATGTTCCTCTGAACAAAGATAATAGATCCTATCACTAGCTGTTAAGGTATTCCATTACAAAGTATTGTCACATCGATTATTTCATTTGATCTTAACAACACTGCGTGGTAGTTGGGGTAGGTGTCGTTATCAGACTTTGTTTACAAATGAGGGAATTGAGGTTCAAAAAAGATTACATCGAGAAGATGCATCATTCAAACCTGCATCTTTGGATGCTGTAGTGGGTTAAATAGTGTCCCTACCCACCCACCCACCACTCCCCAATTCGTGTCTACCTGGAACCTCAGAATGTGACCTTATTTGGAAATAGGGTCTTTGCAGGTGTAATTAGTTAAGAGATTTGAGATGAAACCATTCTAGATTTAGGGTAGGCTCTAAATCTAATGACTGGTGTCTTTATAAGAGAAAGAAGAGAGAAATTTGGACACACAGATTCACAGGGAAGAAGCCATGTGAAGACAAAAGCAGAATTTGGAATGAGGCAGCCACAAGCCAAGGAATGCATGAAGCCACCAGAAACTAGAAGAGCAAGGAAGGATTCTCCCGTGTAGCCTTCGAAGGAACTGTGGACTTGATGATACCTTGATTTTGTCTATCTTCTATAACTGTGAAAGAATAAACATCTCTTGTTTGAACCTACCAAATTTGTAGAAATTTGTTTCAGCAGCCCTAGGAAACTAATATAGATGTCATATGTAGAGATTTTCCTTTATTCCTTGCTTCCTTCCTACAAGCATAGTGGTCACAGCTCAGAGATATTCTAAGTAACCACCCTCCATGAAGTACGAGACACAGAGTCCAGCTGCGGTCCCTCCAGCTTTGGAAGAAATCACTTCTGCTGTCCCAGTTGTGGAGAATGGGGGCAGACCTGCTGAGGCGTCATTCAAAAAGGGCATCGGTACCATTTCGGCCCCCGGTGGAAAGGACGAGAGTTCCAGTCCTGCCCAGGAACTCAAACAGCCACATGGTTGACACTTTTGAGAAGTTTTCATTGGCTAAGAAAAACGCATTTCTTCAGAATTCTTTTCATAGCACCACATTTTGAGAGACTGGAATTTTTGGAACTCTGTGAGTAGAGAAATGCCTTCAAAGGGCAGTTTGGTGCTAAAGGTGGGGGCATGGTCCATGCTGAGGGCACACATGCAGATTGAGGCCTAGTCAGTGTAGACAGAACATAAATCATTGTTCAATGGAATGACCAACATAAAATTTTTAAAAAGGTTAACATGTATAATTCTTGCTTCATGGTGTTAAAAAACTTCGTAGTTCTCAAATGGGAAAGCGCACGTTTTCTGAGCCAGTGGCTATAAAATTGACTCACTTCTGCATCTTAATTGCATTTTACACATTCTGTGTTTAGCAGTCTATTAATTAAGGCACAAGATGAATATGATTTGAGAGGCTCACAGGATCCTGCCTGGGAGTTTTCTTTCTGAGGACTCTTAATCTGGCTCTGATACCTGACTTTCTTTGGCACATTCTGATGTTAAGCAGGAAATGTAGCCTTCTACCTGGGTTTACTCATACTGTAGAGAGTTTTTCCTCTTTCTCGTCCATGCCTGACTATGCGCACAAAGGCTATAGCGTTTCATCCACCACAGAGAATGCAAAATTATTAATGAGGGGGATTTCCCCCTCCCCATCCAGATACAAAACATCCAGACACTGAAATGTAAAAACAAATAAACCAGAGGATGGTCATTTGTTTTGCACAGTGAGCCTCCAGCATGTCTCAGCAAGCAGCGAACTTCCTGCAACGATGTGTGACGCCAATTACATGGAGTTGGGCCAGACTTTACAGGTGAAGAGCACAGTCCTCCACAAGACCACTCTCACTTCTGAGCAACTGGCTATTAATTTACAGGGTCCCCATGAACCCACATAGATTCAATAATTCATTAGAGCAACTCAACAAGACTCAGAAAAGCGCTGCACTTAAAATTATAATTTTATGGGGGTGGCTCCATAGTGTAGTGGTTAGCACATGTGCTTTACACACAGAAAGTCCTGGGTTCACCAGGTGGAGCCGCGGACCAAGCCCCAGGTGCGCCAGGCCCCAGGTGCGATGCCACGAGCACGTGGGAGGAGACGCCCCACCTTCAGAGATCCAGTTCTTATGGGGAGATGGCAACATCTGTAGGTCAGAGGTGGAAGTGAGGAGGCGGAATTAAAGAGGGGAAAAAAATTATAATTTTATAATAACAAAAGGATACAAATCAGAACTGGCCAAAGCTAGAGACAGGTAGGGTGAGTTCTGGGAGGGTCCCAAATATGAAGCTTGTGATCATCCTCTCTCTGTGGAGTTCTGGAGAGGCTCGTCTCCTCCTGGCTATGATGTGTGATAATACTCAGAGAATATTGCCAACCAAGGAAGCTCACCTGATCATTAACAAGCAGAATTTTTACTGGGGTTTCATTACATAGGCATGATTGATCAAATTATTGGTGAGGTTTTTGAAGTCCATCTCCAGCCCTCTTCCTCCCTGGAGGTTGGGGTGATATCATGAGGCTCATCTCATTAGCACAAATGGGCACTATCTAGGGGTCCACCTTGAGTTACCTCATTGACATAAACTATCAGATGTGATCTGAGCAGCCAACCATGAATAACAAAGACACACTTGTCGCTCAGGAAAATTCCAAAAGTTTAGAAGCTCCTTGCCAGGAATGGGGGGGACAAAAACCAGTCAAGTTTTTTATTTTGTACTCCTCTACACATAAGATGCATCTCTAAAATGACAATAATAAAAATGCCCCCTACGTGGGGTTTTTATAAAGATTAAATAAAGTAGTAGATGTTTCTGGTGTATAAGGCTCATTCGATGAGCATTAGTCATTATTATTATTTTACTGAACGTGTGGCTGCTGAGCTTCTTGAAAATACATCCAATGCCAACTTCACTGTAAGTTCTTTTAGGGCAGGGAAACATTTTATTCATTTTTCTATACTTCACAATAGCTAACCATGTCTTGAGCAAAGGTTTCCAAATGATATTTACTGCTTTGTTTTAAGACTATGACTATTTTTTTTTAAGGCTAGTTATATTCAAGGTTTATATTCAAGATTAACATCTATTTGGCCTTATTTGATTTAACTGTCAGAACGCCTTCGCAAGAGAGATCAGGGGACAGCAAAAGCTGCACTGAAAACATTTGAATAGATAACTCCCAAGGTTATGGCACACACTGGAGAGAGATCTGACTTCTTGATGAAAAAATGTATGCATGCATTTCCGCTCGCTCTTTTAAAGTTTTAAGAACATCTCAGCATTGAAATGAGTAAGCCTTCTTCACATATGAAATTTCTATTACAAAAAAAAAATTTCTAAGTGTGTCCTTTCCTATACACCTGCAAAGAGCAATTAAAAAATATACCATCATAACAGTAAGAAAACTAAACATTACCTTGAATAAATTCATCAAGATGTGTAAGACCCCTTTAGAGGAAACTATGAAATACTACTGAAGAATACAGCTGGTTGTGAATGGAAAGAAACATTCACACCTATGACCAAGAAGACATGTTCAAGATAAGTGAGAGTGAAATTAGAAACATGTTCAAGATAAGTGAGAGTGAAATTAGCCCTGAATATTTACCAGTAGAGGAATGGTCAAATCACCTAAGCTCTTCTTCACTGTGGTGTATTATGCATCGACTAAGAATAATAATAGCTGGCATTTATGTGTCTAATATGAGATACGTAGTCTGAGACAGAGTTACACATACTAACATGGAAAAGTCTTGAAGATACATTGTTGAAAAAAGATATTGTAAAACTGTACATACTGAATGCTATCATTTGTGTTAAAAAAAAAAAGTATACTCACCAAAGCAATATACATTTTCTACAGTAGTGTTTATAAATGCATAAGTAAATACATGCAAGAATATAAATAATTTTTTTTCTATGCAGAGAGATTGGGTAGGATTGGGTAGTAGGCAAAAAAAGAATTTAGCCTTATCTTTCTTATTTCAATTTTTTATAAGGTGAATGGATTAATATATTACACCGTAACAGCAATAATTGGAGAAAATATCCACACTCCTTCTTAGAGTTTAGCTCTCTGTTCCCAATATCTTTGGTTCATTGTGATCTTAAGCACTTACAGACTCTGTGAAATCAGCTATACAATTCTCCTCTACTGATAACCAGATATTGGATTATAGTGGGCTTCACTTTTTCCCAATGCCATTTTCCATGTTTTCTGCATCATTTAACATATTCCATTAGAAATTGTGTATCTAGCACTCCTCTTAGGAAGATAGATGATGGAAAAGGTTTTAATGACTAATTTTGTCCTTAGCCTCAGTTCACTTAAATAATTCTTCCATGTTGTAATCAAAATGGATTTATCTAGAGAAATAGCCTTTGGGAAAAAGAAAATATTTCTGTATCTCAAGAGGCTCCAGAAGAAGGATCTTTGTTTTGTTGTTTTCTCCCATGCCGATATTTCTACCTCAAATATTTCACAGTTGTCTTCAGAAACATTGTGTACTTTAGAGAAAATATTTCACATATTTTCTGTTTAAAAAAATAGGAAGAAAGAAAACTAAGAGAGCCATCAACCAGTTTGTTTCTACCTTAGACCCAAGTGAAATCTACCTCTGCTGATATTTCACAGCCATGAAATCTAGCTATGCTGATGAAATGGGGACACTTCTGGACAGAATATAATTTCTCTAGTTTTATTTTTCATCTCCCTTGTTTATTTTCCTGTTTTGGTCACTGCAGAGAGCTATCTTATCTTGAACCACAGAAAAAGCCTTATTTTTTATGTGTATCTGAAAAAAAGACAGTGATATAATCTACCTCCAGGTTCAGAATAAAATGAACTGACAAATTTAGGCATAACACTATCAAGGAGATGGGAAATGACTCAGTTCTTATTATTTCAGTTAATACTGCTTTAAACAGCAAGCAGCAGGTGAAAGTAAACTGATAAGTGATATGATAACGTGCAGAAAGAAGCAAGTTATGCTTGAGCTGTCCATAGGGTCATTTATTTCCAGGAGACAGGTTGCACAAATCTCTAGGCTTCTGCCCTAGGTGGGGGGCCGTAGAGGGTGACAGGAAACCCACCAGAAAACAGCATTTTAAGCACTAAAAAGCGCCCACTGACCCTCTGGGATAGTGGGCGGGCTGTCTTCCTTCTCCCCAGGGAACAGAAAGGCAATTTGAGTGTAGTGCTCCCCCTCCTGGCAGGATCTGGGAAGTATAAGCATCCCCATGCGGTCATTCACGTACAGGGAGGAGAATGAATGATGCCAGGGAGATTAGGCAAGGTGAAGAACTAAGGAGGAGAAATGAATTCGCAAGGAGGAGCGTGCTGAAGAACACATCACCGTTTTGGTCAGGACTGGCCCTGGAAAACAGCGGAGAGAGATCTTCCCATCAAGAAGGGAGTTCCTGGAGATTATGTCAAAGAGGAACCACAGAGTTTTGGAGTCGAGGAGTACTGGGTTCAATCCAATCTCAACCCTGGGAGCAATGAGGAAGACAGAAACGTTTACAGAAGGGCAGGTCCAATCCACAGTAAAATCGTTGTCATTTCTAACAGCTCAGATTATTTCTGCTATGGAGAGAGCGATTTCTGAGAGTCTCTTCCAAAGATGGATTCATCATAAAGGAACCTTTCCAAATTCCCAATATCTTCTCATTTGTGAATCAGCAGACTCGATTAATGGGAATCTTCTTAACCAGTAGCACATTGTCAGACTTTAAACATTGTGTTATGGGAGTTTTCTGCAATCGGTACTCAGAGAATGTTTATTAATAGCAACACACATTCTTTGTAAGTTTTAAAAGGAGCATTAGGATCTTAGATATAGATAGTGGTTTAACCAAGGACTGTCCTCTGTTCCAGTTTTACAGAAAACCATCATATTTTCATCCATTAGGCCAGGGATTGTCTCATCTTTCAGCACATATCCGCAAATAAAGGAAAATAAAGGTCATGGAGAGATAGTTACGGAGCATTATTTGTGGTAATAAAATATTAATGTAGCTGGATATGACTGTGGTTGTTAAAGGGTCTTTGAAAAGAAAGGATAAAGAAAAGGGAGATGGGCAAGGGAAACATTGTAAGGACAGAGAATTTGTTTAGGATGGAGTGTTTACTTCCTTCCAATTTGGTTGCAAACAAATAGTAATGAGGCCTTTTGGGGACCACTGACTAGGAGGCCCAGGTTTTGAATTTACTGTGTTGGATTAATGTCTTAGTTTACATTTTTCACATAAAGTGAATGCAATACTAGTGAATACATGGATTCTTACAGCAGTACCCTCATATACATTTATCCTGCTCATAATAACAATCTTATGATGCCTGTTTCACAGAGAAGAGTATGTAAATACCTCTGTTTTATAACAGTACAGAGAGCTCTACAAGTGACTCAAGTACGCAGCTTTCATGTAAATAGAGTATTAGGCTGTCATCAAAGGTGCCTAAAGATATTTCCATGATGTTTTGCTACAAAACAGAACCTCATATAGAATCAATAATGAAGTTCAGTCTCTGTTAGTTTTATGCTTTGCCTTTTTATCCCCTATCGCGTCTATATTTCTGAAGAATTGATTTAGCAAAAAACAATTAACATTTGTATAATACTTTACAGTCTGCAGAGCACTTCAAATATGTGAGTTCATTTGCTTGACTCAGTAAATTGAGTTATAAGTGGATTCTATAGTGTTCAGGTCTGTGCTTCTAGGTGTTATTTGGATCTGTCTACCTCCTTAATCCTACAAAATCCTTAATCCTCAGGATCTCACAAAATAATTCTTCTGGAAAAAAAGGGGCCCTTTCCTCTGATATTCTGCTATTCACAAAGGCTTCATAACCTTAAAGACACGTCGTTCCGTGCTATGATTGAAATCCCACACATGGAGACTACGAACAATGAGAAATAATTTACATTAGTAGAAAGTGGAAAATAATGGTCTCCATCATGAAGTTAGCCTAATAATTATACCTTTTCTTTTTAGCTTCAAGGCCTACAAATGACATTGTTTTAAAAAAGCAAAACTATCTCTTATTATTATCCAGAGTAGGATACTAAAATATAGAGCAGTTCTTATAGGGTGTTTTGCTTTAGTGTTTCAATTCAAAAGGAAGTACAGCCTATTGGTTGAGAGTGTAGAGTCTTGTTTAAGAATCTAGACTGCTTGGATTCAAATTCCAGCTTCACCACTTTACTAGTTAAATATTCTCCTGGGCAAGTTATTTAAGCACTTTAATTCCAGTTTTTTACTCTGTAACATGAGCATCAAAGCAGTGCTCTCTTCAGAGAGTCACCGGAAGATTAAATAAGATCATCCACAAAGAGCTATTGGCTTAGTGCCTGGGCTACGTTAGCTCTGTTTATGTTGTTGTCTATTCTTGAAGCATTTGAGCAACTAAAAATAAATATTTGTGGAGAAAGAATTATATCAGCTGAATAAAAAGTTGTGATCCTATCCTTTCTGTGCATTTATAGACTGCTTTTATCTCTATCTCACCTTCTAGGAAAGGAAGAATAAAGCTGTTCCTCCCATTTGGTGATGGAATTTAGAAGTTTATGTAACTTAATCTGCCAGAGTGATAGGTTTCTTTTTGTTTTGTTTTGTTTTGTTTCATTTGTTTGTTTGTTTTTATTAGATTCAGCCAAGGATAATAATTTAAGTCTTGCCTAAAATACTCTAAAGAAGTTATATGCAATCTTCCTTTAAAAACAATAGACTTTCTACCAAAGATGCATGAAAATGAGGCTTTTAATATTCTGATTTTCTTATATACTAAATAGGTTTAATTTTGCAGTGTAACAAAACATCTCCAAACTTAAAGGCTTAAAAATATTTATTAATTAGTTCATAATTCTTTAGGTCAGCCATTTGAGCTAGACTTGGCTAAGCGGTTCCTCTGCTGGTCTCATCTGGGCTCACTAATGTTGTTGCATTCAGCTGGTAATCTAGGCCAGGGTCTCGCTAATTCTGAATGGCTCACTTGTATGGCTGGTAGTTGACTGGGGCAATAGAGTAACTAGGCCATGCGTCTCCGGCATATAGCAGGCCGTTCTGGATTTTTTTCACATGGCAAGCTTGGTTCCAAAAGCAGCAAGACAAAGAACAAGTCCCAATGAACAAGTTATTGTCAAGCCTCTGCTATGCCATGCTTCCTTGTGTCCCATTTGCCAAAACAAATCATATGGCCAAATCAATATTTAAAAGGTAGAAAAATTGACTCTACCTCTTGATGGGAGGAATTGCAAAGTAAAGTTGCCATTTTTTTTTTCTTTGTAGTGAATTATAACCTCTTAAGGAAAATTAAAGCCACTTGTTGCAGATAACATGAAACATACAAAGTGATAAAAAGATTAAAATTACCTCTAGTTTCTGACTACAGTAAAGAGACTGGTATAGTAGGTGGCATAAGGATAGGGAGTGGAATCAGTTAGTATTTATGCATGTCGCCAGTTCAGGTACTATATATAATTTAATGTCAGAGGAAAGCATTGTTTTCACTTCACATAAGTCTTAGATCCTTTGTTCAAGAATATTATAGTCACTTGATTCCAGAGTCACGTGCAGAAGGGCACACTACAAGGTAGTTTGTGATAAGCATTATGGGAATGGTGCAGCTAAGAGTTATTATAGTTCTCTAAAAAAAAGAGGTCGCCGTGGAGTATTTAGGGGGAAGGAAAAGTTTTTGGGGCAAGCGAGGCTTAAACAGAGCTAAAGAAATGGTAAGATTTGCAAATAAAATAGCAGTGTGTTACAAAGGGTTGAATGTCGAGTTCGAGAGTGTTACCATGGGCATGCGTTCTGCATTTGTGGAAACAGTGAGGAGACCCTAAAGGACTGGGAGACATGAGACAGCAAACTGTGTCCGTGATACATAGTAGGACAATTGTGTTCCATGCCTAAATTAAACCTAGCACTGAATTTCAGGATTTGTATGTTAAAAGAGCAGTAATTGGATTTTATTCAGACAGCTTACTCTTCCTAAAATACTGTTTCCATCCCATTCCTCTTTTGCTCATGGAAAATCTTCTATGGCTACTGTTGGTAGATAGGATAGAGTTTGTACTGCAGAACTTAGTTTTAAATGGGCTTTTGTGGTATGCTTCAAATCATATTTTCAGTCTTCCCTCTCCATTTTTAAAATTTTTCAGGAGCTGTATTCATTAAAAGTTAAGTGTGGAATCTCTCTTTACCCAGTTTAAATATTTTAAGGCCTTTTTGATTTTCAAGCTTAATGATAGGCTTTGAATAATAACAATAGTGAGTTCTAGTCTTTTAGAAGCAGAATTTGGAATGAAATTACGAATCTTCTCAGAGCAGAGTAATCACAGGAATCTCTGCATATCTACCATGTAACTTTTATTTTTTATTTTAAGTATTTTGCTTAAAGGTCTTTTTTTACTACATAAGTCCCAGCAAAGAATGGACTACCACCAATCAATAATGTTTCCCACTGAGTACCCAGCACAGTCTAGGAGTTATTTTTAAATCCTGTCTATCTCTTATTTGTCCAGGACTATCTGAATCTTTATTGCCTTTTTTTTTTTTAGAAGTACATCTTTGGCTGCCTCAGAGATATTCCCCAGGAGCCAAATATGAGTTTGTAAATTTATCCTAGAATTTAGGGTGTGGGTGGCAGGATATATCCTTTTCATTATATAGTACAACAACAAAAAAAAGAGCTTTTACCAGCAAATACTTTCTAAATCAAGTAATAAAGCAAGAGGAACTTATTTTTAGTGCTCAAAATTGTGAGATATTTTTAGATGGCAGTGTTCAATTTTTAAAAATAACAAAATCATCTTTACCCAAGAACCAAAACAAAGTTTGATAAAGTAGTCTCTTGATTTATCTAGCAGTGTGTTTGGCAGTGAAATTTTTTCGGTGTAAAACGTATTTAAATAATGTCATTCCTTTTTTATGACTTCTCAAAATGCTTGAATAGGAGAGCCTTCGTTCTTAAACTTAGATTTCCTTACTGTTTCTGAACAAAACAAATCAGAGAAAATCAAGGATCATCCCCTACAACTAGACCCCAAGATCCCACACATGCCGCAAAAATGTGTTCATCTCTCTGGATTCAACCGACTACGATGTCTTGAGTGAAGGGACTATGACTTCGATGACTTGAACACAACCCTCTCTAAACAGTGTGGAGTTACATGGTACAAGGAAGTTGTCAGCGTACAATCTAATGACTGCTCTATTAACATAAAACTCCTAGCCATTGCCATGCAGTTTATTCTAGACTTCCCAGGAAACTGAATTCACTGACTCTAAAAGGAAAATCTGTTTGTTAACCCAGTGTTTTGGTAAAGTTTAGCTACACCCAATATTACATGTTTTGCACCCACTGTAGGAAGCTGAGAAGGCCATTAGTGCGGGTTTCTCTCAGCTGGGGTACCACAGGCAAACCGCATCTCCAGAATGCATAGTGTTTAATAGGAAGCTTAAAATAACTACACCAAAAGCACTGCCTAAGGGAGCTTCATTTCGTATAACTAATTCTGAAACAGTGTCTTTCTTTTTGCTTAAATGTTATTCCATTTAATTAGTCTTTACTCCACGGGTTAATTTAACCAATATTTTCTCCCTTGGCTGAGAACCTTTGATGTTAATGGCAAAGAAGGGCTCCCAATTCTGAGGTCTGTTTAAGCCAAATCTTGAACAAATATTTCAATATAATATTTGTTTTTCCTCTCCGATACGGTAGGATATGTATGGTAACAGCATTTTTGCCTGGAATTGAGACTAGCATAAGAGGAAAGAGGAAAAGCTGTAATTTATTGAGCATTTACCATGCACCAGGGCTGCTCTTTGTGCTTCACCTGTATTAATATAACAATCCTACAAGGTAGACTATATTTTTAGCATCATCATCCCCATTGTACAAATGAGGAAACTGAGGTAAAAAGAAATTAAGTAATATGTCTGGCTCTAGAGTTCGCACTATTTATTTATTTGTTTGTTTGTTTGTTTGTTCGTTCATTCGTTCATTCATTCATTCATTTAATTAGTTTCAAGTATACAGTACATTGGTTAGACATCTATATAGTTCATAAAACGATCCCCCAATTGCTCCCTTCCTCTCCTGGCCCTCCACCTAGCCATCGTATTAATGCTAACTGCATTCCCTCTGCTGTGCTCCCCATCCCCATGACCATCTATCAACTACTAATTTGTACTTCTTTAACCTTTCACCCCATTCTCCCAGTCCCCCAATCCCCCTCCACTCTGTCCGTTACCCAATTGTCCTCTATGTTTGTGAGTCTGTTTTTGATAGACTTGTTCTTTTTGTTCCTTAGATTCTGCATATCAGTGAAATCAAATGTTATTTAGCTTTCTCTGTCTGACTTATTTCACTCAGCATAATAACCTCTAGGTCCATCCGTGTCATTGTAAATGGTAGGATTTCATCTTTTTTAATGGCTGAGTAATATTCCATTGTATATATGACCATAATTTCTTTAGCCAATCATCTGTTGATGGGCATTTAGGTTGCTTCCATATCTTGGCTATTGTAAATTGTGCCGCCATGAATATTGGAGTGCATAGATCTTGATGAATTACAGAGTTTGCACTTAGTCACTGTGGTATACTGCCACTGAAGTGATAAAGATCAGATTCCACCCACCTTGCTAAATAAGGGCCTGCAGTCAGGCTCGCAGTGTCAGGCCCGCAGGGCCAGGACTAGAGCAGAACAACCTTGTGCCTACACAATCCTGAGAGAAAATGCCTCCTAAATCTCTCTCCCTACTTGCCTCCCTTGCCTCACCCTGGTTGCAGCACTGCTGGCAGCAAAGAGAGGAAAAACCCATGAAAAGCAGAGAGTGACAGTGACAACCATGTGCCTTGAGACCGGCCATCATTGG
>NW_011888921.1:3772493-3783286 GCF_000151845.1 Pteropus vampyrus
CTTTCTCTGTCTGACTTATTTCACTCAGCATAATAACCTCTAGGTCCATCCGTGTCATTGTAAATGGTAGGATTTCATCTTTTTTAATGGCTGAGTAATATTCCATTGTATATATGACCATAATTTCTTTAGCCAATCATCTGTTGATGGGCATTTAGGTTGCTTCCATATCTTGGCTATTGTAAATTGTGCCGCCATGAATATTGGAGTGCATAGATCTTGATGAATTACAGAGTTTGCACTTAGTCACTGTGGTATACTGCCACTGAAGTGATAAAGATCAGATTCCACCCACCTTGCTAAGGGCCTGAAGTCAGGCTCACAGTGTCAGGCCGGCAGGGCCAGGACTGGAGCAGAACAACCTTGTGCCTACACAATCCTGAGAGAAAATGCCTCCTAAATCTCTCTCCCTACTTGCCTCCCTTGCCTCACCCTGGTTGCAGCACTGCTGGCAGCAAAGAGAGGAAAAACCCATGAAAAGCAGAGAGTGACAGTGACAACCATGTGCCTTGAGACTGGCTATCATTGGATAACACCAGAATGAGCATATGACAAAAATTCCCATTTTTCCAGAAAATTCTCACTTTTCCAAAAAAAAAAAAAAATCCCATTTTTCCAAAGCAAAGGAATATTTAAAGGGAAGAAAAATATGACACCCAGGCTACATATAAAATAAGCTGAGACCATTTCCTATTAGGAAGACCAAAGAGGGCATCCTCTGCAAGAGAGGACATATGAGCTGTGACTTGAGGAATTAGACCATTATTTTCAAATAATAGGTCATAAAATCTTTACTTCATCAATGCTTAACTCACTTGAGTAGCCACTCAGATGCTTTTTGGAATTCGATGGTGTATAAATTATAAATATCGATTACCATTCTACAAGGATGGGCAATACCTCTGCCAATGTAAATTGGGGCTAATTACCAATAATTTGATTCATAAATTATAGTAAATCTTACACTAACCTCAAGTAATTTCCAAATTGTCAATACAAGAAGAGGCAGAAAGAGTCTGTGGAGAGGCATTACATTTTGTTTACAAACCGGTCCTTGTCATCGCTTTTCTGATGTCATGGCGAGCTAGAGAGTTCTTCTCAATTGAATCCAGTGACCCTACTGGACCTAAAAGAGGAGGTTTCCACCATAATATGTACACAGAAAGCAGTTGGAAACTTATCTGAAGAATAAATTCATCCTTTCAAAGAACATGGTGGGAAGAATAAATCCAATATCACAGCTTACGAAGGATATTTGTCTTTTCCAAATGCCAAAGTCATTTTCAGAGTGGTGATTTCATGTTGTGCTTCAAGCAGATTACTTTAAGAGAACAACAATAACAACAACAACAAAAAAGAATTTAAATACAGTATGGCACGTGAAGCAGAAGGAGAAACACATGGAAAAATGGAAAACATTGTTTCTATAA
This sequence comes from Pteropus vampyrus, assembly GCF_000151845.1. Lineage (NCBI taxonomy): Eukaryota > Metazoa > Chordata > Mammalia > Chiroptera > Pteropodidae > Pteropus > Pteropus vampyrus. The sequence goes on from NW_011888921.1 coordinate 3,773,924, forward strand.
TAATCAAAGTCTCATATATTTGAATTATAGGCCAGCCAGATCGCTTTTTAAAGTCCTCAAAGCCGACCACCAACCCCTATGGCACTTTTAGGAATTAAAAATTCCAAATCTCTTTTTATCGTGCTGTCAGTGAGAAAAATGAAGTCTTGAAAATAAAGACCCAAGTGGACAGCAGTGGTCAAGGGAGGAAGTTTGGGGTTCAGAAACCTGGCTCCATTATTCACTGGCTGTGTGACTTCGGCCGACTTACTTAATCTCCTTTGGCCTCAATTTTCTCATCTCTAAAATGGGGATAAAAATAGCAGTCTCATGGGATGTTAAGATTAAATAAGGTAATACCTGTAAAATGCTTAGAATAGTGTCCTAATATGGTAAGTTCTCAAAAGTGTTAGCTCTTAGAATTATTGTTATTTTATTTTTACTAAAAATAAAGATTTAAACATTCTTAGCTTTAAAAATTGAGAAATCTATTAACTATTATTATTAAATGACCAGCTTCTTTGCTATTTAAAGCAACTTGGGGTCATTTGGTAATTATCCATGAGGTACTCTGTCCTTACATTAAAATCAAAACCCCAGACTTTTTGTGGGTCTTAGGTCCTTTGCCTTTAGCTCCCTATATGCTCTGTGCTACCCACTGTGCATCATTTGTCTGAATTTTTCCTACCCCAGTTTATTCCTCTACCTGAGGAATCCCACCTGGACATGTCTTCCTGGCACTGTCTCCCACCAGCTTGGCCCTTCTAAATTGTCCTGCCTCAGTTCCTTCTTAATAAGTTAACTGCAGCTATAGGTTAATGGGCTTGACCTGCAAAGACACTATCTCCATTTTAACACAATAGCAACAGTTTAACCGAAAGGGATAATTTTAATGGAAATAATAATAACCACCACTTAATAAGTGCTTTACATATGCTGAGTACCTTAAAGACATTATCTAAATGACATCAAGCCCTAGAGTTAGGTTATAATTATAGAGGAGAAAAAGGAAGACGTAAAGAGCCAAGTTATTTGTCCAAGGTGACATAGCTGGTGCCGCTGGGAGCCATCTGTGCTCCAAGTTGTGTCACCTCATGGCATTTTAGTCACTGTAGGAGGTGAGAGAGGAGAGGGTTGGGGTCTTGCAGAATTCTACAATCAAAAGAACAAAACAAATGGAATTATCAGGACCGAATTCTAATCTTTGCATCTGTCTATTCTTCTTTCAAAATCTTGATTAAAATACAACATTTTGGCAGTAGTTTCCTCAACTGAAAATGAGAATAGTGACATCTGTTTAACTTAAATGATTGGAGATACTCCAGTGAGGTAATAGGTAAAAGTGATTCGTTAACTCACAAATTTTAAACAAATGTAGGGCATTTTTCTTCAGGTAGCAAAGCACTCGATCTGCTTGTTGGACCACTGCTGGTCAACCTTTTAATTTACCAAGTTTCTGAGCCTAGGGTGCTGATTTTCAGTGCAAAAGCATTTGTGATCTGATTTCCAATTGCTTCTGCTTTTTTACCTTTTTTACATTCATAAATAGGACAGTTAACATTACAACATTTCTTCTAGGCATGATACTCCATTTATGTGTTTTCCCTGAATTGTGCTCATGAATTTGATAAGAAATATCACATTCGAATATTTCTTATCTTTTTATTCTCTGCTCAAATGGACCATAAAACTGATATTTTTACTTAGAGATGAATTCAGAAATTGAAGAGAAAGAAGAAAATAAAAATAGGTCTAAAACAAAGTAATTGCAATTTTGATTACAAATAAATAAAGCTCCCCCAACAGAAATCATTGGCCTCTTGTTGGACCCTCATTCTGATTGGATAAGTGAGGCTGCTTCAGGACAAACCTCTTGTGGATAAACCTGAGGCTCTGAGAAGGCAATTCAGATAAATTCTTTGGACCGTCACTTCATTTAATGTGACTCACATCCCTGTCCTCCAACATGGCCACAGAGACTTAAACAAGTCTCTGTGTTTAAGAAACATGGTTTAGAACCCAAGTTTAGAACCCATGTCCCTGATCCACAAGCAGAAAACAATAAGTTAGACTGTGGCCTTTGGCGCAAAAGGAAGGATGTTGACTTCCTGGATTAATTACATTTTCTCTCTGCTAAAGTTTGAATATGGTTCCACAGCGAGCTACTAGTTGATACTGGGAAGAAAAATAAAAGAATCACAGATGGATAATGTGGATAATAAAAACATGAGGAAACAGCAGTTCTGTGTTCAGAGAGGTCTGTGAGTGACCGGGTTGAGCAAATTGCCCTGCCAACCCATATTGGACATGTGCTGTGAAAAACAAACTTGTAGTCTTCCACCACTGAGATTTTTAAGTTGTTTTTACTGCAGCATAACTTGGCCTGACTGATAAAATTTCCTTAAATTTCCTTTTATTCTCAATCTAGAATTGGAAAAGGAAAGTTTTATCTTTTTCGTTATTGTTTTATTCTTTCTCCACAGTTACACTCAACTGCGATCATCCTTTCATGCACCTATAAGTACCATTTTTAAAGGTATGCCTCCCCAAAGAAGCCATATTTCTAAATGGCTATAGCTTCACTCGACTTTCCAGCCACCACTTTAGACTCCACTCGATTCAATGAATATTTACTGAGTATTCACTAAGCACTTTGCTTTGAGCTGGATGCTGAAGATGTTAAGGTTGCCAAGACAAAAATGTCTTCAGTCCTCACAGCATTTACAGCCCATCAGAGAAGACAGTAAATAGGTAGTTAAATAGGTTACTTAAATTTAGACTCAATGATTCCAAAGAAAACTCATCATACCTACTTCACAAATAGATGCATTTACCTAAAGGCCAGATTGCTACCATGGACAGTTCTTTTTCCTTCTCCCAGTTTAGCAAGCGTGGGAAGCTGTGTTGGCTCTCCTCTCATCCTTGTTCCCCAAACCCAAATGTACACAAAGTTCTTTTGTTTCCTTTGAGAAAATGCTCAGAGTGCCCTCTCACTCTTCCTCAGACATAGTTTGAGTCCCTCTTCCTTGAATCACCACTAGCTGGCTTCTCTGCCTCTCATATCTACCTGCCCCAGGTAAGATACAGCTGGACCAGGATTTTCAAAACACCATTGCCATAATATTACCCATTCAAGGACATTAAATGATTGCCTAATTTCCAAACCCCATTAAATCTGAATTCCTCATTGTCATTTCCATCATCGACTCCAAATATATTTTTCTACTTCTCAAAAAAGCAATAGCAATGTTAGCTGTTTATTAAGCACTTATGTATCTGGCACTATGTTATGCTCTTTTATTCGCTCTTTTAAGTCCTTACTCCATGAAATAGGATTATTATCCTCATTTTACAGGCAAGGAAACTAAGGCTTGGAGAGGTGAAGAAAGTCCAAGGTCAAATAGTAAGTGGTTTTAAACTTGGGTTCTAAACCATGTTTCTTTCTGTATCATGGGAGCAAAGGTCATACTTCATACTTGCTTATAAACCCACAGTTTTGAGCACAGTCCTGGACAATATAATTATGTTTATAATAGTTACTGATCAATTAACATGCTCTCTCTAATCTATTCTGGTAAAGAAATAAAGTATTCTTAGAAAGATGTCTTGAGAAACTTCTGCAGGGAATACTGTTTCAAAGTAATATATTTTGATTTTTTTTTTCCCTAGAGGGACAAGGCACATGAGAGATCAGGAGAAGGGAAAAGTCTGAGCCAGTAGCCGAGAAGTTAAAAAAATGACAGCATAGTAATAAAGAAGCCAAAGAATTAGAGAGTTAGTCTGTCCTCTCAACTTTTATTATTATTATTATTAAGAGATTTTACCTACCAGAGACTGTCTTAGAGATTTCCAGCAAGGCTTGCTGATGAGGGCTGGGGACAAAATTGATTGACAGATGTGGGAGCAGCAGAAAAATTCAACGTGGTCTTGCCAGCGCTTGTGAGCAAAGCTGAGAGACTTAAAAGCTGAGGTGTGATTCTGAATGTTTATCCACAGTCTAACACTCTCTTCACCCTGCTCCACCTCCTAATTAAATGTCCCAAAAATTCCAGTTAAGGGCTTGCCATGTGGGGTAACAAAGGATTGCCTAGCTAAAAGAAGAGATATTATGAGTTCCACTGAGAAAAAAAAGGTGGGAGAACAGACAGCAGAGAAGAAAGTGTGAGGAATCCTTCCAAAATACCTCCTGAACCATTCCAGTGTTGAGTGAGACTGGAATGCAGCTACGTGGTCAGGAAACATTACCATGTTTGGCTCACAGGAATGGCCAGTTTTTAGGAACTGGGATATGAGAGGATCATCTAACACTAAACACAGTTTTACCTGTTGATCTCCTGGGTCATCACCAGAAACATCAACTATCCTGGTACAAGTGAAATATGAAAATGCCAACTAATAGCAATTCCTGTCAAATAGGGTAGTAAGGGCAGTGAAAAGGAAAGTATTACACCCAGAGACAGAGCAAAGAGCCTTAGTCATGTCTATAGGTGGCTAGATGGCCTCATGCCTGTCACTCAAAGGTATCAATTTCCACACATGTAAAACAAGAAGATTGAGCAGCCTCCACCATCCCTTCCAACTCAAAAAGTATATTATCTTAAGATATTTTTTAATGTTTTTTTAAAAAATCAAAAGAACTAGGATTAAGAATTAAAATAGGTATAAGACATTTTAATTCCTTCCTCTAATTTTTTAAAGTACTTCATGCCATTTAAGAAAGGATATTAAAACTTTTCAGCAAACCATAGAAAGGCTACAGAAAAAAATTTTCTCCAGGAAAACATGGTAAATAAAAAAAGTAGAGAGAAGGGTAATGAGAAAGTACAGATTGAAAAAGACTTGAGAGACATATCAATCAATGGCAAAATGTGGACTTCGTTTAGGTCATGATTCAAACAAACTATAATAAATATTGAGAAAATAGGAGAAATTTGTAGACTGTATATTGGATGATATTTGGGGATTTTTATTATTATCTTTTACTTAGGAGATTTGTGAGTTTTTAATAAGAGTTTATTACTTTCAAATATAGTGAAATATTACTGATCACATAACATCTGGAATTTGTTTCAAAATCATTCACTGAGGAGAAGAGAAGATGGAAAGTAGAGTTGAAACAAGATGAGCAATGAGCTGACAATTGTTTAAGCTGGTACTGGGTGTGGGCGTGAGTGTGTGGGGGAGTACTACTTTAGTATTTAGTTAAAATTTTCCCTGATAAAAAGCTTAAATAAAACATTGTGACTTTTATTAAAACATGAGACATTAATATGGTATTACCAACTTGCCTTTGATTTTTTAAGATATGATGGAATATGAGAGTTAGGAAATAGAATTGACAGGGTTGGCTGAAGGATTGGATATGGGGCTAGGGGTAGGGAGGTGTCAAGGTAGAAAACACCAAAAAAAAAAAACGAGAACACCAAGAGGTTTGCGTGGGAAGATCCTGACTCGGGTTTCAGATGGGCTGAACTTTAAATGCCTTTGAGGTGTCAAGTAGATTCAATAAGTGTCTGCTTAATGAATGAACAAACTAAGCCAGACAATGCTGAAGGGGTGTGAAATTCAACAGCAGCCGCTTCTGAAACTTTTTTGGGTCATGGCTTCTCCTCTGAATGTATTAAAGCCTTAAGCCTTTATTCTCACATAAGCACAAAGCCTGACACATAACTTCGGAGCCATTCATAGAACCCCTTAGGATAGTGAGACCCCAGAGGAAGAACTTCTGTTGCCTTTGTTATAAGATTGTCTTCTTTGTCTGGAACTTGATAGCTGTCCCCATAAAATGCAAATGGCAGAAATTTGAATGCTTTTAATTGCATTTCTTGTTTCCTCATGTTCTAATGCAACATAAATTGCAAAAATAAAGGGAAAGTTACAGACTCCTTCTTGCTCCCTAACCAAATAACCCAATGACTGAAGGCTTAGCACTTTGAGATATCCACCCATTTCTCAGCACAGACACCTCTGTGTTGCTATGTGTAAGAAGAGAATGTGCCAGATTACAGATGAGGACAGTGGGTTAACTGGCTGTGACTCTTGACAGGCCACTTGTCCTTCATGTGCTTTGTGAGATAAAGAAGTCCTCAGCTTCACTGTCAACTTCGGAAGATACCCTGGCCGTCTTGATCATGGGGGAACTTGAATCATTTTCCCTCTGAGGGTTTAGGTGGTTTGTCTTGGCTCTCAGGTTTAGAGAGTGGACATGGGTCCTGTAAACATCTCTCTGCTTCATGAGCTGAGTAATCTTTTGGATCAAACAGAGGAAGCCCTACTTACCCACGCCTTGCTGGGTTTTCCAGGCATTGGTAGACAGACATATTGTGTTTATAATGGTTTTAGATGGTCCAAGCTCCTGAGAGCATGTGGTCATCTATTTAGTGAATCAATCAGAACTGACCTGCTCTAGTGAGTCATTCTCCAGTGCCAGCCTGGCCCTGACCCCCACCTGGCCCGCCATCTGCTCTCTCTGGCTCACCTCCAACAGCAGCAATCCTGAGCTGACTATCATGATCCTCCTAGCCATACATTTCTCCCTTCCAACTCTAAAGACCACATGCTTACTTCACTTAGGGGAGAAGCCAGCTTGTCCACAGCTTACCTATGTGCATTCTCACGTGGGCTTTAGAGATTGGGGGTCTCACTCTGCCCTGCCAAGTCAGCAGCAAGCAGTAATAACAATAATAACAATAATGCATATTTTTAAGTGTTTACTATGTGCCAGGTACACATTAAATATTTTTATTCATCATCTAAACACATCAATCCTCATAAGATCCCTATGAGACAGATACTATTATTATCCCTATTTTTATAGATGAGGAACCCAAAGCTTAAGTAGGTTAGGTAACTTGTTTGATGCCACACAGCAAATAAGTGGTAGAGATGGAATTTGAAATGCAATCTAACCAAATACTTAACTACTGTACTATTGTTATTTCTCCTGAATGAGGAAAACAGAAACTTTTCGACATATGCAAACAAAGAGAGATTTACTTCTCTTTTTATGTATTATTATGTGCTTACAAAACTGTTAGAAGGCTTGAAAGAACTAAAGCCACGGGGCTGCCAATAAGTCGTTTTGGTCATATGGCCACATGCTAAGACCTAGAGTTAAGATGCTATAGTTGCCAATAGAGATAAGAAAGCTTCAGGAGCCACTGTTGAAATCAACATTGCCCCCCAGCCCCAAGGTCAGTGAGTGGCAGAGGGATGCAGGGTCTGGTTAGACACTGAAAAACTCTCATCTACTGATGCCCATTAGTCAGCCACCACAAACGCTGGAGGGTAGGTGCCTTCCCCTTCCTTCAGCCTCCCAAAGAACAACTCATTGGCCGAATCTAAATCATATCCAGAACCTGCTAGGAGAAGAGTCTGAGCACTGTAGTTCCTCACAGGAGGAAGTATAAAGGGGTGGAAACCGTTGCCAGATGGCAAGTGTAGTGAACAAAAATATCCAGTATCTCTAGAGAAGATGTAAGAGCCAGCTTCCAAATTGGCCCGCAATGATCTCCACCTCCTGGTATTCACATGCTCGTGTAGACCACGCCCCCATTTTTTTCAGGGTTAGTCCCTGTGACCTAGAAAATATAGCAGAAGTGATGATATGTCACTTGTGAGATTAGATTATGGAAAAGCTAATGGCTTTTTTCATCGAAGATCTCTCTCTCTCTCTCTCTCTCTCTCTCGCTCGCTCTCTCTCTCTCTCTCTCGCTCTGGGAAAGGCAAGCTGCCATGCTGTGTAGGGAATCAGTTAGGGGATGACAAAAGAAGAAACAAGATGATGCACAAAAAGAAGCAGAAATAGAGCAAGGCACTGAGTCCTGGGACTTGGAAAACACTCAAGTAAAGACCAGAAAACCCTACTGCTTGGGTCCCTGGAGTGGCTCTGCTTTCTGAGGGATGTTGGTCACGTGTTCTCCTGGAGACTGGTTGTTTTATTATGGCTCAATGCCCACGAGGCCTGGTCATGGGCTAAGTTCCTAATTATCCCTAGTGTCCTAAATGCAAATTTCCCATTGCTTGAGGTAGCATGAGAAAGTCCACATTCCGTATAACAGGACAGCCTAACCAACACATACTGTTGACTGACTGCTGCTCTTTTTACAGACTCAAAAATGCCTCTCAGTCCTCAGTTATCTGGCTGCCAAAAAAATCTGTGCTTGGAACACAATTCTTTTGTTGCTGGCGTGAAGTGGAAGCCCTTGTTGGAATAGTTGACCTGGCTTTCTCAGGGCTCAGCTCCCAAGGGGGCAGTTTTCTCTGCAGGAGAAAGATTTACTTCCCACAAAGAACCCAGAGCTGGTGTCCTCTGCAACCGGGAAAGCATATTCAGCCACTAACTTATTGTCACTCAGCTTTTTTCTTTACTGGAAGCTTAAATTGATACAAAAGTGACCTTGATCGAAATCGTTACAATTACATATGAGCCCCTTGAAGGCTTTGTCAGCGGCTTCGCCCTGATAATCTTCATTCTTTAAGGGATCTGGCCTTTGTTTTTTTCCTACGAACATTTCTAGAGCACTGAATAGAAGTTTTTACTGCTTTTTTCTGTCCCAGGTGCCTTGACTCTTTACCTCTGCTCTCATCCTGCCTTCCAGTGTCTCTGTAAGCACCATACACACTGTTGTTATGACAACCATTCTGCCTTAGTGCCCTGAGTGCTACCTGCAGGAAGATAAATGCTGTGAGAACCATCTGTAGGTCTAGGGTGACGATGAGAGAGTAAAAAAAATAAAAATAAAACAAAAATGGGGAAGGCAGGAGAAAGGTATAGAGAGGACAGAAGGGAAAAGAAGGGAGGTTTCTCAGCCTAAGCCAGGCGGCCCCCAAACAGCTCCCACTTCTACACCATGGCTACCTTCGTGGAGCATCTGACTCAGCTAGGACGTTTTTCTCAAAGGTCTTCCCTTTGCTAATGTTGAAAAAGCTGTGTTGTTACAAGCTCTGCTCTTCACTGATCAGGGAAGAAATAGCCATGGTACCAATCATATCGCGTCTTTCAGTCTTGACTCTTAGGGGAGGATGCAGGGTGCATATCGAGTCCTACTCTTCCAAGAGGCCTCGCTGGTTGAAGAGGTTACTTGACCGGATACATCTGATGAGTGTGGAAGGACCGAGGGGGCGGTCTGTGTGAAGTCTAGTGGTAAAAACTACCTCCAATACTGCCTAAGTCTGTTGTCTGTTTTGGTGCTGCAGCTGCCTGTGTCAGCTTGGAGAGTGGGTGATTATCTTGGAAACTGCCTATTTTCGTAATTATACTGTGTTTTCAGTATATTAATTTTGTTTTCCACATGTTCAACTTATTCATCAGATTATAAATTTGCAGATCTAGAAATAAATATAATCTTAAACACATCCCTTTACAAGTAAGTGGATGCATTT
>NW_011888921.1:3783336-3794371 GCF_000151845.1 Pteropus vampyrus
AGAGCACTGAATAGAAGTTTTTACTGCTTTTTTCTGTCCCAGGTGCCTTGACTCTTTACCTCTGCTCTCATCCTGCCTTCCAGTGTCTCTGTAAGCACCATACACACTGTTGTTATGACAACCATTCTGCCTTAGTGCCCTGAGTGCTACCTGCAGGAAGATAAATGCTGTGAGAACCATCTGTAGGTCTAGGGTGACGATGAGAGAGTAAAAAAAATAAAAATAAAACAAAAATGGGGAAGGCAGGAGAAAGGTATAGAGAGGACAGAAGGGAAAAGAAGGGAGGTTTCTCAGCCTAAGCCAGGCGGCCCCCAAACAGCTCCCACTTCTACACCATGGCTACCTTCGTGGAGCATCTGACTCAGCTAGGACGTTTTTCTCAAAGGTCTTCCCTTTGCTAATGTTGAAAAAGCTGTGTTGTTACAAGCTCTGCTCTTCACTGATCAGGGAAGAAATAGCCATGGTACCAATCATATCGCGTCTTTCAGTCTTGACTCTTAGGGGAGGATGCAGGGTGCATATCGAGTCCTACTCTTCCAAGAGGCCTCGCTGGTTGAAGAGGTCACTTGACCGGATACATCTGATGAGTGTGGAAGGACCGAGGGGGCGGTCTGTGTGAAGTCTAGTGGTAAAAACTACCTCCAATACTGCCTAAGTCTGTTGTCTGTTTTGGTGCTGCAGCTGCCTGTGTCAGCTTGGAGAGTGGGTGATTATCTTGGAAACTGCCTATTTTCGTAATTATACTGTGTTTTCAGTATATTAATTTTGTTTTCCACATGTTCAACTTATTCATCAGATTATAAATTTGCAGATCTAGAAATAAATATAATCTTAAACACATCCCTTTACAAGTAAGTGGATGCATTTTCCCCCTCTACTTCAGAGAAGAACTAGCCTTGTTTGGGGACATCTGGGGAAGTGGGCAGTATGCTGACCTCCACCACAGCAGAGGTTACTGCAGGACAGGACTTATTCTCTCCCTTACAAGAAAGGGCAGAGGGAGCCAGCTGACACGCTGGGGGAATGGCCCAGCCCAGATGTGGAGGGGCGGGCTGCCAGCTGGGAGAGAGGAGCCGTGAGCTCTTGCCTTGTAATTGCAGCACGCATGTAAGGGGGCCAGCTTACAATTTTAGCCATGGCCTGTCACTGAGGGTGGATGTAGGCAGAGCAACCCACTGAGTACCACCAAGAGGCACGTCTACAGGTTGGTTGCAGGGCAAGAGATTCCCAAGGGATGAGAAATAGCTCTTTAGGAGATCTGAGGTGTTATGGAGGAGAAAGGTGGTGGCACAGAGAAAGGGACTTTGTTTCTTACCTTCATGAAATAATCCAGGTGAGACAGCCAAGGAAGCACCAAGAGTACAATGAGACAAGGCCCAGCCAAGGCTGGAATTCTGTTGATCATCTCCTGACTTCACGCTCATTACATGCCTTTTTCTTTGTAATTAACCTCGATATTATTATAGATGTAAATTACATGTGTGCATCACAGAAAATTTGAAATTTGATGCATGTTTTTCTCTCTTAATTACAACACAAGAACACCCATCATTTCACTCTAAAAATCTCCCTTATGCATTTTTCTCTCCAGAGCGCTCACTTTCATGCAGATGCTTGGGTTCCCTACTCCCCCTCTGCCTCTGCCTTCATTCCCTCTTCACAGTGGATACCTTTCTTTCTTTGTTTCATATACAACAAAGTGACCACCATCTCCCTCAGTGTATACACTGCTCCTCTGAAACCATGGAGCCAGTTAACCCTTCGCCAAACCCGGGAGGCCCACATTCCTCACCAAAGCAAGCTTGCCACAGTATCTTCTCAATGAAGGTAGGTATCTGCACAGTCCGTTTGTGAAGGGGGCAGAGACTTCTCCATCAAACTGCATTTCTAACAATCTCGGGGTTTGGTGTTCCCTGCCTGTTCCACACTTAAGAAGTTTCCAGTAATATAGGGAGATGATTTCCCATGAGATCATTACCCGAGAGACTCACGTATCAATATAAATTAGAGTCATAGGAGAGATAGTATATAAGGCTGTGATTTTGATGGCCAGCAACAAAATCTTATCATGCCATCTATAAGCTGCATAACATAAACAAGTTACTTCACTTCTTTGTGCCTCAGTTTCTTCATCTTTAAATTGGGGATATTATTAGTATACAGTCTACATAGGTTTATGAGAATTGAGTTAATATGGGTAAAGCAATTAGAACATTACCTGCCACATGGTAAATGTTAGTTATTACTGTTATTATTTTTATTTATATTAAAATACACAATTCCTCTAGGCTAAGTCACGCACATTTGCAGGGTGTGTGGAGGAGAGAGAGAGTGATAGGAGTAACCTTATTTTGTCAGCTGCCACCTGGAACAGGGTTGGTAAGTCTCTCACTGCACATAGTAGCAGGTGGGCCAGGTGAGGACCCCTGAGCCCTGGCCATCTACCTCACTCAGACAGATGACTTTGATGACAGGGTACATGAGGTCCAGCATTAGGAAACTGGCTAAAGCTAAAAAAGATAAAAGTCATCAAGTTACAAAATTTGCCAAACACTTCTGTGACCTTTCTGGGGGAAAACAAAAAAATTCTGAAAGCAGTCTGTTTCTTCACCAGTCTTCTGAAAAAGTGATGACTTCTAACCTGACGGTTAACGGAGTTTCCCAGAGTTAAGCAGAATAAGGAAAAATGAACTATCCTTGATTTGCCAATGCTGAATAGAGTTCAGAGGTGTCACAACTTCAATGTCAATGAGAGCATGCTGTCAACTATAAGCCTCATTCAAATATCGCAACTGACGTTTACTGGAATTTTTTGCCATCTTCTGTAAGTTAAAGAAAGCATAAACTCATTTTCATCGCTCTTGCCCCCACCCACCTCTGTGCTTGAATGGCCTTTGCCAGGGGTTCTTTGTCCCTCTCCCTTCAACTACCTCTCTCTCTCCTACTATCCCTGGTAACACCCATCCATTAGCCTCTCTTCAATGGCCCCTTCTCTGGGGAGTCTTTTCCAGCAACACCTGGGAGAGGCAGTGGGCCTCTCCACTGAGCTGCACTGTACTGGATATGTAGTTTTATTTCAACACTGGACTGCCTCCTCACCTGAATCGTGAGTTTCTTTCTTATGAGCCCAACTCATATCAGTAGGTGGCTAAACCCTGTAGAACTAGCCCTGGACTGGCAGTCCATGGGCTGATTTCTGATCTCCTACCAATGCTCATTCACTTTAGATGTTTCACCTGTAAAATGATGATGACTATGCTTCCTTCGGGCTTTAAAATGATTCCTTTAGCTATGCTGGGGTCATGTACTGATCCAGAGGCATGTACAGAATTCTACTCAAACGAGCTTCCTTGGGAGAGAGGATTTCATAAAAATACACAGACTTTTCATGAAACCCAAGTACAGGTTTTAGGAGAGGCAAAAGTCAAGAACTAAAAAACCTCCCGGCACCAGGCATCTCCCCTTTCACACACACTCTCTCTGTAACACACCCAAAGCTCACGCACACATAGCAGGTGGCCATCTCTGTCCCTCAGTTTCCACATACGTAAAGTGGGGATGCTATTAGGAACCTATCTCATGCGATTGATGTATTAAATGAACTAATGCAATAAAGTTCTTCACACAGTGCCTGGAAAGTAAGGACATGCAAAAAGAAGAAGAAAGAAGAGAAGGAGGAGGAGAGGATATTAAAGGGATATTAAAGGGATACGGTGGCCAAAGTAAAAGAGCTCCCAATGGAGAAAGCTAGAACAATTTGAGCAACAAAAGAAATAACATAGGATTAGAGTATAGCCCAAAGCATAAAAGTATTCATGGGTCCATGCTAATATAAATAAAAACAATTAATTTTAAGGGTAAAGGTCAAATCTTTCTTACAAAATTTCAAATAATGTGTGTAGATACTGCTCCCTCCAGGTGGTACAGCTTAATTTCCCCTCTCCATGAGTGGGCTGGACTTAATGACTCACTTTCAAAGTATAGAGAATGGAAAGGAATAAATAGTAGCTTTACATTAGAGAAGCCTAACAGACACTACCCTAACCAAGTGATCAAGATTAACATCACCTGTGATAAGTCTTGTTGATATCATGCACCCCACCCCACCCCACCCCAACCCCTCCATTTGATGTGATGAGGAAGGCAGTTCATTTCCGTGGAATTCTTCCCAGAAGCCATTAACTCGAGTCTATCTATAAGGGAAATATCAGACAAATTCAAACTGGGCTCATTCTACCAAAATAACTGTCAAGGTCATAGAAGACAAGGGAAATCTAGGAAATTATATCACAGACTCAAAGAGACTAAGGAGACACCACAACTAAATTCAATGAGGTATCCAGGACTGGATCCTGGACTCCAGAAGGGGGTAGGGAAATTTAGTGTAAAAATCGGCAAAATTCGAATGAAGTCTGAACTTTAGTTAATAGTAATATACCAATGTTAATTTCTTAGTTTGACAAATATACTGTAGTTATTTAAAATGTTAATACTAGAAGATTCTGGGTGAGACATATATAGGCACTCTCAACCCTATCTTTGTAAATTTTCTGCTAGTCTAAAATTATTCCAAAATTGAAAGGTTTTTTTTAATGGATCCTAAATTTTTTTTAAACCAGTGCTTAACCTATAATAAATGCTCAGTGAGTGCTAGCTATTATTATTATTGTTACTCTCTTACATCTCCTATTCTCTTAACAGGTCTGCTTCTTCCCACTCATTGTCCTGCAGTTTGGCTTTCTCTGTTTTTTTAAGCACATGGTAGAGGATGGTCACACCACAGTTTAGCACCTACACAATGCAAATCATGAAACCAGCATAACACTGACTAGTGTCTCTAAGCCCCAGTTGCAAACTTCCAAGAGAGAAAATTCGATTGGTCCAGCTTGGGTTAGGCATCCTCCTACGGTCTAAGGGCCTTTAGCTAAGAGAAGCGTCCATGGAGTACACACAAGTCCCCAGAAACTTATTATTCTGGAAAAAGAATAGGCGTTTAGGGATGGGGCAGACACTCAAAAAACTGTTTATCTCAGTAGTACTACTCCAAGTGTGGTCCATGGGCCAACAGCATTAGCAGCACCTGAGAGTTAGTTAGAAATGAAAATTCTTGGCCTCACCCCAAACCTTTTGAGAATCTAAGAGGGGAGGAGTGGGGGGAGGGGGGGCAATGAATCTGTTTTAACACAAACTCTCTGATTCTTATGCATGTTAAATTTTGCAACATACTAAAGTACAGTATTATTTAGTCTATGAGAAAGAAAAAAACATCATAATAACATCCTCTCAAAATACTGGAGGAGAATTAGACTAAAATATGTACATAAATATTGTGATGGCTCAACCACAAAAAGGCAACCCAATTTGAAAAATGGGCAAATGACTTGAATAGAAATTTCTCCAAAGAAAATATACAAATGCCCAACAAAAACACAAAAAGATGCTCAATATTATTAGTCATTAGGAAAATGCAAATCAAAACCCCAATGAGATACTACTTTATACCTACTAGAAACTAGAATCAAAACATCAGATAATAGCAAGTATTGACAAGGATGTGGAAAAATTGGAACCCTAGTACGTTACTGATGATAATGTAAATGGTTCAGCCACCGTGGAAAATAGTTTAGCAGTTCCTCAAAAAGTTAAACATAGAATAGCCACCTGACCCCACAATTTAACTCCTAGATATATACCCAACGAATTGAAAATAGCTACTCAAACAAGCACGTATGGTCATAGCAGCACTGTTCACAATAGTTAAAAGGTAGAGACATCCCAAATGTTCATCACCTAAATAAATGAATAAGCCAATTGTGCTATATACATACAATAGAATATTATTCAGCCATAAAAAGGAATTAAATACTTATACATGCTATAACATTGATGAATCTTGAAAACATATGCTAAGTGAAATAAGCCAGACACAAAAACATCACATATTGCATGATTCCACTTATATGCAATATCCATAATAGATAAATATATAGAGACAGAATGCAGATTGGTGGTTACGAGAGGCTGGGGGGAAGAGAGAATGAGGGAGAAATTGCTAAATGGGTAAAGTTTCACTGTGAATGGATTGTAATATTTTGAAACTAGATAGAGTGGTGATTGCACAATATTGTGAATGTATTAAATCCACTGAATTGTTCACTTTAAAATGGTTGCTTTTATGTTGTATGGATTTCATCTCAATCAATTATTTTTTAAAATATTCTGATGGCATTTTCCTGATTCATCTCCCACTGACAGGAGGAAAAAGACTCAGATTATGTGATTTTACCACAGCCAAGATTGACCTTAGCTCAAGCATCAGTGAATTTAAGACAGCATAAAGGTCCCCTACAACCCCCCCAATTCTTTCCCACCAACCTATTCCTAACTCCTAAAGAGTCACTATTAGGCACTTATTTCCACTGGTTAGAGATAAAGGCTGAAACAGAGACGATATCTTGAAGGATAATGCCAAGATTCTTTTCAGTTCTTTGAGGGAAAAACTATTTTAAATGTCACCTAGCACTTTCTATATGAAGTTACCAGAATGATCAAGAAACCATTCCTTCCAGCAGCTGAAGGTCACTTCCCCTTAGTCAGTCCACTGTTGAGGTAAAGACCATGGCAGTGATCCTAGCAGCGTCTTAAATATAAGACAGCTATTAAATCACTTTCAAGTCTCCTTTTTTTCAGGCTAATGAGCATCAAGCCCTCTATCCTTCTACTCAAAGGAATGATGTTCTTGCCCTTAATTACAAGTGTTGTATTTCTCTGGTCATTGTGCCTTTTTCTCCTCACCTGTCAAACCACAGGGCTATAAACTGCACAAAGTTTTTATGTAGGGGCCAGACTAATGTCAGCTAAAGTGTAGAGAGCATTTCCCAACTCTTGCATGTTATATTCCTCTTGGTACAACGCAGTAAGTCTTTCTCTTGAAATAATTATCTTTTCTTAGTTTTCAAACCTAGCATTTGTTCCAGCTGGCCCTGGAGCTCAGGTGTCATCTTCTCTCGGTTTGGGTCTTGTCCTAAAGAGTCAATCTTTGGACTCCTTGATAGAAAAGCCTGTGATTCAACAACAAACCAGATGTTTGGCATTATAATCCTTAGAAAAGTGGTAAAGTCACAAATTCATTTAGGGGCATTTTCATTTTACTTCTCAAAAGTGCTCAAACTAAGTCCTTGATTTTATATATTAGGTTGACTAATTTGCATTTGGATTTTTGTAAGTAAAAGGGTTTAAAATAGCAGAAATTTCATATTGTTCAACCTAATCAAAGAAAATATGAGCAATAATTCATAGACAGCAACATACAATGTATATGGCATTTCAGAAGCATAGCTAGGGCTGGCCTAGATGACCAGATGGTGCCATATTAGCATGATTACAGAGCTGAAAAGCCTCCTGCCCCTCAGAACACCCCCCATCTGTGCCCAGAAGGCTGAAATTCAATTCAACCATTTGGATATTGGTGACCCTTTTGATAATCTGCTAAACGCTATGGATGGACCCTCTTCATAATAATCATCTTGAAAACATAATTACCACTGAAATTAATTGTACACAATGACTTCATTTCACCAAAATATGAATTATACAGACAATGCTCAATGCTTATAATCTTTAACCTTTAATGCAAATAAAAAACACAAAATAGATTTTTTGATGATCCACAAGACAGTTATTATTGTAAACTAGAAGTCAGCAATGCTCTGGGATCAGACCTTTGTGTTAGACAAGCTACATAAACACTTGAGAGAAGACAGCATGGTGGCTCGCACCTTCATGCATTCAGCACCTCAAAAGGCTCCTGAATCCAAATTGGTCTTCATGCATACTAAGAACTGCCTCTCAAGCCAAAGTAAGGTGCTTAATAATATAGCTTGTAAAATTAGGTTTGCTCAATCCAAACAGACATGTATCATGGCGTAACTGTCAAGACCTAGGAAACAGAAGAATTTTCTATGATCTCGTGGTGCTAAGCTTGGAAACAAGACTTCTTAATACTCACTGCCCCCACCACACCAGCACTCAGCACCCAGAAAGTCAAGAAATTTTAGCAGACACACGCTGGGATGCAGAGCCAGGACTGCTTTGGAGGTTCAAGGCAAGAAAAGGCTCTTGTCTTCTTCATACCAACCCCAGCCTGCAGAGGTAGCCACTTTTAACTACAAGACTGAAATAGTGTGTTTTAATTTGTTTGAATCTCATACACTCATAATACAGGAAATGAGGCATAAAGTTGACTTTTCATGCAGCGATTTTTCTTTTAGACCCACCTGTCATTTTATTTCTCTGTTTTTCGGCGTGTGCTTCCTGTTTTATAGTAAGGCTATTTGTCTCTCTGACTATCTTCTCCAGATTACAATTTCCTGTTGGACTAAAACCATATCTTACTATCTTTACTGCTTAGCGTTGCTTCTGACACTAATTAGACACTAAAACCTCTTTTGAATGAATAACTAAATGAAAAATTAAGTATTAAAGTTGCACATTTTAAAAATACAATTGCTAATGACAAGTAAGAAGATTTAAACATGCCAACCATAAATTTGGCTTTCGTAGCAAGCATTGACTTAAATATTATTTTTCAGTTTTGCATATTAAACGCACTAATTTGTGCTGCTATTATTCTGTCATATATAGTTATAGACTCTAGTTTCATCTGCCTCTGATTCATAATTCTTAAGAAATTTACTGAAATCTGCATAAGAAAAATATAAAGTCTTTCTTAACAGGCTGTCATACTAAGACTTCCTTGAGAGATTTCATTTCAGGAAACAAAGGCAACTCTATTTTAAATGACTTTAATGTTTTTACTGACTTCCTTTCCTAGCCAAGAGGTGTCATCTGGCAGGCAACAGAACATCCCACCCGCTCCTTGACTAATTAAAATGTGTGGCTCTCCTGAGGAGAAGAAAATAACATTTGGCAACAGGTTGCCAGTTTTAAGCACCAACAAATAAAAATGGTATGAGAAAAAAATCAGCAACATCACCCCTCACTTGTATGGTAATTGACATTTACAGTGCACTCAAAGCCTCACAGCTGCCGATGGTCTTTTAGGTTAAACACAAGAGCCTTTATGACTCCTGCCATTTTTTCATTCAACAATAATTTGATTCCAGCCTCGGCAGCACATTAAAATCTTACTTCTCGAAAAATCTCCTCCTCTAATCTTTTTCTCTCCAAGGTGCTCATCATGGCTCCCATGTTCATAATCAACTCTAAAATGGAAGATGAACACCTTTTAGGATGGAAGCGTCCAGATTTTATGGCGCATTGAAGCTAGCCTAACCATATGTGGTAAGTTAGAAATAGGTATTTGGTCTAATTTGTATTTAAAATAAGTGCGTATTTAAAATATTTTCCCAATAAATGTGTGGGAAAATATTCAACATCATTTTAACCAGAGAAATACAAATTAGAACTAAAATGAGACAATACTGTATGTAGTATTGTCCAAGAGTTTGAGGAGAGTAACTGGATATTATTTTGTGCCAATTTATCGATATTGATAAAAGCCTTTAACTCATTTCCTGGTTAGGAAAAAAAAAAAGTGAAGCTCGCTGACAGCATTAATTTAATTTTACATAAATATGCTCTTTGAAGCTGAAGCAAACCCGACTGGTTTTCAATGTGAAAAGAAAATATAAAAACTGTTCTTGGAGTTATTTCTAAACAGTATTTGTTTCTAATCCTAATGTATACATAAATCGGATTCATCAAATGAATCTTTAGCTAAAAACTGTTCGAGAACAATGTTATCATGCGTAGGAATGCTACGTTTTCTAGGATTTGACATTTTCAGCCATCGAGAATTACTATATTTTGTAAATGGAAATACCACTACTAAAAACAGAATGCTATAAGTAAAATGATGTCATTTGTTTCCAAAGACTATCGATATACTAGAGTGATGCAAAAATAATGATACAAGCGAGCTATTTCATGGCAAACTTTGGGGATAGGGTTAGGACTGTCATCCACTGAGTTATCTCAGGGTAAATGCTGCAGCCACAAGCACCACTGGTATTCTCAGGGCAAACAGGAAATAGGTTAAAAAAAAAAACACATGCCTTTTGACCCAGTAATTACATTTATAGGAATTTATCTTGAAAAAGCAATTAAAAATGAGGACAAGATTTAACTATAAGAGTGTTCATTGCAGCACTGTAGCAAAAAGATGAAATCCTCTTAAATATCCAATAACAGAGAATTTATTGAGTACATTATGCCACAATGAAGCACGATATAGCCATTTAGAAAACATTATCGAAGTATCTTTAATGACTTGGGGAGATGTATATGCTATATTTCGAACGCTGAAACCAGTTCACAGAAAATCTACAGGAAATTAAGTATAGTAAGATCATTTTTATAGAAAATATACTACAGAATAGATACAGTGATAATATATCTCAGAAGTGGAATTATGGCTACTTTTAATCTTTTGATTTCTTTGACTACATTATTTCTCTACAGCGAATATGAATCCTGTGTGTAATAAAATGTATTCAAAACAAAATACACTATGATGCCGCACACCACACTTTGAAATCTGATAATGGTGAGTACATGCCACAAATCCCTTATGATAGGGATGATGGCATTAGCTGATGCAGTTACAGAAACCATGGGTTTGTCCTGTTACCGAGGCAAAACCCTTGGAATAAGCAGTGACTTTCAGAGTGGTATTCGAGGGTGAGCCTTTCCATGCCTTCTGAAGCATCATTCTTGTCAATCTTTTCAGTAATGTCCTTGAAAGCCACTCTTTCACATCTGAAAACTCTATAAAACCGGGTGGGAAAATAATTATACCTTATGCTGTCAGAGTAGGGATGAACTACAAAGACTGACACCTTTGGCAAACTATGACACTGCACAATCTTTTAGGAAACAGTTTAGCAAATACCTATATGTGGAGAGGGATTGGGTAGCCCAACTGGAAGCCCAGGAGCTTTGAAGTCATATAGACCTCAGTTTGAATCCTAGTTTGGCCTCTTTCTAGCTGTGTGACCTTGGGCAACTTACTTAA
>NW_011888921.1:3795641-3803623 GCF_000151845.1 Pteropus vampyrus
CTCATTTTGTAAATAAATGCTGGGTGGCCAGGGCAGCACTTGAGTTGCACTGAGAGACAATCCTGCCAGGAGAATCAGCTTAGGCTACTCGCCTTCCTCTGAGGCTCAGCCAACCACAGGGTAGAACTAGCATCATGGATGGAGGGAGGAGCCCAGGACTGAGGTCAAGCAAGCCGAGATCCAGGCCTGGCTCTGCTCTATTCGACGCTTTGCCCCACAGCCTGGTACTGCCCTCAGTTTTCCTGTCTGTAAAGGCATGGTGGAACTAGAGTCTTGACGACCTCCAAGGATCCTGCCAGATCCAACATTCTGTGGGCTTAATGTTTTCTGAATCCCTAAAAAAAAACATTTCTTACATATCTTTCTAAGGCCAGGAGGCACCCTTGGATAGTCACAGCGACAGGGGGAATGAATCTGAATGCTTTTGTTAATGCCAGCTGCCTTGCACTCCTGAAGCTCTTGACAGCTTAGAAAGCACATCTCCATACATCATCATTCTGAGGATTGCAAAGACTTGTTACTAAATCATTTTTCAGTTGGAAAAATGGAGGATAAAGCAGTTTAAATAGCAAAATCAAGGCTCAAATCCAAGTCTTCAACTCCCAAGTGAACCTTCTGTTCATAACAAATTGGATTCTCATGAATTGGGACAAAAGCTGAGTGTTTCTGGAGAGCCCAGATGTGCTAAGGACAGTACTTGGGAGATAGAGAAATGTGTACAAAAAGGGGAAACTGAGGCAAGGAGACAGTCCAGAGGGAAACCAAGGATGTTGGAATGGGGCCCAGCAGCAAACAAACCACAACTAACTTCGAGTCCTTTCATTTCCCAAGGGGTCTGAGCATTTGATTATCCAAAGGTGGAACATTTATCAAGTCGAGTGATAATTTTGCAGAGGCCTCCTGTTGATGGAAAAATTGAGCTCACATTTTAAAAGCCTCAATTCCTTCTCCTTCACATTTCGTTAATAACCCTGTAACACATTTTGTTCCGAATCAGACACCTCGTTGTCCCTTTGTTCAAAGGAGAAAACTAACTTCTAGAAAAGAAGACAAGCTCTGGTCTCCTGATGTGTTTTATATTTGGCCACAGGAAGGTCATTAAAATGTAATTCTGGTTCCTTCAGGAACGTGGATGTTTAAAGCAAAGTTAATTTACTTCCTTGCCTGGTGATATCCATTTATGCTCATTTACTAATGAGCTGTACCCTTGTATTCTGGATGGGTACTTCACTCATGACCACCAAAAAGTTGTGATGACTCACTCTAAGCACGGACAGGGAAGACGTCTCAGACAGAATGCTACGGGAGACACTAAAACACAGAAGAGTATGTGTAACACAATCCCATTGGTAGTAGGTGCTTCAACTTGGCCCCAGGTTTCCAGACTTCTGGGGTCACCCTTTCCTGTGACATTCAGATAGAATGACTCAAGCCTTATCCTCCAGGATCAAGGCAGCCTCCCAAACCCAGGAATGCCTCCCTCAATATTTCTGAAGATTCTTAAGAGTCCAAGGTTATACCATTCTCCACCCTTGTATTTTATCATGCAAAGTATTGCTTATTAGTCTCAACTTGTCTTTGTGGACTGGGATCTGGATCTCATCTATGCTTTTTCAAAAAGTTCATGGAAGGGCTTTGTTTTCCTAAACAGAAGATCAATCTCTTCCTAAATGAGGGGCACATACGGCTGACAGCTTTTGAAAGATTAATTTTTTTCTTTTTCTGACAAAATTATGTACGGAACTAGAAATTGATGATAACATTTGAATAGAGGAGAGTTTAGAAGGTTCCAAAGCTATCTTTTAAGGGTGATCTTTTAAATATGGTGAGTGGGATTGAGGGAGAAGAGAGCAGGGATAAATGCTAATAT
This sequence comes from Pteropus vampyrus, assembly GCF_000151845.1. Classification (NCBI taxonomy): domain Eukaryota; kingdom Metazoa; phylum Chordata; class Mammalia; order Chiroptera; family Pteropodidae; genus Pteropus; species Pteropus vampyrus. The sequence goes on from NW_011888921.1 coordinate 3,797,512, forward strand.
TTTATTTGGTATTTCTATATGGTTTGAATTATAATTGAATAAAAATATTTAATTATAAATACATTATTTGCCATTTTCTCTCCCTCTCTTTTAAGGAGGTTGGGCCTGAGGATTACACTATTTTGAAAAAAAAAAAGGCAGGGGGATAGGAGGACGACAATGCTTGGAGATGACAAGCGAAGGAGGGGAGAGAGAATTTAGGGGCAGCTTTTGTGAGAATTTTGGGAAAGGGAGAAATCTCTAAACATGATTTGCGGGCAATGAAGCCATGTGTTGTGCTGTGTAACATTTTCCCCTGGACCCTCCAGGCAAGGCTTTTTCTTTTTCAAGAGCAGACGTGTTTCACTTTAAAAGCATTCAAGTCCTTGGTTTTGTCTGGTGGTTGAGGTAGGGATTTCACAAGGAAACACTCAGGGGTTCATTGCAGCCCTGCAGCAGCTCCACATCTGAGATAACACTGCTGAGTGGAAAGTGCTGAGATGCACTTCACTCCATAGGATGGACTTTGCACGCCCAGTACTTATTTCTTCTGGCCTCCAGATCATATATACACTATTAGTTTGGAAGGAAATGCAATCTAATGCAGTACCGTGCATTCTCCTTTTAACACCCCCACCTCTTTGCCTCTCCAAGTTCCCAAGATAGTGACAACTTCTGTATTCTGTGCAAAGAGCTAGTTCTTTGGAATTAGCCAAACCTGGAGTAGAATCATAGTTCTGCTGATTTCTACCTGTGTGCTTTTGAACAAGTTATTTTCAATCCCACTGAGCCTACGTTTCCTCATTTGTTTGAGGATCATAACACCTCTCTTCTCAGTGGTTTTTAAAGATTTGCAATAAGGTCCTAAAAAAATCATTAAGCACATAGTAGATATTCAATAGATGTAAGTAACCATGTATGCCCTACAAACAACCAGAGCTGACTATCACATGAATGAAGGTTTTTCTGAACATCTCTCTTGTCGAAGATCCACTGAAGCCACCGAAAAAGAGTTCAAAAAAATCAAGTATAGAGAAAAAGTCCCTACCTACTAGGAGGTTTTAATCTGGTTGGGATGAAATGTTAAACAATAATTAACAACAGAAGACCACAAATGCTAAATATCTGACAAACCATAGAAAGTATCACTGAAATGAATAGTTCAGGGGACACTTATCCTGCTTCGTGCTTCCTAGATCTGTAGTTTGGTGTCTGACATTTATTTGGGGACATTCTGTGTTATTATTGTTTCCAATATTTTTGTTCCTTTCTTTCTTCTCCTTCTGGTATTCTCATTACTTGTATTTATGTTGTAGTTGTCCCACAGTCCTTAATTTTCTGTTTTTTCAGTCTTTCTTCTCTTTGTTTTCCAGTTTTGGAAATTTCTATTGAGATATCCTCAGCCTCAGCTGTATTCAGTCTACCGTTAAGCCCATCAGAGCCATTCTTTATTTCTGTGACAGTGTTTATTCTCACTAGCATTTCTTTTTGGTTTTCTCTCAGGATGTCTAACTCTCCGCTTGCATTGCCCATCTGTTCCTCCATGCTGTCTACTCTATCTATTAGAGCCTTTAGCATATTAATCATAGGTGTTTTAAATTTAATGCCAACATCTCTGCCATGTCTGGTTCTGATATTTGCTCTATCTCTTCAAATTGTGTTTTCTGATTTCATTTTTGTTTTTTGCCTTTTGGTACGCTTTGCAATTTTTTCTTGATAACCAGATATGATGTACCAGGTAAAAAGAACTGTTGTAAATAGCCTTTAGTAATGTGGCAGTAATGAGGTATAGGGGGAAGGGAAGCGTTCTATAGTCCTAAGATTGTGTCTCAGTCTTTTAGTGAGCCTATGCCTCTGGACTGTGAACTTCACAAGTGTTTCTCATGTCTTTTCTCTCCTAGGTTGGAAAGGATGCCTAGAGTAGGCCAGGGTTGGGCATTTCCCTCCCGAGGTCAACTAGGCTTTGATAATACCTACACGCTGGGTTCTGGTTAACTAGTTTCTCCTGAGGACAGGCTTTGTTAAGAAGGATGGAGTACTCTGGCGTATTTCAAAATGATTCTTTTTCCTCTCTCCCTGCTGAGAGCACAAGGGGATTTTTCTCTGATATATGCTATGGGAACATGGTCAGGCTCCTGGAGGTCAATCTCACAGAATTATGGGGGCCCAATGGCTGGAGCCCCCTGGAGTTTTAACTTTTAGAGTTGTCCACACTGAGCCTCCAGCAATTTGTCAGTTGCAGTTCCGATAGTCCTACCCAGCACTGGTTCCAGCAGTTTTTGAGTCCCTGCTTGGTAAATTGTTGTGCTCTGTATTCACCTATCTCTCTAATCTTGAGGGTAACAATTTGTCCTGTTTCCTCACCTCTCTTATGGATCCTAGAAGAGTTGATTATTTTTCAGTCTTTTCAGCTTTTTACTTGTTTGGACAGAGCGGGGATTTCCAAATTTCTTATATGCAGAACTATTAATTTATTTGTTCCTGTTAACTCCATTACTTTTCTAATCACATTCGTCTGCTTGTTTTCATATTGTTATTATGGGAAATGTCAGACATACAGATAAGTTGAGAGACTAGTATAATGAACCTTATCTCCTAGATCCAACACAGACATGGTATGAACTCACAGACAATTCCAAGATAGTTTTGAGGCAGAATAGTTAGCCTAGGGAAGTCCACCCTACCCCTGCAGGATACGGCTCTGGAAATTTTCCTCAGTCCCTTACTCCAGGGTCCCCAATCCCCAGACCGTGAACTGGTACCTGTTGGTCCATGGTGTGTTAGGAACCGGGCCGCACAGCAAGAGGTGAGTGGCAGGAGAGCTAAGCTTCAAATGTATTTGCAGCCTCTCTCCAGCACTAGGATCACCACCTCAGCTCCACCTCAGATCATCGGGCATTAGATTCTCATAGGAGCACTGATCCAAAAAGGTTGGGGACCGCTGCTACTCAGCCCTTTCCCTGTTTTGACTCCAAGCATGAGACTCTAGCATGAGAAACAAGCCAAGTCCAGGAAGACAAGATAGATGACCTTGGGCCTTGGCTCCCCTGCCTGATAAGTCTCCTGAGTCTTTCCCCTTGTCCTTTGTTCAGCTTTGGCTAACCATAATATCATTATCATCTCCACTCCCCAACCCCAAGAGAACAAAAGCCCATAATTCAGACAGCTTGAGGCGACTCTCTCTCTGAGCTACCCACACTTTTCTCTTAAGTATGTACTTTCGCTTTAATAAAACTCTTGCTTTCCTGCTTGCTGTTTGTCGTAGCCTGGAATCCTTTTTCGTGGCGTAAGAGGAGAACCTGATCACCGAAGCTCCAGGTCAGGGTCCCTGTTTGGACGCCCACCCCATCGAGCTCTCCAGCATCATCTGGTCCATAAATAGTTCAATATGTATCTCTAAAAGATAAAGACTCTAAAATATAATCCCTGTGTGATCCCCATACCTAAAAATAACAGTAATTCTATTTTTAAAAATCACTAAATATCCAATCATTGCCTCAATATCCTGTTTGTTTCACACATTGTTAATATCCAAATAAGGTACATAAATTGCAACTAGTTGATATTTCTATAAAATCTCTTTTAATCTACAGAGTTCTAAAAATAACATGTGATTTTTAAAAAAAAAAACAATTCAAAAGCTGTAGGTAATTTTATTAGTTTAAGACCATAAAAAGGTACAATTTTGTTTGTTCACAAGTTGGCAAATATAGTTATGTCAGATAAAATAAACTTAACTTTAATTTTTAAATGATTTTTTTTGTCATAAATGGAGCAACAAGCTGCTGATCCTAAGGAAGATGTCATCTCTAATTTTCACCAAATTGTGAAAAGCAGGACAATACTTTAGAACCAAAAAAAGATCAACATTATAGCAAAGAAAAAGAAGTTTTGTTTTCTGAACATAATTCCCTTTGTTATACCAAACACGTGTCAAAAAGCCATTTCAGAAAAGGAAATGAGAGGAAAAAAACACATTTCTTTATATTCGATCTGTTACATGGAAGTTTGCCTAATCTGTTCTCCTTTCTGAGCTATCATAATATACAACATACCGAGGGTGGGGTACCAGTTAGAAATGTATTTAGTCATAAACAACAGAATCAAGAGAAGTTTAAACACATGGGGACTTATTTTTCTCATGTTACAAAAGGAGCCCAGGGTTCTTGAGTCCAAGGTTGGGAGAGCTGTTCTATGGTGTTATTATGGACCTAAGCTTCTTCTAACTTTTTGCTCTGCCTTCTTTTGTGTGTGGCTTTAGTCTTCATGGTCACAAAATGGCTGGTGCACCACCAAGCATACTATCTACATTCTAGGCAAGAGGAAGAAAAAGGAGCAAAGAGCAAAGGGCAGAGGTCTTTCTCCGAATGAGGTATTGCCTTTTTATTTGGAAAAAGATGGTCTTCCCTTCAATGCAATTCTGATGCTAATTACCTGGAGTTAGGTCAGATTGCACATGTTCAGGACATAGTCATTCACAAGACTACCCTCACTTCATATCAGCCACAAGCTTGTATCCACTTCTAACAAACTGGATACAAATTTAGGGGTTCCTTCTATAATCTCAGGTTCAATAATTTGCCAGAATGACTCACCAAACTCCTGGAAAGCACTATACCTACAATTGTAGTTTTATTACAGCAAAAGGATACAAATTAGAACCAGTCAAAGAAGAGACCCACTGGACAAGGTCTGGAAGGGTTCCAAACACAAACTTTCTGTATCCTCATCATGCACACACTCCTGGTACTTTAATGTGTATCAGCTTTGGGTAGCCAGAAGTTTTATTGAAATTTTATTATACAGACAAGATCAATTGGCTCATTGGCCACATAACTTAACTCAATCACCAACTCCCCTTCCCTCCCCAGAGGTCAGGCTGATATCAAGTGGCTCAAAGCCCCAACTTTCTAATCACAAAGCTGGTCTTTCTAGCATGGCCACCCCTCACCCTCCTTACCCCCCACACCCCCACCCCTTACCCCTCCACCCCCATACCCCCACCCCAAGCTATTTAGGGGCCCACTGTGAGTCATCTCATTAGCATAAACTCAAGTATGGTTTAAGGGGCCCACCATGAATTACAAAGACACTGTTCATCTGGGGAAGTTCCAAGGGTTTAAAGTCTCCCTGCCAGGAAGTGAGAACAAAGTCTAGGCAAATTCTTTGTGGTACAACACTCACACATCTTTTGGGCTGGAACTGTGTTGCATGGCTGTCAGGGAGGCTGGAAAACTGAGTTTTAGCTTTTATAGCCTCTAAAATCGAAGCAGACAAGGGGAACACGGATGGAAATGGAGCTGACTCAGTCAACCTACAATGTCTGCCATAACCATCGGTTGTTTGGACATTTGAAAACTGAAGTTCTATTTAGATTAAAACAAACTCCCTTTCCTTTTACATGGGACTTTATTTCCTAAAATGTGATTTTTATAATCATAAAACTTTTCTTTCACTTGTTGCAGAAATCCCTGTAGTGTTTGACCCAATGAATCTCAGGGAAGAAGCCTGAACTATATGACCTATTTTTATTGAACTGAGAGTAATTTCTTAGGCTTATACAGATTTATATAATTTACAAAGCATAAAGTGTCCCCAAGTGCAGACATGCAGCACAGAGGAACATGCATGCCAGGTGGATCTAACTATGTGAGAGTAACCAAACCTGAGGCATCATTAATAACACCTCATCTAGTCCATGAGAGAATTAAACATCAGAGCGTAGCTGAAGCACCCTAGTCAATGCCTGACACCCAAAATTGTTTATCATGAATCCCATAGTGACTTTTATCAAGTTCACTCTTCACACTTCCCAAGTTCATTTCTAAGGCAGGCCTTGAACCAAGTGGTTCAACTCTAAATCCAAAGCTCTATCCACTACATTAGTCTGGTTTCCTACATTTACCACTCCGTGAACCAAGAATCCATCCCTTCACATAAAAGGCATCTAGGTGACGAGATAATCTCAAATTGTTTATGTATTTAGTCTCTGAAATTCCCAGAGATGATAAATATTCCTAACAAGTAATGAGACTGGCAACATTTTAGTACGTACTTTCTCGTACTTTCAATTTAATGTCAAACCACTTAAGACCAAAATCATTCTACTCAAGACTCAGAAGACTTCTATGAT
>NW_011888921.1:3804680-3807667 GCF_000151845.1 Pteropus vampyrus
AACTATTTGTTGACTATTTACTGAACTTTTTCACATGTACCATTTGATCCTCACAGCAGTTATGCGGCAAACCCTGGTCTCTCTAACCCAAGCTCGTGCTTTTCCGATCATGCTTAAATAAACTTTTATGGTTTAAATTAAATGATTAAGAATTTACATTCTAAATAAATTAATAGATATTTATTTCACCTAGACTTAATAGACTAACAAATATTTACTCCCTCTAGACCTAATATTATTGAATAAAATAGAAAATATAAACCCCCACAATAAATATTCTTGCATCTTACCTAAGGAACTGGCACTAATCCAGGCCAATACAGATCTAAGGGGGCACTAATTTGTAATCTTTCTTTAAACTAAGCTGAAGACCTATAGATCCTCCTGATTAGGAGGTATGGCAGAGACTACTAGTTGTCACCTAATATCTCATCCTTCTTTAAAAACAGAGCCCAAATTTTTTGGTGGGCACATTATCACCTAGCTAAAATTTCATTTTTTAGTTTCTCTTGCAGATAGCTGTGGTCATGTGACCAATTTTTGGTCAACAAGATGTAAGAAGCTTATGTGCTATGTCTAGGGGTTCTCCTTTTTAAGAAGGAAACTAGACCCTCACTTTCCCTCTCTCCGTCCTACTGCCCAGAACAAGATGTGACGGCTGAAGCTCTGGCAGCCACTTTCAACCACGAGAACAAGTTCCAAACCCTAGGGATGGTGGAAAGGAGAGCTGGTAGGAGACTTGCTATTTTTAGACTCCTTATACACAAGAAAATATATCTGAAGTTTAAAGCCACTGCTATTTCGGCTGGGTGGAATCATTCATGTTAGGGATGTCAGCATCTTAAGTAATCATTTCCTAAAATTCTCTAAGATACTAGAAAGGCCTGGTTATAATTTATGTATCATTGGGCAGCACAAAGCTGGGGAGAGGGATCTGTTGAAATACACTTTATCGTAAAACAGCACCCTGAGTCGTTAGTTGGCCCAGCCCAGTAGAGAAGAGCTGCCATTCCCTGCTCTGTACCTCCACGTGGTAGAGTCTCAATCATCAAATGCATGCAGGATCCCTGAACAAAAGTAGTCATAATTGGGGTGGGGTGGGGGATAATTTGAGAAATTAGAATGGGGACTGTGTCTCAAATACAGTCCAATGTTTTTATCAATGACAAACTACATATACAACAGTGGTTCCATAAGATTATAATGGAGCTGAAAAATTCATATCACCTAGTGACATTGTAACCATCATAAAGTCATATGGCATTACTCACGTGTTTGTGGTGATGCTGTTGTAAGCAAACCTACTGTGCTGCCAGTCATATAAAAGTATAGTACCATGCAATTATACTGGTAGTCTGTACCATCTGGGTTTGTGTAAGCACACTCTATGATGTTCACACAACAAACTCACCTATTGATGCATTTTTCAGAGGGTATCTCCCTTGTTAAGTGGCACATGACTATAATATTATGTATCAATGTTAATTTTCTTGCATGTAATAATGATAATTATTGGGTAATTTTGATACAGGTATTCCAGGCGTTCACAATATTATTCTTTCAGCTTTTCTGCAGTTTATAATTTTTCAAAATAAATAAAAGCCGGGGTGGGGTGTGAGGGCGGGGGGAAGGGGACTGAGGAGAAATGGACCCAAGTTAAGAATCTCTCCCTGTCGTCTCACTGTTTGAAGAGAAACTACTATTTCAACTCTTTGGTAATGGTCACTGTGTCTAGTTCACATATTGTTTTAAAAGTTTGAAATTATTAAAAAATCATTTTAACCCCCATGGAGGGCATTCTTAAAACCTACTATGGATTATCATCTGCACCTGCTATGGGGGATAAAAAGTGAAATGAGACACAACTTCTTTACTATGAACGCAGCATCCAGACATTTCTGACAGAATGTGAGCTGAGGCAAATTACTCTTGTCTTTAGCTCCCAAAAGATTCTTAAAGATCCTTCAGTTTAAGAATAGAAACTAGGGAAGGGGCAGACCAGCAGCAGAGAACTACAAAGTAAACCCCATGCTTCCATGATGCATTGGATGTCACTGAGTCTGGAGCTAGGCAAATAGCAGATGTGTGTTTCAACAACAGGAGGGGGTTGAACAGCCACTGACTTGCTGAAGGGCTCATTTTCGTGTGGAATCCACTGGGGAGCTGAAAGAGAAATTCTTATTTCCCCTACGGTTGTTCATTGTGAAAAGTAGAGACAAATAGAGATCAGCTGTCTGAAAAGCTTAGGCACACAGAAATTGAAGCAGGACAGAGCTGCCATGCGAAGGTGCCCCAGAAAGGCTTCTGACCAGAGAAAGAGAAGTTTCAGAATAAATTATGTCCTAATTCTGAGAGACTGTTAGAGGATTTGTTCAGACCAAATAAAGGAGCCATAAGACTGTAAATGTGCTTAGGGGTTTTTGAGTCTTTCAACTTTATTCTAATTCATAGTATCTACTTCTTCTTGTCTTCTAGAAACTAACTATGTATACGATGTGATTACATGTTAATGATGAGAGGATTTTCTGAGCCGATATTTGCCAATGTGTTTTATGGAGAAAACAGTTACGGGGTCAAGAAAATTTGGGAAGTACCAGATTAAATAAAGACAAAGAAGTTTATTTACTACAGAACTTTTTGGAGTCTTTAATATACTAATATTCACTTTGAATCTTTGTGATTAGACTATATGATGTGACACTTGTTGAAAGTATGTATATTAAATTTTTAAGAAAGAAAGGATAATGAAAAAGTAGTATAAGCCAAATTGAGGTGGAAAACATAAGATTACTAATATATTAGTAATCATGTCAGAATTCATCAATAGTTCCATTCCTCCTTAGAAGAAGAGAAATACTAGATTCCAAACTTAGAGTCTAGTCATTTATTCCAAACTTAGAGTCCAGTCATTTATTTCATAAATATTTATTGAGCATCAATTATTTAACCAGACCTAGGTTCAAATTCTGATTTGTGTTAAACTTTAT
>NW_011888921.1:3808912-3813935 GCF_000151845.1 Pteropus vampyrus
AACTCCTCTCTCTGTACAGTTATCTCTGCATTTATATTTGGTCATGAGAAGCCACAGGAAAAAACAGTGTCAGTAAGTCAGTTGGTCTGTCATCTTTAAGGCAACTATACCAAGCTTCTTTACATGGCAGTTTCAGAGCAATGATGCAAGAAAGTGAGAGCAGAAGTTACAAGTCCTCTTGAGGCCTTGCTTGGAAATCGTACAATGTTTGTTCTCCTACATTCTATTTACCAAAGCTAGTTGCAAGTATAGCTCAGTACAGTCCAAATTCAAGGAGCGGGGTACTAGGTTCCTCTCCTGATGAGAGCAGTGACATTTTAACCCACTGCACCATTAAAGGTCCCTCCTTCTGAGACTCGGAGTTGCCTCTTCCCATTGTCTTCCTTCTTTACTTGAAATTCCAGGCACAGCATTTTCTAGGTAGATAAGAACCGATAATGATAATTCGTTCTATGGTTTTTAACTCTCTCCTCAAGAGAGAGAAAGAAGTTAAATAAATTTCACTCTCAGAAGATAAGTAGAAATGTCAGATGAGGGCAATGATAAAGTACAGTTTACTGTTTCGTACCAGCTCCCGAAAAGGCAATTGAGAAGCATAATCTAGAAGATTGTAAATAGAATTCATTTTCTTCTGTTTTCTGTTTGGAGCCTGGTATTTCTCCTAACTAATTGCATTTACGTGATCTCTTTGTTAATTGTTTAGAAGCAGCTGGTCCAAAATAAATGGAGACAATGATAGTAATTTGCATATGTTATTTTATTATAATTGAAGTTTCAGAAACAAGCTTGAGTTCATACAATGTACACTGTTTTACAGAATGTGCTCATGGAAATGTTGATACACTGGATTTGTCCAATTTTCTAGAACCTTAAAGTTAACTGAAGTTTTCAGCACTCCACTGCAAAAAAAAAAAAAAAAGCAAATTATTAAAAAAAAAAGAATTGATGACTGACTTATTAAAAACAAAACTTTCTAAAAGCAGTACACATTCAATTTCATTCTCTTGCAATTAAAGAGAGGCAATCAAAAAAAAAAAGATTCAATTACAATCATTATAAGGATGGATGAGACATGTTTAAAAGTTTGGCATCAGAATGAAACAAAGGGTCCTCTGGCATTCAGTTAACCAGAGAAATCCATTAATCCTGATAGCCTTACCCACACAAATATGCAAGTGAGTTGGAATTTGTTTTTATTCAAAATTGAGTCAATCTTATTGTTTTGATAACAATAGCTACCACATATTGAATATTATCATATTTAGTGGATTACATAAATTATTTAATCTTCATAATAACTCTATGGATTAGTTTTGTAAACAAAAATCTGGAGATACCTTTTTTAAAAAAATTTAAAGAGAGTTTATTCAGGTAATAATTTGCAAACTGGGAAACGCAGTCCTCTGTATGAACCGAGAACACATTCCAAAAATGGAGGGGATAGGGCAGGGTTTATAAAGGCAAAAGTTGCAAGGAGCTGATGATCAAATAGATGGGTTGCAAGGGGGAAACAAGATCATAAACTTGCATCATTTGTTTGCCGATTGGTGAGGGCAACTGGACTTTCAATGTTTGGCTGACTCAGTGATCGAGCAAGTGGAGTTGGGTGAGAACAATAGGTAATATATGATTAAGCATTTATCAAGTCTTAGTTTCATCTCAGGCCTATATAACAAAAAAGGCTGTCTTTGATCACACAATCGTAGTATAGGGGGAGTATTATTTAACAATGATGCAAGGAATACAGTTTATCAAACAGTACAATCAGCATGTGAGGCTGAGGGTGGGGGTGGGGGGTTGCTGCTGGCTCTGCAGGCAGTTCCAGAGCCCAAAAGGCAAAGTAATGCTCTGCAAGCAGCTTCAGAGTTCAAGCTGCAAAATTGCTAATTGTGGGCCACAAGTTATGATATTAAAATTTTTATTAGTTCTCAGTTTTCTAGGGCTGACATAACAAAGCGCATTCCATTTATTTTCTCACAGATCTGGAGTTCTAGAAGTATGAGATCAAAGTGTCCACAGGGTTGGTTCCTTCTGAGGTGTGTGAGCGAAGAAGCTGTTCTAAGCCTCTCTTCATGGCTTGTATCTGGCCATCTTCTCCCTGTGTCTTCACATTGTCTTCCTTTTATATGTGTCTGTGTCCTTTCATATGTGTCTGGTATCTTTATTTCTCATAAGGATACCAGTCATATTGGACCAGGGCTCATCCTAATAGCCTCATTTTAATTTAATCATCGCTGTAAAGACCCTATCTCCAAATATGATTACATTCTAGACATCCTACCTCCGAATATAGTACCAGGGTTAAAAGAATTCAACATATGCATTTGGGGGGAAGACAATTCAACCATTAACATATGTATTCTGATTTTACAGCTGAGGTAACAGGCCCAGAAATATTGCTGCTTGTCCAAAGTCTCTAGTCAGTGGTGGCAGAGCCAAGACAAACCCAGATCTGTTGAATTCCGAAGCCCAGCTGTTAACCATGACACTACACTACTGCCGTTAATAATAATCAGATGGATCTTTTCCCTTCAGTGTCCCTGCCCAATTTCAGGCTCCCATACCCTCAGGGGCTCTATTACCTTACACCAACTACTAGTGCCACACTAGCCTCCAGTTATACTCACTCTCACCTCCTCAAGGTCCAGCCAAATGTTCTAGCCAGGACTTTCCTCCCAGGAGAATCTGCCATTCCCAGCCTCTACCACGCCAGCTCCCGTCACTTCCAACTCAACCTTCCAAGTACTCACAAGTGAGACACCATTGCCATTCTCTGTCAATGGTCCTCAACCTTTTTGGCACCAGGCACCAGTGTTCCTATGAGAATCTAACGCCTAATGATCTGAGGTGGAGCTGAGGCGGTGATGGTAACACTAGGGAGCGGCTGCAAATACAGATGAAGCTTCGCTCACTTGCCCCCTGTTGTTGGCCTGGTTCCTAACAGGCCATGCACCAGGACCAGTCTGTGGCCTGGGGGTTGGGGACCCCTGCTCTGACTCACATTTACACTGTATCTCTCAAAGGCTCTCCAGGACTCCAACATCTCAACCCACTAGCCAATAAAATAATCCACGATAATGAACTCAAGAGAACATATAAGAGGCCTGCAAAGTAACGTGTGTGCTCACTGCACATCTATCCACCACTCACAACCCACCTTCTTCATGAGCCTTTTCTATCCCCCACATACACCTCCCAAGTAGAACCACCTACCCCACCCAAATAGACTTTTACCAGACACCAGCATTACCTTAGTATGGGAATTTATTTTCATATTTGCCTTTCCTCCAGACTGTGAGGTAGAAGCTATATCTTATCTATCTCTGAATCCCCAGTGTTTATCATTTTCCCAATACTTATTGGTGAGTATTTAATAAGTGCTTGATCAATGAGTGAGTGAATGAAGGAATTCTCCACCCTATACGAGATACTTTCCCCATTTGGCCAAATGATGCATAAAATTTTAACATTAGATATTATGAGATTTTCTCCTTTGGGTTTAAGAATTTGTGCCTTATTAAAGGATAGAGGCTCTTTGGTTGTTTAAGCCTTAATATGAATGATTTCCTCAGGAGGCTGCGGATGGGGATATTAGAAGAGATGATTGCTTGAGGTGACTAATAAAGGGTGAGGGAGGGAAAGATACAGAAAGATCAAAAAAACTAAAGGAGCTTTTCCTCCTTAACAGCTTTGCTAAGGAGCAGCTCTGGTTGCCATAGCAACAGCAGCAATTTGTGGTACTAACTTCCAGCTTCCTACGTGCTGGTGAAGAGGACCTGAAAGCCACAACCGCTTAACTCAGCAGGACATTCTCCTGGCATCTCTTGAGAGCAGGAGCCTGGGTAAGACTCAGGGAGGTGGCAAAGGGAAGAAGCTGAAAGGAGCAAGGCAGGACCACACTGCTGCCAAGAGGCAAAGGCTAACACGTGGGCACTAGTGACATAGGAATAACAGTCAGCAAATAATCGCAGCTGGGGCAACAGTTCTCAGAGCTGATTACCTAGAGATCTTCTGGCTTAATTGATTTTATACAATATCCTGACTGCAAAATTGGGAGCCTCACATAATAAAGGCAATTTTCAAAGGACAGCTGCCTGCTCAAATGGATACCCCACACAGAACCGTTTCCTAGTGCTTCTAATGATTTAGTCTCCTCAACCAAGCCAGAAATATTTTTCTAAACAAGAAATGGGAAGAAGGCCAGATCTATGAATAGGAGATTGGGCATGAGAGTGTGTTGCTTCAGTGTGTAATTAGTGGTCTTCCTAATCAAATCAGCAGCTTTATTGTAAGATTTGCCCATTTCTGCAGCAGAGATATGATTTGGAAATGCTAACAAAACGGCACCATCTTTCTACGTTCTTCTTTCTGCTCACTCTGTCTTGGGCATAACTCAAATCAACAGTATTTTTTTTGTAAGGTATGAAGAAAGAGGAAAATTAAAGGTAATCATAAATTACATTTATACTACATTTGATATGTGTTTTAATCAATTTCATTCATTTATTGTTGAGTAACAACCCAAAATGAAGACATAAAGAATTTGTAAATTCAGAAAAAAAATATTTGGGTTTATAAAGGTTTTATTTTAGAGAGAATTATCTTTTCTATCAACACCAAGGGAAAACGTATCCAAACAACTCTTAGAGTTGATCACAGTTCATTAAGGAACAAAACAGCAGAAACATGTAATTTCATGGCAAGTTCCACCAAGTGCAGCCTCTCATTACCAGCAACAAGCCAAATAATTTACTTAGCAACCCTGCTGCTGGTATTTAGTTTTTGTCTTTCTCACATCTGGTGCTCCAAGTATGATGCATTTAATAAACATGTATATAAGCTGGTGATTTATTTCTGGCACTCTTTCCTTTTTTTTACGCCAAACTTCATTCATGGGGAGGAAACACATTAACTGTCTCATTGTTAAGTGACCTTTCTTACTATGTTGTTACGAGATTTTACAAAGCATGCAAATGAGCATGATCTTAGAAATCAAGCCTCGTATAAGATGTAGGGTAACTTC
>NW_011888921.1:3815475-3824239 GCF_000151845.1 Pteropus vampyrus
GAAAGTGAGACCTAGGCCCAGAACTGGCCCTCTGATGCATCGCTCTCATTCTCTTGGCCTGACCTTTTCAAATGATTGTCCTGAGTACTAAATGAGGTGGTCTCTGTGTAGAATTTATAAATCATGAAGTGTCATAAAGCACATATAATGTAATAAAACATCCACTGATGTGTCCTGTCTTTGTGCTGTCCTTCATAAGATACACCGACTCTCACTAGAAATGAAGCCATCAATGACATCGGGGACAGAGAATGTCATGTGAGATGTTTTGTGTATTTATGTCCTTTGCCTTGCTCCACAAAGCTTTGAGGTAGCCTGCTACACAAAAATACCAGCATACTATAAATAACAAGGAATCAGACTAGGAAAAATATAACTGATGGTAGAAGAAAATCAAGACACCCAGGGTTAGGGGGTAGTAAGACATACTATCCCAAATATGCAAGCCATCAGGACAATACCATGACTATATTTCTATATTTGGTTATATACTTCCTTCCTAAAAGTAAAGCTGAAAGAAATGTGTTTTTCCCAAGTATGGTCCACAAGTAGATCTGCAGTGGTACAAGGCTGCCAGCACACACCCGCCCTTTCCATCCCCTGTGTACTAGTGGCTGAAAGGTCCCTCAGCGAGTAGCAATGCAATGCGCTTCCTGTCCACAGTCTCGCCTCACCCCCACTGAATGCTGAGTATTGCTGGGAGGTGAGCAAGAAGCGTTCTGGGCTCTCGGCTGCCAGACACGCAGCGCTCAGCCACAGGCCAGCAGCACGGACTGTGTGCAGGCTGCAAACTGGGGTTTATGAAACAAGATGAAGGGCAAGTGAGAAGGATTTTTCCTTTCGTGCTAGTGATACAATGTTTCCTCTTTAAATAAAATTTAAGTTTTCAAAAGTCAGTATAGATATCAATACTAAATAACTAAGAGTAGGGATGATGTATAGGTAAGGCAAACTTGTGAAGGTATTATCTAAACTCCTGGAGTTTGGAAAGTGGCTCTCATTTGGGACATCCATTGAACTTTCCGGGATGAATTGGCAGCAAATCTCTCTCTGACTGTAGTCTGCACACTGTAGGAACCATGTAAGACTGTTATGTAGGAAGAAAATAGAAGTTCTATCTACAAATGTAAGGACATGAAAGGAGTCAGACTGTAATACTATTTAAATATTCTGGTTGACATAGGTACCTCACCTGCTTGGTCAACTTGCCAGATGTTACCTGCCCGGGGTGCCCCCTGTGGTCCTCTGGGCATCTGGGGGAAGAAGTGTAAGTTCCCTAAATAGAAGATTGACACATTTATTGTTCACTTTCACCAAATGGTCACATGGTGCAGTTTGGATGTGTCTAAACAGATGTATAGAATACAGCATCTAATTTCAACTAAACTAACTCATAAAATGGAGAGGATTAAGGAAATATCAAAAATACACACAAGCAAACGGAAAGAAAATGGCAGAGCCCGTATTTCTCTGATTCTTAGAACACACAGCTTCTAATTAGCCACATTATGAAGTAAAACAAGGATCTGATTGTATCTGACAGAAAGGCAACCCCTACATTTAAAATGAATAAAAAGACAACTTAACATACAAATTTATCTCCACTCTCGTTTTTTATGAACCTTGCCTTGAGTTTGTAGTGTGCCTTTGATATCAGCTAACGAGAGCATGAAGCCATCAGGATTAACAAGAATTTTTAACAGGAAGCAGCCAGAACATTCATTGTCATAGTTGAGTGATATTATTCTATTAATGAATAAAATAAGAAAAAAAAGTCACTTATTTCATCTTTATGTCATCCTTTTGAATTGCTATTTTATATCTGCTTTATAATATAGATAACATACTGATATAATAGCACATGTATTAATTTATACATAATAAATTTTATGTAACTTATTATATATATAATTTATTATGAATTATATTATATGTAACTTATAAATAAATTTGTGCAGATTGGGAAAGCATGCTGACACATTTCTTCACTAATGAGGTATGTAATTAAAACAGTTGGGATACCACTGCTATAAATAACTAAAAAACTAGCTCGTTGAATGAAATTATTAAACTTAGAATCACTACGAGTGGAGAACACCCACATAATAATTATTTTAATTGTAAAATAGTTGATCTAAGACTAGTCTTTCTGTGTGTGGTCTGAGCCCAGGATGCATCACCCACAGAGGCCACGTTTAGATTGTGGCATTAATATTTTGTATAGGAAGAAACTCATTCCACTATTTTCTCTGGCCAATGGACAGGCATCCACATTAACCAAAGTCAGTTTCAAATCATTAATATTTAACTTATACAAAAGGGAGTGCAGAAAAGAGCCCCATTTTATGCCATTGAACACTGTTAGCTAAATCATCAAAAGATAAGCCAGAAACAACCCAGTGTGTGTCAATCGATGAATGGTAAACTTTCAGACTTGGTTTGTTTTGTTCTGCGAAAGCAGTGGGACATGTTTGACAAAATAAAATATTACATGGGAAGACTAATACACAAAGCAGACTTGGAGTAGCTCTAGGACCCCAAATTCCTGCACTCTCTCCCCCTGGAGAGTGGCTGGGGGGTAGGGGTGGGGAAGGGCCTTACGGCCTAGCTGTGAAGCCCTTGAGAGAGCAGGAGAATGGACAGTAAAAGGGGGTGGGGGAAAAGAAATACTGGGAACAAAAAGGAAATTGCTATGAGCTGTTTGCTCGCTCTCCCTTCCTTCTTTCCTTCCTATTGTCCTTCCTTTCTTCTTTCCTTCTTTCCTTCCTTCTTAATAATTTAGGCAAGAAGTAATGGGGGCTTGAATACAAGCACCCCAGCCTTTCTGATACCCGCTAAAATAACCACTGCTCTGGACCTAAGGTGTTGAAATAAATTTCTAGGCTCAAGAGGAGCCGCTCCTGCTGGGAGCGTAATGTCAGCAAAATGAAACTTAGATAACTTTTGTGTCCCTGTAAATGCTCCCCTTGATCAGAAACGCAGTCTATGTGGTCAGCCAGTCCCTAAACACCAAGTCAACTCTGAGCTCTATACTTATTTCCTTGTTCCTTATTCATTTTCTATCTTTCTCTTCCTTGTTTCTCATTCTTTATCCTATAAAAGTGTCCTGCCTTCTGCCCCATTCCGCAGTTCTCAAGACCCTCTGGACAAGACTGCCCCCTTCATGAAGTGTTAAACACAGTTCGTTTGTTATCACCTAAATCACCTCCTTTAATCATTTTTAACACATGGTCAGAAGGGAATTCAACTCCTCCTCTCCCCATTCCTCCTTCTCTTTTTGCATCTTGATCTTTTCTTTATTTTCTTTTTTTCCCTTCTTAATGTTAGCAAATTATCTAATACCTAGCAAAGAACACACTGTCTCTTGAAGTGTCAGCCTCTCTACTGCACTGTGAGAAGCTCAGGTGGAAGCCACATGGGATATGTGTTGTTGAAGCCTCAGGTCTAATTCAGCACCTAGCATACAGTAAGCACTCAATAAGTGAATGTGGAATTAAGAATGACATCAGAGATAACATGCAGAATTTTTTAAGTTTATTAATTTTAAATACTAAGTTTTTTTACTCTTATATTTTAAAAAAATAAGAAGAATTAAATAGCAGTGGCATTTTTCGGGTGAACATTGGCTGATGACTAATTTTGACATTTTCTCAGTCCAAGCTTCTAATACTCAGCACTGCCTGGTAATGGTCATTCATATTCTTGATAATGAGCCTGCAGCTCTGCAAAACTCGGAATTACTACAGGAGCACAAATTACCTTCAGTGGGATTTTAGTGGACACGTTGCACTGAGCCTAGCTCACTGGAGATATCAGCCCAAAGACTGAATGACCACCAGAGATGGGTAGGAGGGACCCCTACAACTGCAAGGGTGAGTGAGGGGAGAGCAGACCAGATGGTGCTGTGGTCCTCTAATATAATATTCTGTAGTCATGACTTGTAATTTTTTAATTGGCAATAGAATAGAGGTAGGTTTACATCAGTAGGAATCTGGTTAAATGTATTCTGTTCTACCCACAGGAATAACACACAAAGAAGGAGGTAGGGCTGTATATATAGACATGGAAAGAAGCCCATGATCTATTTTTTTTACACTGAAAAAGCAAATTACAGAAGATTATGTATATATAAACAATTTTAATTTTAAAAAGTAAATTTTGTATGTTTGGAGATAGAAAGAAGAGTTCTAAATATGCATAGAAAACTCCAGATGGCTATAGACCAGGCTATCGGTGGTGGTGAGCTCTGGGGAATGATATTGGAGAAGGCCAGGAAGTAGTGGGCTTTCATTTTTATACGCATTCATTTCATTTGAATATTTTACAAGTACGTAGCATTATGAAAATATATAACCAGTCACCCAGTGTGTCCTAACTCTCCTTGAGCCAAAGTATGAATATTCCCTTACTTACACAGAAGAGTTTACTGTGTTTGGAGCAGGAACAATAGACTCTATTCTCACCTCTGCCCCACCAGCTGTGTGCCCTTAGGCAAGTCACCTACCTCACCTATTGGACCTCTATCAAGAGGATGGAACCAAATTTCCTCTAAAGTTCTTCCTAAGCTCAAAATTCTTTAAGGAACTAAATTATGTAAGTGTCCATTTAAAAACTGATTCAGCGGCAACTTCCTAAATATAATATTCCCTTGGCGAAATCAGACAGTTCAAAAATTTGAAGAAAAAAATTCAGTGGGAATTTGAAAAATAAAATCTATTGGACTTTTATGTCCAGTGCTGATTTTCCAATAAACTTTTGCCCATGAGACTAAACTTTTTTCTCAGTTCTCTGATGCTGTGTATGATGTGCCCAAAGTTACCAAGAGCTGCAAATTGTTTTTTCCCACAGCCTCCTGCTCTAAACTTATTTATAACTTCCTATCCTCTTTTGGAAAAAAAAAATATGAAGTTACACAAGAGTTTGCTATGGGGGATATCTAGCCAGCCATTAAGCCAAACTTTATGACAAAGTAAGAGTTAGGAAGAGAGACAGAATGATTTATTTTGAACCTAACTAAACATTTAAATATAGAATGGATAATATGTCAACACCATGAGATTTCGTGTAAACCTTAGAAACCAGGAATTGGTTATATTTCAGTAATGTTTTAATAATAAATAAATTCTATTTGGAGCAGTCTAATGGATTGTGTTTATCAGTCAGAGGGAGACAACTTAATAAATAGGCTGCTTAAATGCACCTTTTTTCAATGATTTGATTACCATGTAAAAAACTGTGGCCTGGAACACAGATCTATTAAATTGTCAACAGTGACATTAACACAGAGTTTCTGTGACTCTCCATACAGTGTGTGCAGTTTGTGCATGGTTTGTGGATATTGGGACAGTTGGGCTGAGCCTGCACAGCCACCCCAGCCAAGACCACCCTGGTTTGAGAGAAGTACCATTTTGAAGGCCCCACTGGAACAGTCTAGTTGAAGGTTGTGCTCCATGGTCTCTGGCAGTTGTGGGCTTTGGAGTCAGAGAAGAAAACATTTAAATCCATCTCCATCTCTTACTAGAGTGAGCTATGTAACCCTTCTGAACTGAGGTAAAATGGGGACAATACCTAATACAAGGACATGGTCACACATGATGAAAGAACACAGGAAATATGACCTACCACTGGTGCCTTGGACAGAGTAAACACTCAGCAAATATTAGTCTTCTGCCTTCCAAGTAAAGACTCTATTTACAAAGCCACTGGATCCATGATTTTGCTGAGGCAAAACTGACCACCACGTGTTCCTAAGTAAGTCACTTAAGCTCTCTATTTTCCTACTTGTAAAACTAGAATAACATCTCTTTGCCAGCCTACTGCATAGGGATGTCATGGAGATAGAGATTTCCTGTTTCTATATTCATACAAGTGTGAGCAGTAACATCATCATCACTATGCCCTTCAGATGAAATGGCTTAAAGCTCTAAGATGAGGAAAAATCTTACAGAACATGTAGCCTCTTCTCCAGATTTTGCCATTGGAAAACTGAGTCCAGAGAGGTGAAGTGACCTGTTCAAGATTACACAGCTTGTTGGGGACAGAGCTAATATTAAAACTTGGTTTCCTGAATCTAGAATAGTGTAGGCACCACTGAACCTTAGCCAGGATGGGAGGTCAAGCTCTAATGAAGCCTGTGCAGACCAAACTCCATCTCAGAATCCATTTCTCCATAACCTAACCTGCCACACCTGGCCACACCCAGCTATTCAAGTGACTGGGAAATGTAGTGTTTTAACTTGCATCCATGTATATTCCATAGTATCCCCATCGTAGGCTTTGCACAATGTCTAATATGAGGAGGTATTCAAAAATATTTATTGGATAAATTAATGAGAGAAAATTGAATGGATAAATGAATAACAGGAATCCCTAGGGAAAGGACAAAGAATCCAATTAAATGTATTGGTTATATACATATTGGCTTATGTGGGTATACACATAAAGTAAACGTTTCAGTTACCAGTAGTTAGAAATATACAAATAAACTTTACGACACTCGTTCTAATTTTACTTGAAGGATAGTTTCAAACTGACTTTATTATATTTGTAAGAAAGAGGAAAAATTTTGTGTCATTTTCTGTGAGAATTGCTAATACATCACAACTAGTTGAAAAGGTATTTTTGTTTTGTTTTGTTCTGTTTTGTTTATTTGCCGGCTTATTTTTGCCAAAGCGGAGAGCACTTAGGAAAGACATCTGCTGTCTTCTGGGAGCCTCAATTCCCTGGGACAGAAGGGAGATGAAAAACTTTGTACTTTTCAACACATTTGGCGAAAGTATATATACTTTTCTCAGGGGAATACAAAGTTGTCAGACTCAACAGTAAATGTGGATGCAACACACTTGAGCAGGGAGGAAGAGGGAAGGAGCCCCCACAGGGGCTCAGAGTCTCAGAGCCTGGAGGAAAGATTCTGGGGCAGCACAGCAGCCACCATGCCCACGCTCCTCCCTCCAAGGCACGGACCTGAGTCATGGAACAGGACACCTCACATGCAGCATTTCAACAGTGGCCTTCTGGAGATAATGGCTAGTGACAAAACTTTGGGCCGGTGGGCAAAGAAGATGTTCAGGGATGTGAAGGTCCTCAGGCCGATTCCCTGAAGTCCTGGAGCACACATCCTGCATTCAGATGAGCATCATGAAGAGAAACAAAATGTAGACAGTATTCAACTAAGAACATAGCCCAATGGCTTCCTTCTACAATAGGCCCTTTAAGAAAATTCCAGAAACAGCCTGTGCTTTTGGCAACTTCTGGAAGGAGCTGGTCTCCCCAGCATCTCAGTGGCCAGGAAGCTCCCTCTCTGAAAACCCAGAGCCAAAGCTAAACCCTATTGCTGACATTCCATTTCAATTTGACTTTTTATTTAATGTCCGGCCCGAGACCAACAACATGATACAGTTTTACTTTTCTTCCAGAAAGCAAACAAATCAAAGGCTTTGCACAAGAAAGAACAAAACCCAAACACAGCTTTTTTTCCTCATTAAAACTTGAAGTGTCAAGCTCTAAACCCCAAGGAAGACACTGAGAGACAACAGTTTTATCGACTAGAGAAAGGAAGTAACAGATGAAAGCGGAGGATAATACAATATCTCCATCTCTCTCTGTTATGTTGCGGATCTCACTGTGGGGAGCCTGGACAGTAGCAGGCGTTTCCATCACATGCCTCAAGCCTCACTTGTCATCCGCTAGCTCCGACTGCTGCCCCTGAGAGGGAGGCAGCCTCATTCATACCAGGAGGGGTGCAGTGGGAGCCCTCTCAGCACGGCAGGGGCCTCAGACTCAAGACTCCCTAATATTCCAGACTCTAATAAAAATGAAGATGCGTTATTTCATTTAATCTTCATTACGACTCAATGGAAAGGAACTATTTTAATTCCCATTTTATAAATGAGGAAATAAAGATTTAGAGAGATTAAGTAACTTGAAAGAGATTAAAACTATTAAATGGAGACTCAGGATGCGATGGAGATGCTTTCTGTTTTGGAGGAGGGGGATGGGTATGCAAATGGCAAAAGCACCCTCTTTTTTTTTAAAAAAACAATTATGTCTCCCACATTTTCTATTTGCTCATGAGCAATACTGAGAGGGCAGTTACTTTGAGAATACATGAGACCATAGATGTAAGGAGACACAGTGGCCCACAGTAAGCACAATGACAAAGGTAGGTGTCACCATCCATCCTCATAGCATCCCTGTGAAAAACTGGTGCCCTCCCCCATTTACCCATGAGGAGACTGAGGCTTAGTCAAATCGAGATGGGTCCAAGGCCATCCAGGTAGGATATGGAGTTGCTGAAAGGGGCCCCAATTCCCACCCAGTCTGGAACCCTTCCCACACACCGCAGCTGCCTTCCCAACTCTTCCTGCACTTCCTGTGCCCCAAGCTGCAGTATGTGCTTATTATTTCATTTAATGTACATAACAGCCTGGTGAAGACGGTATGTCTTTGTGTATTAAAAATTACCTAGTATTAGAGCTTTGAGACTTCCAAATGTATCTTTACTCTTCAATCCTTGTATTGTTACCAAGATTTGGGCATTCTGAGAATAGCTAAGCAGGAAACACACCATTCATTTTTGTAATATTTCAGCTTCAGGTCTGAAAGATTTAAATTAGAAGAGAAAAAATTCATATAAAATGGGAGATTAAAGTTCTCTAAGTGTTTAAAAGAAGAAGAAAGAAAGAAAGAGAAAGAAAGAAAGAAAGAAAGAAAGAAAGAAAGAAAGAAAGAAAGAAAGAAAGAAAGAAAGAAAGAAAGAAAGAAA
>NW_011888921.1:3824289-3827934 GCF_000151845.1 Pteropus vampyrus
AGAAAGAAAGAAAGAAAGAAAGAAAGAAAGAAAGAAAGAAAGAAAGAAAGAAAGAAAGAAAGAAAGAAAGAAAGAAAGAAAGAAAGAAAACCTTATTTCTCATTTGATTCAACCAGTCCAGGTAACAAGCAGTACCTCCAGTCACCTTTTGACATCACTGCAACATAATGACTTTGCAGACAGTCTCCTGGGACCAGCTTTACTCATGTAAAGCTGGCGCTGAGGTTATTTTAAATAACGTTTTAATTTCTTCATTCCACCATGATAGAATTATGTGTCTGCATCTGAAGATCTTTTATGACATTATGTTCTCAGAATTAGCTGTGAATCAGGAATGAGTCTGCCCCAGAGCTGCTCCATTGACTTGATATTACGAAGTGAAAATTGCATGTGTAATAATGCATATCTGAGTTGTACTGTTTTGCAAAACTTTGAGACTAACAACCTTTCGAACCAAAGAAAAAAATGTAAAATCTCACTTTGGGCGGGTAGAGTAATCTTCAGAGGAATATCGATGGCAGTGTTCTGAATTTTGTCTTTGCCCCTTACCATAGCTTTCTAAAATACACCCCTGCGGAGAGGGAGAGGTTGTGACTGAGGCGGAAGCAGGGAAGACTACTGTTGGCTGTCAGAGTCCTGGGGTCCCGGAATGAGGGACAGGGATGTTATTGCCTAACAAGTGATTAAGCTGTCCATGTTTTATGCAGTTTTCTGTGTTTGTGTTATATTTAACAATTTTTTAAAGTTTGTTTGTTTTAAAGAGACCTAAAATGGACAAGGCAAGGTGCCAACTCTGTGGGTTTAAAATCCTCTGTATCTGTTTTGTTCATTGCTGAATCTTCAGCACCTAGAAAAGTGCTTGGCCTACAGTAAGGATCCGATAAACACTTGTTGAAGATAATTACACGATGAAAAAGACATTGTTCATCCATTCCTTCACTGAAGTGGAATACTTGATAAAATACAAATACTATCTAGAGCTTAGGCTCATACAGCAAGTCTGGGTTGAAGCCTAGGAATAAAAATATCAGTATTATAACTTGCTTTAAACTCTTGAATTAAATTTGAGATTTCTTTTGTCTTGAGAACAGATCCTATCAAGCATGTTAAAATATTGTCTTTTAAAGCATTCGACATAGTTATTTTCTTGGTGTGTTTGTTACCAATTTGATATATAATTACATTTGTTTGTTTTCAATTTAAGAACTCTCTTTTTGAATACTAAAATATTTGTCAAAAAGTCAAAATCATATAAAAATGTACATGAGTCTTGACTCCATCTCTGTCTTCTCCATCTTGTAACTTTTTAAAAATGTTGACATGCTTCCACATTTTTATCTTCTTCCTCCCTCCCTTGCCTTTCTAAACTATTCAGTCCTTAAGTAGGTGGCTATGTGGAGGGTAGGAATTGCTGTGGTCATCCAAAGTAGAAGCCAGGGCCCAAGCACGATCGTGAGAGTATCCGCGGGTGACGGCAGCCTGGCATGGGCAGTCAGAGCCCAAGAAGGGTGAGAGGAGAGTTCACCTAGGGGGACTACCTGGAGCCCCAGCAAGGTGAGGACTGATGCACGTATCAGAGCACAAGTGGACAGAGGAGAACATCTACGTAGGGGGAGGACGCAGAGGCTATGATGGGAGATTGGTTGCATACAGGTGGATTGAGCAAATAAGTGACTACATTAAGGAAAATGGGAGGAAGGTTTCTTGGTGTCAGAGAAGGGGGGTTACAAGTAATAGAAAGGGAGAAATCTAGAGTGAATCCTGTGATGTTAGATAGAAATTGGAGATATCAGGTAAACACAGTTTTTGAAATATATAATAGACACAGAAATAAATATAAACTTAGACACACGAAAGTACGTACATCCTCTGTCCACTGAGATTGCCTAGGAGAAGCGACACCCCAATAGTAGCCAGCACAGCTGGCATGTAAATCTTAGTTTCTAAACACCATTCTCCACTAAAAGGAATCAGGGATCCTTGGAGAAATGGCTGATGGCAGCGCTGAGGCTGGGAACGTTCGACAGTGGAACATCTTGTGGCAGAAAGCAAGGAAGTACTCAAAAAACAATGAAACCACCTCAAAAGGGCATAGAAGCCATCTTGAAGATGCTCTCAATCTGGGACGATTTGGGCCTCCAAATAAATAATGATAGTAACAAATTATAATCCACGAATAAAACAGGAAATCATGATATTAATTAATTAATCAAAAGTTTGTTGAGAAATAAGATATTTATATAGTTTCAAAGTCACGTCCCACAAATGCTTGTTAATTATAAAGGGAAAAGGAGTAATCACAGTGGATCACCTTAATCAAGCGATCAAAGTTAACATCATCAGTAATGAAACAACTCAAATTATGCACCATCTGATAAGATGTAATGAGAACACACATCATTTCTATGATATTCCTGCAGAAACTGTACAACCTTGAATCTAATCATCAGTAAACATCAGACAAACCCAAATCAGGGGACATTCTTCAACATAACAGGCCTGTAATATTCAAAATCCTTAAAAAATCATGAAGGGAAAAAAAAAGCAAAAAAAAAAAAAAAAATCAAGATACTCCCAAGGGGCATCTTATATGTCAGTTCAGACAAAGCAGTTTGATGGATATAAATCTGTTTATCACCCTTCAAGGTGCTAGAAACAGAGAAATAGTAACTTCTCCACTCCACTTTACACCCCAGCACATTAGTTCAGGGAAAAGAATAATTATTTGAGCAATTAAACCTACCAAATGTTAAAAATGACACAAAGCAGCGACATGGAGATTGGACTATAAAAGCTTTAGAATAGAAAGGTTTGGTAAAGAAAACACAGAGAAAGACTGAAAAGGAAAGGGAGCAGCTTAAAGAAACATGCAGCTCAAGCTGGGGAGGGCTCAGGGGCCATGGAGGAGGAGGCTGGGGAGGAAGGCTGGGTTTCAGTTTATCTGATGGCCGCAGTGTCTGATGGCTTATTCACTTGCTTATTCACTTTTCCATTAACCTCTGCAGTCCCTGAAAAGTCAACACTGTTAGTGTTAAGGGTGGAAAATTTTCAAGTGAGCAAACTAGCTAAGTCAGCTACAGGGAAGAAATATCTTTAGATATCAGAAGTTGTCCTACTTGCTTGTGTGTGGTTTAGGAAGTGTATTGTATAAAATATGAAGATGGCCAATGTCTGCTTCTGTAATCCATTTACTTGTTAATTAAGGGTGTTGTTCCGGGCAAAGATATGCTAACAGCCAACTTCCACTTCCGTAATCTGCTTGCTTGTTCAGGAGACCACCAGGATATGGTCTTGAGCTTTATCAGCTGCCTGCTCTGAAAGCTCGGGGCTGATCTCCTCTAGTCCTGCGTGGTAGAGAGTCAGTCGCCAGCCGGCTAATAAAGGCTCATAATTAATCTCAATTGGCTCCGTGGGTCTCAGAATCGTTCACGCCATAACATTAGTACATGAGATGTAGCTAAACAAATATTCACATTTTTTTAACAATCTCAAAAATTGTTTAACATTGACGCTGCGGCCACTAAAGCTAGCTTCTATTTCTACCTTTCCGTGTGGTTACACCTTAATGTTTTTCTACATTAAAAGGTATCAGAGCCTCCTCTGAAACTCCTGAGTCAGGCTCTGCTTGATTCTTTTTTTCTCCCT
>NW_011888921.1:3828919-3831946 GCF_000151845.1 Pteropus vampyrus
TGTGGTTACACCTTAATGTTTTTCTACATTAAAAGGTATCAGAGCCTCCTCTGAAACTCCTGAGTCAGGCTCTGCTTGATTCTTTTTTTCTCCCTCTGTGCTCAGGAATCCAGAGAAACCGGGTGAGGCCAGCTCACCAGTCCCTAATACTGTGACCCAGATTGGGTCTGTTTTATTTAATAAATAGGAAGAGTTTTAGCCTCGGGCAAGCAATACATCTAAGGCTACAATGACCTCTGAGGTTGTTTATGAGGGATATTTTTGCCTGGGGTGAACGTAAGCATCAGCTGACTTCTTCTGAGTTTGTAGAATGGTCCAAGATACAGGAAAATTTAGTGTTTTCAAAAATGTTCACAGAGGTGTTATCTCTGTCTCTTAACATGCTCACGAGAATTTGAAAAGTTCTTCTCCAGATAAACTTGGAGATGTC
Source organism: Pteropus vampyrus (assembly GCF_000151845.1). NCBI lineage: Eukaryota > Metazoa > Chordata > Mammalia > Chiroptera > Pteropodidae > Pteropus > Pteropus vampyrus. The sequence continues at coordinate 3,829,350 of NW_011888921.1, forward strand.
TGTCCCCTTCTGATAACTTACTGGAAAGAGACAATAGTATCTGTCAGCACTGAGTGCAAATCATCCTTCTAAATCGTCCTTCATAATGTGCCATGCTCAGGGCTAAGCACTTTACATTTATTAACTCATTGAAGCCTGATGAGTATGTTCTGAGGTAGATACCATTATTATCCTGTTTTATGGATATCCAAGAACACACATCTATTAAACAGAAGAATTAAACCTGAATTTGTCTTAAGGGGAGGCCAAGCCCTGCACAGAGAGAAGAAGAGGGTCCTTTGGCGAAGAGTGTGGGAAGAATTCAACACACACGCCAAAGTTAGTCAGAAGGGAAGTTTATCAGAAATGGGATAACACTCCACAGAGTGTGGTCTCTCAGAGGCAGAGAGTGAAAGGGACAGTGAGAGGGACATGGAAAGGCAGTGAGTAGGGGCAGTGAGAGGGACAGAGTAAAGGCACTGAGAGGGACCTTGAGTGTTCCAGGAATTCAGTTTACATTCTTTAGTTCCTGTGAGTTATAGTTTCAAAAGACTTTGTTAATCCATTTCCTTTGATATGGACATACTGTGGAGGAAGGGGAAGAGTATGTAGCATGAAAAGGTAAGGATATGTGGAGTGAAAGAACTACTGGCAGTTCCCAGCCTTTAATCCATAGGTTCCCCATGGTTTTAGCCATAGGGAATGACTTCTGGTTCCTGTTTCCCCTTCACAGGTGTGAAGAATGGGTTGTTAGCAACCCTAATTGAAATCTTCCTTTGTTCTGCAGGTGTCTTCCTGGCCTGGCTGCAGGGCTGATGAGCATATTGCAGTCTATGATTGTGGCTTTACTAACATTTTTAATTCTCTTGCCTCCTCCCTGCGTTAATAAAACTATTCTAGGAGTACATGGGACTGCAGATTCTAAATTGTTTTAACTATTGTAATGATGGGGTTCAGGACATGCTAGCCCAAAATACGGCACCTTGGCATATTGAATATTTTAAGCTGAAGGAGCTTGAGAAAATGGCACAAGCAGGAAGGTCACTCTGACCTTATTCTGACCTTATTCTCCCCTGAAGCAAGTCATAAAACCCTCATGCTCACATGCCTTCCCTATACCTAGGAGTAAGAAGCATCCTTATCCACAAAGACAAAGAGACACAGATTAGAATCCTAACAATCAGGCCTTGCTAAATTTCCCCAGTTTATACTCTTACTTCATACTCCTTAACCTCTCGTATTCCTCCATGACTGTCTACTCTTCATCAAACCCAGCATGAAAGTACCCAGGTTTAAACATGTCTTCAGGTCTTCATTTCCTTACGAAGGCTCCCGTGTCACATAAAACTCACACTAAATAAATCTGTATGCTTTTGCTCTTGCTAATCTGTCCTTGCCAGTTTAATTTTCAGACCCAGCCAGGGACCTAAGAGGGTCGAGGAAAACTGCCCCTGCCCCTGCAGGGATCCCTCTCGGTCTTAAGTGCAGCCTCTAAAGTGGGCATCACTCCGTCTCTCTTTCAGATGAGGAAATTAAAGCTACAAAAGTTTAAATAACTCACCCAAAGTAGGGTTGCCAGACTTAGTGGGGAAAAACACAGAATACCCAGTTAAATTTAGATTTTAGATAAGCAACGAATAATGTTTTAGTGTAAGTATTCCCAAATATTATTATCAGGAATTCAAATTTAAATGGGTGTCCTACATTTCATGGCAACCTCGGTCCAAAGTCACCGTAGTGTTGTGAGGCAGTGGGGGACTGTAAGAGAGGGCTTCTCTAAGCCCAGGGTTCTTTCCACCACCCTGGGTAAGGGACCTAAAGTCCCCATCCGGATTTTCAAATGGAGTTACAGAAACCTGCTTCCATCAGATGCTCAAATAGTCACGTGGACTAATATTTTTCACTATCACTAAATTAACCTTGTAGCAAGTATGAATCTCAATCCATATAACGTGGTGTCAAAAATTACAGCTTTATTTTTTTATAACTCAATCTAGTTTCCATTTTAAGTCCTACTAGGACAGTGGAAGCACCACTTGCCAACCCTCTTCCTGAGATGCTCCACTGTGAGACAACAGAAAATCTACGCAGGGCTCCCCAAACCCTTGTAATTTCCTAAATAAGAGCATTAGGAGCATTTTTGTTCTAATATTTGGTCTTTGACCCCAGTTCCTGAAACAGAGCTCCTAAATTCTTTTGGAATTTCCTGGATGACAGCAGTGTCTTTTGTTCTAATGAGGTGACTCTACATGGGCTCCTGGATGGGAGCTGGTCACCAGAAAGACCAAGTCATGATTAGAAACTTGGAATTTTCAGCCTCATCCCCAGATCCTTCAGAAAGGGGAGAGGGGCTGGAAATGGAGTTAATAACTGATCATGCCCTTGTGAGGAAGTTTTCACAAAATCCCAATAATAGAAGTCTCTGTCCCCAGTTCCACAGAGATAGAAGCCCCTGCTCTCGTGACCTTCCCAGACCTTACCCTATGTCTCTCTTCATCTGGCTGTTCATCCGTATCCTTTATTATAAATTAACCAGGTAAACATGTTCCTCTGAGTTCTGTGAGCTGTTCTAGCAAATAATCTAATCCAAGGAGGAGGTGGTCATGGGAACTTCAGAT
>NW_011888921.1:3833473-3835993 GCF_000151845.1 Pteropus vampyrus
AAAGGTGAGAAAGTAAATGCTTTATCCAATGCAGTGTGTCTGGTAGAAAAATAAGACGCTCACTGAGATATAAAAGGGACCTTTAAGAGTGAAAACGGAGAAATCATCCAGTCCAGTATCCCCTTCCTCTTACGGTGGAGGAAATACCTTCCCCCGCCCCATCACCCCCCACCCAGAGACAAGGTTCCTCCCACTGCAGTGAAGGTGATGCTTTTCACAGGCCATGCCATGTGGAAAACCCCCCTGCTGAGAAGCTTATAAAGCTAACAGGCATAGTTAATGACGATCAAGAAATACATTAAATGTGTGAATGTCATGAATGACACCAAAACAGAGATACTCTGAGAAAGGCATTGAGGAAGGAGGAAAATTTTCCAAACTGTGTCTTTCTAGGCCTTCATCTTCAAAGTTGCCCCATTAGAGCACCATTTATCAGTAAATTCCTCCACCAAGCTGTAAGTGGCTAGTGCTTGAACGAAGGTTCTTAATTATTATTTCACCCTTGGACGTGTTAAGACCAAAACTGCTTCCTCTAAGCGGAGAAAGGATCTCACCTGAAAGGCACTCTCTTCTTGGGTAGCTGGAGAAAGGTCCATCTTTAGACAGACTCTAAAACCGAGTGGGAAGTCCCTACATGACAGGCAGAATTAACATTTTTTCCTTGCCCTTGGCCTTCCCCTTGAATAAGTGAAAGTGCTGACATCTGGGAAACCAGATTCTGGCATCTGAGGAGAGAAGGTGCCCTCTCCATGGAGGCAGCCGAGAAGCTGAGACCAGGAAACAAAGGAAGACACAGCACAACACCGCAGGCTACGCAGAGTAACATGAGGGATCTGGACTGTGTGAGCTGAACTTTTTATGTCTCTAGTATCTTCTTCCTTTATAGTCTATGTTCGCTATTGGAATTTGGTAAAGTCCTCTTTAAAATGCCAGTTTGTCTAAGCTCTGTGGAGGGGAAACTAAGAAAGGGGGTTGTCTCTGCTTGTGGGCCTGGACTGTCAAGCTAAATCCTCTCACCCTAGGAGCCATCCTAGGATAAGTGCTCCAAGGGAAAACCAAGTCACGGCCCCTTGGTCTTACCACACTTCCCTATCTGACTAGTCCATTCTGCCCTGTAAAAGAGACCCCCACAAACCTGGCCCACAGGAATACCATCAGTTACCCCCAAACCCCACCCCCAGCTCTACCCATAAGTGTTACTGAAAATAGCAACAGGGCCCAGGATAACAGCTGGCCTTTAGCAACATTCTCTGTCCAGTAAATAAATCTGAGCTTCTAGGTTCACTTCTTCCCCCTGCAGATCTCTAGCCTGCTATTACATCATTCTTTGTGGAGAGTCTATCTACTCACCCAAAAAAGAGCCAGACAAGCATGAAATGCTGTCCTTGGGACTCTGGTTTAAGAGCCTGTGGGGGACATCCTGGAATTACCGGTAGAAGAGGGCTTGGCTTCAAGATACCATTAGTATCACTGGCTGAACAATTTCCTAGTGGGAGGAAAAAGAGAAACGCTAACCCTCAGCCAGAGCCACTGTGGTCTGGCTGAGTACCAGAGCAGTCAGCAGGGAGCCCAGACTACAGCAGGAGCCCTGGGGCCTCCGTTTTTGGAGATCCAAGTCTTGACGACTATTCCAAAAATAGGAGCTAATAGCCAAAGGGCTCTCCAGTGAAATAGAGATTTAATTTAGATAGAGCATGCAGAAGGAAGCATGAAATCCGAACAGACAGCAAATAAAGGGCTAGCATGTTTCTTCCCGTACGGGACCCAGACTCTAAATGAGAGAAAGTGATCTCAACCACATCTAAACCACATGGATTATTAAAGTCACTCAAGGGCATCCCTAACCGCAGAGTGCTCCCTGCCATAGGGCTGATGCCTCCACTGTAATGAAGAGCCTGATTCTCGGGCTGCAGGTGAACGGACAAGAGCTACTAAGGGGCAAAGAGAACCTGGGTATGACCCTCTCAGTACCAGGATGTTATTGAGGGCCCTCATAATTAATGTCTCCCCTTCAAAGTGGTTTGTTGATTTGGGTCATGGACATAACTGGCTGGATATGGCTCCTTGATAAAGTCTTTCTGAAACAGGTCTCACTTTAGATGTCACTTCATTTGGGGCAGCCTGCCCTCCACTTCCCCTCGTATTCCATTTATTACACCTAATTGCATTCTTTTCCAATTTATTGTATTCTCATTAGAGTCACTACCAGTAATAATAAAACGTAACATTTACTGTCACTGACTATGTTGCAAACCCAATACCAAGCACTTTAGATGAATTTTTTCATTTAATCCTCACATCAACTCTGTGAAGTAGGTGTTTTATTCTTATCTCCTTTTTAAAGATGAAGAATCTGAAGTCAGGGACTTTGGATCATTAGTCCCAGAGCTGGAATTCAAACCCCTGGCTGCCTGACTCCTGAATCTATGTTCTGATGCGAGACAATCTCTCCAGACTGCAAGTACAAAGGCAGGAACGGTGCCATTCATTCATTCATTCATTCATTCATTCAACAAAATT
>NW_011888921.1:3836043-3845317 GCF_000151845.1 Pteropus vampyrus
GCCTGGACTGTCAAGCTAAATCCTCTCACCCTAGGAGCCATCCTAGGATAAGTGCTCCAAGGGAAAACCAAGTCACGGCCCCTTGGTCTTACCACACTTCCCTATCTGACTAGTCCATTCTGCCCTGTAAAAGAGACCCCCACAAACCTGGCCCACAGGAATACCATCAGTTACCCCCAAACCCCACCCCCAGCTCTACCCATAAGTGTTACTGAAAATAGCAACAGGGCCCAGGATAACAGCTGGCCTTTAGCAACATTCTCTGTCCAGTAAATAAATCTGAGCTTCTAGGTTCACTTCTTCCCCCTGCAGATCTCTAGCCTGCTATTACATCATTCTTTGTGGAGAGTCTATCTACTCACCCAAAAAAGAGCCAGACAAGCATGAAATGCTGTCCTTGGGACTCTGGTTTAAGAGCCTGTGGGGGACATCCTGGAATTACCGGTAGAAGAGGGCTTGGCTTCAAGATACCATTAGTATCACTGGCTGAACAATTTCCTAGTGGGAGGAAAAAGAGAAACGCTAACCCTCAGCCAGAGCCACTGTGGTCTGGCTGAGTACCAGAGCAGTCAGCAGGGAGCCCAGACTACAGCAGGAGCCCTGGGGCCTCCGTTTTTGGAGATCCAAGTCTTGACGACTATTCCAAAAATAGGAGCTAATAGCCAAAGGGCTCTCCAGTGAAATAGAGATTTAATTTAGATAGAGCATGCAGAAGGAAGCATGAAATCCGAACAGACAGCAAATAAAGGGCTAGCATGTTTCTTCCCGTACGGGACCCAGACTCTAAATGAGAGAAAGTGATCTCAACCACATCTAAACCACATGGATTATTAAAGTCACTCAAGGGCATCCCTAACCGCAGAGTGCTCCCTGCCATAGGGCTGATGCCTCCACTGTAATGAAGAGCCTGATTCTCGGGCTGCAGGTGAACGGACAAGAGCTACTAAGGGGCAAAGAGAACCTGGGTATGACCCTCTCAGTACCAGGATGTTATTGAGGGCCCTCATAATTAATGTCTCCCCTTCAAAGTGGTTTGTTGATTTGGGTCATGGACATAACTGGCTGGATATGGCTCCTTGATAAAGTCTTTCTGAAACAGGTCTCACTTTAGATGTCACTTCATTTGGGGCAGCCTGCCCTCCACTTCCCCTCGTATTCCATTTATTACACCTAATTGCATTCTTTACCAATTTATTGTATTCTCATTAGAGTCACTACCAGTAATAATAAAACATAACATTTACTGTCACTGACTATGTTGCAAACCCAATACCAAGCACTTTAGATGAATTTTTTCATTTAATCCTCACATCAACTCTGTGAAGTAGGTGTTTTATTCTTATCTCCTTTTTAAAGATGAAGAATCTGAAGTCAGGGACTTTGGATCATTAGTCCCAGAGCTGGAATTCAAACCCCTGGCTGCCTGACTCCTGAATCTATGTTCTGATGCGAGACAATCTCTCCAGACTGCAAGTACAAAGGCAGGAACGGTGCCATTCATTCATTCATTCATTCATTCATTCAACAAAATTTATTTAACAACTACAAACTATTCTAAGCTACTCAAAGTGCCAAGAGTACAGTAAACATGCAAGTTCCCTGTGTGCAAGAAGCTAACATTCTAGAGGTTAGAAAACAAATAAGAAACAAGTAACTAATAAATAAAAAAGATAAATCAGGTAGTGATAAATGCTAAGATGGCAATAAAAGCAGCAGATACGCTGGCCAGAGAGTAACTACTGCAAGTGTGTGGCCAGGAGGGAGAGTGTAGCTTCAGTCTGAGTGACTGGGAAAGATCTCTCTTAGGAGGTAATCTTTGAGCTGAGACCTGCAAGATGAGGTGGGAAGAGAGTCCCAGGTTAAGACCTAAGGGACCTTCAAGAAATAGAAAGGAGGCTCCTTTGGATGGAGCGAAATGAACAAGGAGTGTCTACCTGATGGGTTTAAGCCAGTCTGTACCTAACACGGCCTGACTCATGTTGCCTTGCTTTCTCATTTGTGATGTGCTATCTGATGAAAAAGGTTTTCCAAGCCACAGATTCACCATGGAAGTAAGCACACGGGCCACTTTAAATAGTTACCTGTACATTCTTGTTTACCAGGAAATTTATCAGCCAGTCCACATAATGCTTCTATCCCTCCAAGTGCTTAAGATAGATAACACATAGATAAGGTCAAAGAGACAACTCCTGGACTAGAGAGACAGTACCGTTCTCAGGGGCAGCCCAAAGTGTGACAGTGAGCTGAGTGAACTTTGACCTTTGTGATCTACATCCTTACCATTTTTTCCTACCATGCTCACCACCAACACCACCACACGCAGTGACCTATGCTACTGCAAGAGGTGGGTGTAGAGAGGCAGTGTAGTTTGGGAGCAGACCTGGTTTTGAATTCTAATTTTACTACTGTTAACAGTGTTACCCCAGTCATGCTACCCAACCTCTATGGGCCTCAGTGAGCCAGTCTGTAAATGTAAGAGGATAGTGTTGAGAATATTAAAAATGTAAAAAGTGCCAGAGCCACCAGCTCCATATCTGGCATACATTCGATACTCATCCTTGTCCTTCTCGTCTCTCCCCTACAACCAAAGGCCCATTCCCTTGTCCCTAAGGACACCAGCTAGCACAGAGGGAAGATGCTCACAAATTTATTTTCATTAAGATATTAATGCCCAATAACAGTTTTATGTTTCTCTTCCCAGTGATATTTGTGCTCCGACCAGCAAAGCTGACTGTAGCAAAAATCCCTAGGTCGGGGATTTCATATTGTGCGTGGTCACATTGGAAGGGGTAAGAGAGCCTTCCCCTAGTACAGCACATCCCCCTGTGCCGAGCCCATGGAACAAGAAAACCGGGACTCCTGGTAAGTTTACCATGTTCTTATCCCCACTTCCACATGGTGCAACCATAATTCATTCACATAGAAGAGGCTAATTGAAGAAAAATCACATAAAACCTTGAAAGCAAAATCTTAGATGAAGCAAATTTTTATTGACTCTGGAGATAGATCAAAAATTCATCAACTCAGAAAAGAATGAAAGTCTATTCATACAGTTCTTCAGCCAGATTCACTTTAATGCTGACTTTAATAAATATGTGAAAGTCCAGCCTGCTTTGAAAGAGCTAACGAGCTGGGATGTGTGCTCTTTCAAGCCTCTCTGCTTTCACATCTCTTCTCTCTACCTGGAAAGCTCTTATTGCCCCTTCTGCACCTGGCAAAATCCTACTCGTCTTTGAAGGCCTCGCTCAGACGCCATCTTCTCTGTAAAGCCTTTCGAAATGTACATCCAGCCGTCCTGCAAAATTAGTCACACAATTCATCTCTTCATGTTTCGTTCCTACCTTTGGAATAAAGGCCTACCACTGTTTATCCACACGTCACACTGTAGTACAATGAGTGGTTTGTATTCTGTCTCCCACGCCAGACTGAGCAATTAGAGATCAAGAGCCCTGCCTTTTCTGGTTTGTATTCCTGGTATCATGTACTGTGCCTAGCATATAGTGTGCCCTCAGTAAATATTAGTGGAACTGAATTCATTAATGTTGGGGGAAGTACTGAATCTCCTCTAGCCTCTGTTTCTTCCTTTATAAAAGGTGACAAAGATATCTGCAACAAAAGGTCAGTATTCAGATTCAATGACACGTCAGGTATGAAATATTGTCTTGTACCCAACATAGAACCTTGTATATAATTAGCTCACTAGGAGTTGATTTAGTTCTTCCATCCAGTAATGTCCCCAGTGCATTTCAGTAAACAGGATAGGCAATGACCCTGATCTCACAGAGTTTATATCTCAGAAGGAAAAGACAGCTGATGGCTAGTAAACAAATAAATATACCAGAAATATTAGTGATAAACACTTTGAAGAAAATTAAACAGAGTACTAATAGAGAAAGTTATTTACATAAGGGTGGTGGTGGTAGGGAAGGCTTCTCAGAGGAGAGAATGTCAGGCTGAAATTCACATGGCCAAAAGGAACCCTGTGAAGATCTGGGAGAAGAGCACTCTGGGCTCAGCAATAGTAAGTGCAAAGGCCCTGAGGCAGGTACAAGATGGAAGTAATTAAGAGAGAATGCTGAGGTAAGTATGATGGGAGCAGTTTGACTTAAGGGAAGAGTAAAGGAGATGCAGCTGGAGATGTAGGCAAGGGGCAGGTAATTTGGAGAGTAAAGACTAGGACTTAAAATTAGAAGGAATGCATATTTTATTCAAAGTGCAATGAAAAACCATTAGAGGTTCTTAATTAAGGCAGTGACAAGAAGTGGTTTATGTTTTTAACAGTTTACTCTAACAACTGTGTAGAGAATGGGTTGTAGGGGCAAGAATGGAAGCAGGAAGACCAGTTACTCCTAACCGTAGTAGTCTAGGAAGGAGATGCTAACTTGACCTTGGGCAATGAAAGTAAAGATGGAGAGGAGAGGATCTGAAAATGTTTCAAAGATAGAGCCAAGAAGAGTTACCGATGGAAAATAAGGAAAAGTGAGGGACCAAGCATGATGCAGATTTTGACTTAAGCTTCTGGGTGAGATTAAGTTTGAAAGCACATAAACTGTTTTAAAACAATTAGTAGTAGTGTACTTTTCCCTATTTTTTCTGCTAAGTACGATGAAAAACCTTGGACATTAATTATAAATCAAATGTAAGAAGACTGAAAAGTAGAGAGAAGGCAGATGGATTAGGGATGCTGGAGCCCAAAGAACACAGTGGTGAATGCTCTGGGCTGTCTTTTTGCCTCATATACCCCAAACATGTTGCTGAAGAGGCCAGCAACCTGGAATCACCAACTGGCACATAACAAAAAAAAAAAAAAAAAAATCCCCCAAAAGTCTGCTCTCTCTAGCCGAAGGACCAGGAAAAGAGCAAGACGAAAACTTGTAGATAATAGCTGTTCTACTATAGACAAACATCACAGAAAAATCTGTGGCTCTACTCTCATTCACACCAGCAAATTCCAAGTAGGAAGCCTAGAGTCCCACCCTTACCAGGTTCTAATGAGGAGCTCCAACACCCAAGAAGAACGTCTCTTCTCTTTCTGGTGTAAGGGAAGCCAAGTAGAGAGCCAGAAATTTTATCCCCATTGGCCAGTAACAAGCACGCCAACTCCTCCTGGTATCAGTGGACACATGGGGCAACTGGACTTCTATCCCCACCCAGCAGTAATGAGATGCCCATCCCCCTTCCAGATGAGGTGGTCTCAAAGGAGGCCTAATGGAGAGTCAGGACTTTATAACTGTTGTCTGTTATGGTTCTAAATGTATGTAGAAAAAATATTTAAGACGTATATCGGTAAGTTATGTATATACAGTGTAAAACTAAGAGCAACCAATAAAAACTTTATTAAAAGATATACTTTTTAAAAAAATAGATGAATCGAAATGGCATTTTAAAATGTTCCAGTAACACTGAGAAAGGCAAGAAAAAGAAAAAGAAAATGAAAATGAAAAATAAGAACAAACAGAAATATCAATAATTACATTAAATATAGTCTAAATATACAAATTAAAAGACAGAGATCTACAGATTGGATTACAAAACATGACCTAACTATATGCTATCTACAAGAAACTCAGTTTGAATACAATGATATATGAAGGTTGAAAGTAAAATGATGGAAAAAGACATAACATGCAAACATTAATCTAAGGAAAGCATAGAGTGGCTATATTAATATTAAGTAGACTTCAGAACAAAGAAAATTATTAAAAAGAAAAAGAGACATTATGTAGTGACAAAGAGATTAATCCACCAAGAAGACATAGCAATACTTAATGTATGTATATGTACCAAATAGCAGAGCTGCAAAGTATGTGAAGCAAAAACTGATAGAACTGAAATGAGAAATAGACAAATCCATAATTGTAGCTGGAAACTTCAATATTCCTCTCTTAACAACTGATAGAACAACTAGCCAAAAACCAGCAAAAATACAGAACTCAACATCACAACCAACGGGTTGGCATTTATAAAATACTCCACCCACAACAGCAGAATCCATAGTTTTTTCAAGTGCCCACAAATCATATACCATATCCTAGGCCATAAAACAAATCTCAACAAATTTAAAATATTTGAAATTATTATTTCAAGGATAAGAAAATACTACAAACAGATCTATACACACACATCTGACAACTTAGAAGAAATGGATCAATACCTCCAAAAACACACACAAACTATCATTACCATTCAATATAAAACAATTCGATAATATTTAAATTTTTTAATTTGCAATTTAAATCACTCCCCCCCACACACACACACAAAAATCTCTAGGCCCAGATTGTTTCACTGCAGAATTTTATCTAATATTTGAAGAATTAGTACCAATTGTATACAATCTCTTTCAGAAATTAGGAGATAACATTTCCCAATTCATTTTATGAAGCTAATATTATGCTGGCACCAAAACCAAACAAAGACAGTATCAAAAAAGAAAACTACAGATCAATATCCCTCATGAATATAAATGTAAAAATTCTTAAAATATTTTATGTAATACAAATAATATTTGGCATTATATAAAAAAATTCTATACTGTAACTCAATGAGGTTTATTCCAGGAATGTAATGCTAGTTTAATATTAGAATATCAATCAATGTAACCCACCATATTAAAAAGCTAATGGAAAAAATATCACATGATCTTATCAGTTGTGCAAAAAAAAGCATTTGAAAAAATTTAACATCCATTCTTGATTTAAAAAAAAACAACTCAGAAACATAGAAATAGCAGGAACTTTCCTCGATTTGGTAGAGTATTAAAAAAAAAAATACACACACAAAACTACAACTAGCATTATACTTAATGGTGAAATATTGCTTTCCCCCTAAAGTCCGAGCCAAAGCAAAAATTTTTACTCACCACTCTTTTTCAGCATGATACTAGAAGATCTGGCCGGTGCAATTTTTACAAACTAACTCAAAATGGATCATAGATCTAAATGTAGAACACAATACTTCTGAAACTGAAATGCAGAGAAAAAAATAACAAAAAAAGACAGATTAGACTATTCAAGAACTGTGGGACAACTACAAAAGGTGTGACATACATGTAATAGGAATACCAGAAGAAGAAAGAAAAATTTGAAACAATGACCGAGAATTTCTTAAAATCATTAGACACCTACCCTTTAATGTACCTGGTTTCCCCTAGTCCAGAGCCTTTCAAGGGTACTGGAACGTAAAGTACATTCTGTATTAGTTTGCTAGGGCTACAATAGCAAAATACCACAGAAAATGCCTTAAACAACAGAAAATTTTCTCACAGTTCTGGAGGCTAGAAGTTTGAGATCAAGGTGTTGGCAGGGTTGGTTTCTTCTGAAGGACTCACTCCTTGGCTTACAGATGAACATCCTCTTCACTGTCTTCACATGGTCTTCCCTTTGTGTATGTCCTAATCTTTTTCTTATGAAGACAGCAATCATATTGGATTAGGGTCTAATGACCCTAATGACCCCATTTTAATTTAATTGCCTCTTTAACAAACTGATCTCCCAAGTCACATTCCAAGAAACAAGGGGTTAGGACTTTAACATATGAATTTTGTGGGAGAGCACAGTTCAATCCATAACACCTATTACCTTATGCTCCTTCACGCAAATCCTTTCTGAAACTCCCTCCACCTTCGTCTTTCCAAAATTGGTTGAGATCTCATTTCCTAATACCCTGTTCCTAATGCCTTTCTTTTTGCTGTGTATGATTTACTTGTTTTTAATCCTTTATTATTATTTTTAGGAGGATCTGAGGAGGGGGAGAAAAATGGGTGTGCTTAATCCCCCATCTTTATCCAAAAGTCCCTACCCACCCTTCTAATTACCACCTCTATCTGAGAAGCCCTCGTGTCAATGTCAGACCACAGTCATCTCTCCTTTCTCTTAACTCTTAATTTGTTTAACATACAACCATCTTCTGTTTCATTTTTATTAGCCTTGTGAGTTCACCATTTGTATTTTACCCACTGAATATCCAGGACAGTATAAAGTGTTCACTATTTGATTGATAAAAACAAGTCATTTTATGAATTTATTATATGAACCCGTTTCTATAATTTAGATTCAATTTTTTATTAATGTTTTAATGTAGTGGATCAATAAACCCATTACATCATGGATTTCACAAAGTACTACCCTATTATACATGACCGCTTATGGAAGGAAGTGTAAGATTTCAAGTCCACATCCCAAAATGGAAGGCACGCTGCCATCTCCTGGATCAAAGCCAATAATGTAGCCCTTTAAGAAAGGACAATACAGCTTCAGGTAAAATGCAGGTCTGCGAAAATTATGCAAATATGACTCTTTGCTTTTCTTTTAACAAATGTTAAGGGTAATGTAATTAAAATCAATGTTGATCACTATAGTAATGAAAATCCTAGTCCTGAATTCAGAGCATTTACAGATAGTTAAGTTGACCTGTTAACAAGATCTTCCAAGTTCATCTAAGGAACATCATTTCCTCATGTGATTTTCTGAATTTGTACCAGACCTGGATTCAATTTCTCTGGCAGTTATTTTTATATGAATTGATCAGTGAAAACTTTGTTCTGTTTTGCTCTATCAAATGAAATGACAAATCAAGTGTGACAAAAAATGAGATGACACACATACAATGTAGCCTTTGTCACATTTCAGACTGCCAACGCTAGAGTTTACTAGACAGACTACACACAGAGTTTGAACATATTGACTGACTTACTCTGATCATCCAAATCAGGCTTTCTTCAATGGAAAAGAATGTAAGAGGGTGAGTAAAAGGGTAAAGTCAAATCCCAGGTACCAGTTGGAACAGACACAAAACCAAAAATAATTAAAGCCAACATTTGGGAAATCATAAGCATTTTCTGCATTCTTGTGTTTACTGGACTTTTTCCTTTGGGAGGGTACTCCCATTGTTCTGGAAACATGATTTATATTTTGGTCAAGCATGCCTAAAGCAAGTGCCTTCCCAGTCTTTGAGGGAAGTCCTGAAGGTAGGCATGATCCAAGTGCAAGTGCAGAGGCTGCAGCCTGAGATGCTGAGGAGCTTCTAGTAAAGCCCATCTTCACAGACAGCTGGGAACCTCTGCCAAGACTGTGAGAGGACAGTAACTAGTTTTTGCTTTCTCTGGCTTAGGCCAGCTGGTAGAGAATTCTGGACTTGAGGAGGGCCTCTGTGCAAAGTAGCAGTGGGCTCCAGGAACACAGATGCCTGTCCTCTTCTCTGCCCCATAATCTTCTGAAGACATCTTCAAGTATTCAATAACGTGTTAGAGGAGTATGCCTTCTAGTATCACCTG
>NW_011888921.1:3845367-3847826 GCF_000151845.1 Pteropus vampyrus
AGTCTTTGAGGGAAGTCCTGAAGGTAGGCATGATCCAAGTGCAAGTGCAGAGGCTGCAGCCTGAGATGCTGAGGAGCTTCTAGTAAAGCCCATCTTCACAGACAGCTGGGAACCTCTGCCAAGACTGTGAGAGGACAGTAACTAGTTTTTGCTTTCTCTGGCTTAGGCCAGCTGGTAGAGAATTCTGGACTTGAGGAGGGCCTCTGTGCAAAGTAGCAGTGGGCTCCAGGAACACAGATGCCTGTCCTCTTCTCTGCCCCATAATCTTCTGAAGACATCTTCAAGTATTCAATAACGTGTTAGAGGAGTATGCCTTCTAGTATCACCTGTGTTTGGGAGGCTAATAGAGGGGCCTGTGCCCACATTTGGGTTAAGCAGGCCTGGGAGGAGCAGAAGCCAAGAGACGAGGCTAAGAGGTGGCCATGGCAGGGAAGCCTGCAGCAGTCACCGACAAGATTGCTGACAAGATGCAGTCAGGATGGATTTGTGCACGTGTAAACACTCCCTGGGCTGAGTGTTGCTGGGAACTGATAAAAGATTGATGTCGTCCAGTCATACAGGGAGGTTCAGGGTATGTTTTGGGGCATCAAAGGGATGAATGACCCCTAGAGCTGGAGCCCTTGAGGATATCCAGGTGACAGTTATATGTCAATCTGAACCTAGTACTCTCTGGATTCTGCATAATGGGGGCTTCAGACAGCCTTGCTATTTGGTTTGTGGAAGGGCCGAACGCAGTGGGGGCTGCGTTAGACATCCTCCTGAACCTCCCCCTCCACTAACCTCAATCTAGTCATTACTGAGGTAGTAACCAGAGCTTTGTTATGAGTGCCTGGCACTGAATCAATTCAAAACATTCACCTTAGAGACCCACAGATACTTATGTCAAGTTGTAAGCCTGGAAACTCAGTGTCTCAAGGCCCCACTCAGGCAAAACTCTGAGCCTGTGGGAGATAGACAGGTCCTGCTTACCTTCCTCTTCTTCTCCATTTCCCCAGTTAGATCACTCCTTTTTCACTCTGGATTACCTGAACTCTACCTTGGCTTTGGCCTCCCACGGCCTGCTCTTGCATTCCTTCAGAATTCCCTTGGGCTTTATCAGATAAAATCATCTGTCAATGGACCAATTAGCTCACATTACTTATTTCAAATCATAATATTGTTATTTAATAATTTGCCTGGGCCAAGATAAAACTTCGTGTCTCCTAGAGGTCTGGAATAGGTTTTTCAGGCATTGCAGCAAGCCAGAGGGGAGAGATATTTGGCAAAGGGGCCCTCTGGCACTTGTTGGTGGCTGTAATCCAGGGCTGGAGCGAAGGACATGAACAAGTCTGTAACTAAGCAGAGCTTCCACCATGACCAGACTCTCAGGATAATACCGCCTTGGGTCTTGAATTGAAGGCTTTTAGGGCTAACATCAGGTTAATAGCTGGAAAAACAGGCTGGCATATCAGTTGTCTCTATTTATTGCTGGGTAATAAATACATGAGTGTTTTGCTTTGGTCCTCTCACCATGCTAAGAAGCAATGGGCAGCCACTAATCACAAAGAATTCAAGGATGTTTAGCATTCACAAAAAGCTTGGTACAAAGAATAGAAAAGAGGATTGATCGTGGTATAATCTCTGGGATATCAAACCAATGACCACTGAACTATGACTTCTTGGTCTCAACTGGTCTTTTGCCATTGCAAATGCACTACTCTACCATAGTTCAGAATCTGCCCTGACTTTGTAGTTTTGCTCCAATGTTACAGAACGTGCATATTTGATTACCCCAGTTGAGAATACCAAAAATCACTGTATTTTATTATTTAAATGAGTCCATAAAGTAAACGTCAAGACAATTTTTGATGGAAACTAGGACGCAGGGAAAGAACAGGTATCTCTGTATGCCAGTAGTTAAGACAGACCTGAGTATCATGTACAGACTCAGCCATTTCCCACCACAAACACACGTACATGAACATGCGCACAAGCATATACACGTGAACCTCCTCCCTGTCACAGGAAGGACATTTCTGCAAACTCATTTCTGACTGCATTTTTGTGACATTGCTTCCTCTTCAAAGTCCAGTCTGATATTTTAGATCCAGGTCCCATATACCGAAGTATTAAAGAGAGTAAGAATTCCCCTTATATACACCCTCTAGTCCCTACAGAGACCTTGAGACACAGTAGAAAATGGAGCTCTGCTTGTTCTAAGGTGGAGTTTCTGCCGTGGCCTTCGCTGGGCAATGACTGAGGTGTGCTCCTGCCTAGATACTCCCCCAGTGATCTCAGAGTCTCCCTGTGTGACCATGGCACAGGATGTCAGGCAACCATGACAGAGTGAATCAGGCTCAGAATGGGGCCCAAACAAACACTAACAACTTTTCCCATGTGCCAACTACCCAATCTAACCACCACAGTGATGGGCACAGAGGGGGCCTGCAGGACCTGTCTGTGGTAGATTGAATGAACTA
>NW_011888921.1:3847876-3856507 GCF_000151845.1 Pteropus vampyrus
TAGAGACCCACAGATACTTATGTCAAGTTGTAAGCCTGGAAACTCAGTGTCTCAAGGCCCCACTCAGGCAAAACTCTGAGCCTGTGGGAGATAGACAGGTCCTGCTTACCTTCCTCTTCTTCTCCATTTCCCCAGTTAGATCACTCCTTTTTCACTCTGGATTACCTGAACTCTACCTTGGCTTTGGCCTCCCACGGCCTGCTCTTGCATTCCTTCAGAATTCCCTTGGGCTTTATCAGATAAAATCATCTGTCAATGGACCAATTAGCTCACATTACTTCTTTCAAATCATAATATTGTTATTTAATAATTTGCCTGGGCCGAGATAAAACTTCGTGTCTCCTAGAGGTCTGGAATAGGTTTTTCAGGCATTGCAGCAAGCCAGAGGGGAGAGATATTTGGCAAAGGGGCCCTCTGGCACTTGTTGGTGGCTGTAATCCAGGGCTGGAGCGAAGGACATGAACAAGTCTGTAACTAAGCAGAGCTTCCACCATGACCAGACTCTCAGGATAATACCGCCTTGGGTCTTGAATTGAAGGCTTTTAGGGCTAACATCAGGTTAATAGCTGGAAAAACAGGCTGGCATATCAGTTGTCTCTATTTATTGCTGGGTAATAAATACATGAGTGTTTTGCTTTGGTCCTCTCACCATGCTAAGAAGCAATGGGCAGCCACTAATCACAAAGAATTCAAGGATGTTTAGCATTCACAAAAAGCTTGGTACAAAGAATAGAAAAGAGGATTGATCGTGGTATAATCTCTGGGATATCAAACCAATGACCACTGAACTATGACTTCTTGGTCTCAACTGGTCTTTTGCCATTGCAAATGCACTACTCTACCATAGTTCAGAATCTGCCCTGACTTTGTAGTTTTGCTCCAATGTTACAGAACGTGCATATTTGATTACCCCAGTTGAGAATACCAAAAATCACTGTATTTTATTATTTAAATGAGTCCATAAAGTAAACGTCAAGACAATTTTTGATGGAAACTAGGACGCAGGGAAAGAACAGGTATCTCTGTATGCCAGTAGTTAAGACAGACCTGAGTATCATGTACAGACTCAGCCATTTCCCACCACAAACACACGTACATGAACATGCGCACAAGCATATACACGTGAACCTCCTCCCTGTCACAGGAAGGACATTTCTGCAAACTCATTTCTGACTGCATTTTTGTGACATTGCTTCCTCTTCAAAGTCCAGTCTGATATTTTAGATCCAGGTCCCATATACCGAAGTATTAAAGAGAGTAAGAATTCCCCTTATATACACCCTCTAGTCCCTACAGAGACCTTGAGACACAGTAGAAAATGGAGCTCTGCTTGTTCTAAGGTGGAGTTTCTGCCGTGGCCTTCGCTGGGCAATGACTGAGGTGTGCTCCTGCCTAGATACTCCCCCAGTGATCTCAGAGTCTCCCTGTGTGACCATGGCACAGGATGTCAGGCAACCATGACAGAGTGAATCAGGCTCAGAATGGGGCCCAAACAAACACTAACAACTTTTCCCATGTGCCAACTACCCAATCTAACCACCACAGTGATGGGCACAGAGTGGGCCTGCAGGACCTGTCTGTGGTACATTGAATGAACTAAAGAACTTATGTAGGACCAGCCATTACAAACTGTGTTGGCCACACTCCCTCCTTTCACCATTTCCTCTTCCTATGTTTCAATATTGGACAACACGATCAAAGAGTATACCTTTGCATTTGCTAGGTGTGCTTGAAGATCTGCTAAGAAATTAAAATTCACTTTTACTTTGATTCCTATCAATGTGCTTTCAGTCATGAACTGCTATTTTCTGAAGATCCAGTGGGTGGCAGTAACACCAAAGAAATGCCAGCTGCCAGCCTGCTTCTCCAGTGGTCCTGCTTTTGTGCTACCATGTTCAGCAGTGACTGTAGCATAGAAGAGACTGAGTGTCTAAATCTGACTGACTCTGCTTGATTCTCACCTTTGCAGGACATTCTATCTCTCAGAGCCTGTTTCTAGGATTGCGACGATATATGCAAAGCCCCTGGTACAGTGCCTAGCACACAATAGTATGTGTATAAGTGGCAGCTAATATTATCACTAAACTTGTTTAAACTGTTATGACTAATAAGAGTTCCAGACAAGAGAAAATCCTATTCCTGTTCCACACTCATTAATTATTCAAAAACCATTTAGGGGGAAAGAGCTATCTCAACACAATCCTGTAAAAGATAATTAATCTCCACTGATGATGAAAAGGTGTTTTTTAATGTTCGAGGAAGTGCTTTGAACCAGACTTAAAAGGCTCTTTATCTGGATACTTCATTTCTTTTAGTGTTTCAATTCATTCATTTGTTTATTCAGGAAATATTTATTAACTTCATATTATGTGCCAAGTAACAAGTTTTGGAAATCATCTTTTGAAAACACACTGCATGTTTATAATCCCACTGGCATACGAACTAATTTTAGTTCCCACTGAATCTACATTCATCACGTCATCCACGCACACAAACTTCAGGACAACTCATTTGTTATATGATAGTGATAGCCTTCTTTTAAACTTAATATTGAAACTCATGGTTTAACAGAGGTCTGATTTGTGGATCTAATTTTAAATTCAGCAACGTATATACCAGTCACTATGATAGGTGTTACAAATACAAAAATTAAAGCCATACCCTCTGCCTTTGAGAATCTCAGAGCCTAGTGAGAGAATCAAACAGGTATCAACAATAATACGAGGTGACAAGTGCAATGATAGAAGCCCAAGATGCAGGACACTAAGTTCACCTGATGGGATCGAGGAAGGCATCCCCAAGAAAAAGACATCTAGGCTCAGACATGAAGGATTGGAAATGATCATCCAGGTGAACGTGGAATAAAGCATGGTCCAGGCAGAGAACAGCTTAGAATGGAGGGGCGTAAGAATGGAGGGATTTGCAGGTAGTAGGGTGCTTGTGGGGGCTTGGTTATAGGGAGATGGGTGAGGTGATAGGAGCCATATCATGAAGGGCCTTCCATGCAGTGACAAAGAAGCCAGTTTTCTGAAAGTGATGGAGAGCCACTCAACAGGTTAAACAAAAGAGTGACATGTGATTTGAGTTTTAAGATCATTCTGGTAGCAATGATGAGGGGTCAGTTGCTGATGGTGTGGCTAGAACAGGAGACCAATTAGAAGAATACTGCAGGAATGCAGAAGTTAAATAATGAGCATCTAAACTAGTAATAATGGAAAACAGGCTAATATTTTTTATTTCAAATGCAAATGAAGTAAATCTTGGGATTTATCCTTCTTCAGTCCAGTACCTAAACAAGTAACACACATAAATAGTACAACCAGAGTAGTTCAAATAGCCATGGATTAAGAGTTAGAAGAAAGCATGTTCTGAACTTGCTCTATTTTTTAGCTCTGTAATCACAAACATTTACTGAGTCTCCCTTTTTTATGTTAAAAATGGCAATAACACTACCTGCCCTGACTACTTTGTAAGTTTCTTCTAAGGACACATAATATGCAAAGGAACTGTTTTGCCTTTAGAATGCTTTTCTATATATCAAAATCAACTTCTAATTAATGACTTGAGAAAAATTCAAGTCATTCAAAATTCAATACATAAAGCTTATATATAAGCTATACATAAAAAACTAAATGTCAATGCTTGTTCATATACCATAAGACAATACATTTAGCAATGCATAACATTAATAAATTCTATCCTAAGTGTATTGGAAAACACTGAGGCTAAGCAAATTATGATCATTTCAGTAACTTATACTGTGAACTGGGGAAATTATCTTTGCAAATAGATTATTCCTCAAGCAACTGTAGGCATAATATTATGCAACAAAAATTATCAACAGCTAAATAAATTTTAAAAAAAGAAAAAATTGTACACCTGAAGCTCACTGGATTTTGTTAACCAATGTCACCATAAAAAATTAATAAAAAAATATTGACTATAAAAAAATTATCAACAGTGTAAAAGTTTTAAATTTGATTTATTGATGCTAACAGCTATATGATGGTGACCTAATATTTTTTTTAACAGTCTGATAGCCTCTAAATTTAAGTTGGTTTTAACAACTTAAAGGATGCCCAAAATTTGCTAGGTTGCTACTTAAACATTTAACTAAAATTGATTCTTGCTGTCGAATTCAATTAAACTGTATAAATGTCAGTGAAGGACCTAACCAGGTGCAAAGGACTGTGCCAGGGCTATGCAGAACTAAGATAAAGAGAACAAGAGCCCTGCTTTCAAAAGCTTATAGACACCACACTCACACACAACACATGTAGGCAAGCTACATGCTACTTCTTCACACATTCCTAGTTTTTAAATTGTTTATGCCTCAATTTAGATTATGTGTCTTAAGTTAATAGGTAACGTGGATATAAGGAAAAAAGCTGAAGCATTAAAATTTAAAGATGCTGTGACTCTTCAATTAACCTATATAAAAAACCCAATTAAAAGTATCTTTTCAACATAGTACTAAAAACATATCCTGCAAATGATTTTGTTAGTGAACTGGCATGATGATATTTAAAAGTTTTATAAAGAAACAATCTAGTTACCTAAACTTCCTGTAAACAAATATAACTTTATTCACATGCTAATAAAGCAATCTGGTCATGTGGTCACAAAACTCATGAAAATATGATGTTACATTAACAGGGCACTAAAGACTGTATCTATATCTAACATTTAAATGACTTATAAAATACTGACCTTTACAAGTATACTTCATTATTTCTATTTTTATTTTCAGAAAAAGACATAAATAGTTCACTTGAATACATTTCTCATGAGTTAAATCACAATTCACTTTACAGTTAATCAACATATTCAAAGACAGTACTTTCTTGTATGATTTCATTATCTTAAAAGCAAAACACTTTCTGTAGAAAATTTATATATGAAAGTCAAAGACAATAATTTCAGTAAAAATGGGAATCAACCACCATATCTTTTCTTGAGTTCTTCAACAGAATTACCCTTCAATCCTGATTTGTCTATGTGATTGAATAATACATGTGTAACTGAAAAAGAAAAAAAAAATTTTTCATGTGAATCCTCATTTATAAAAACTAAGAAACAAAAATTATAGAGTAATCTGATCTGTCAAATGAAACTTTTACACCTGAAAGGCATTATTCATTAGGATTATTTATAAATTCTAATATTCAGATATTTAAAAAGCCAACCCCAAAACAGAAAATTATATGGCAATCCAATGATATTTATGGGAATATTTTGCTTTCTAGTAAAAAATTTCCCCTATCTTCAACATTAATCTTACAGATTAAACTTAACTCATTCTGAGCTTCCTAAAGTTTTTACTCTATTTAACAAGTGTCCTTTTACTTATTATTATAATTGTTTTGCAAACTTAAATTTTATTTTAGAAGAAAATTTTATACCACTACTCTAAATTGAAAATTAGCAATAACATCTACAAAAATCATGTTTGATGGGCTAGTAATACATTTTTATAATATGTAACAAAATATATAACTATTAAAAGTTAAAAGATCTTATGAGCCATGTAAAATCTTTATCTTTCATACCAGTGAATGGTCAACACTCAACATTTTTGAAAATACTGTTATTGTTTATTTATTTCTCAATATTTAAACTAGCTAACAGTGTTTAATGATAATGACAATAATAAAAGAGCACAGCAGCTAATATTTATTAAATGTTTAGTTATATAGCAGGAACCTTTCTAAGAGTTTCCCATGTTTAACTTAGTGGACAGTGATGACCCAACCAAGATGGTACTGTTGGTAAACCGTCTGAAGAGCCAACTCACATTCTTTGAGTATATTTGAACTTATTACATTATAGTGGCAAGAAATTCATTCATTCGACACACTTAAACTAAGAGGTTATTATGTACTAAGCTCTGTTGTATGCTGAAGCCTAGAGAACAGGGTAGATGAAGCTCCTGCCCTCATGGAGCCTTCCTCCTATCAGGGAGAGAAGTAACAAACATATACATGAAACACTGTCAGCTAGTTACATATTACAAAGAAAAATAAAGCAGAGTAAGAAGACAGAGAGTGATGAGGGAGGGAAGGCAGGCAGTTATTTTAACTAGGGCTGATGAGGAAAGGTATCTCTGAGGTGGTGACAGTTAGGTGGAAATTTAAATGAAGTACGGTAAAAGATATGTGGGAAGATATTCCAGGCTAAGGGAACAGCCAAATGCAAAGCCCCTGAGGCTAAAATAAGTCTGGCAGTTCAGTATATTAAAAAAAAAAAAAAAACTAAGTGGTGTGAAGGGGCAGAGTGATTGAAAAAAGTGGTAGAAGATGAGGTCAGAATAGTAATTAGAGTAATACTTTTTAGAGAATTTCAGGGACTGTTTTTGATTCACTGAGGATAAGGCAGAAACTTCTTTTGGTTTAAATTATATTTAAAAATCTCTCTACATTACAAATATACTTCCCAAAGTACAATGTAAAGAGTATTTTTCATAGTGACTGAGACTCATTCAATGTCACTGCTAGAAACAAAGAAATAAGAAAGGAGCCGTAAGTTTGTTTAGTCCAAGAGATCTGAAAATGGCACATTGAGTTTTCACTATTTTTAAATCTAAAAAAGTCTGGTACTTTGGCATTCTAATGATTTTTCTTTTTCCTAAAACTAGAATATAGTCCAAAACTCTGAGTAACTGAAGTTTCTGCAGTTGGATTTTACTTAAATTAGAGTTTCCCAAGATAGACACTTTCTGTCAAAGACTAATAGAGAAATAAGTAAGGGATCTAATTCTTCAGGCTCATCACCTGCCACTCTTTACCAACTAACTCTACAACCTAGCCACACTGCATTTTTAATTTTCTCAACTCAATTTTCTTTCCTGCCTCAGAGCCTATGCACACATTATTTCCTCAGTCTAAAACTCTTCCCTACCCCCTTCATCTAATTGACTCTTGTACTTTGAGGATCCAGCTTAAATCAAACAAGCTCAAGGAAATTAGCTCTCACAAAATGGGATGTACCTCCTGTGTACCCATGCTTCCTATGGCAGGTGCTCAACCATTACTCTTATTATTGTATTTTCAAGTAAAAGAGCCCAGATTAGAGCAGGACTGTCTAAGTTTAAATCCTGAGTCTGACTTCCTAACTACATGACCTTGGTCGCAGTTCCTTATCTCTTTATGCCTTGGTTTTCTTCTTTGCAAAAAAATCATACCGACACCTCATAATGTTACTGTCGGGATTTAATTAATTTTACTTAAACTGTAATTAAATTAATATAATTGTAATTAATTTAAATTTAATTGTATGTACTTTGGACATAGTAAATAGTCAATAAATGTTTGCAATAGTTGGTTAAAAAAGTAAGGGAACAATACAAGAATAAAGGAATATGGAAAAGCTTTCTTCACAGAACTTACTTTTTTTCTCAGGTTCTGACATAAACATCACTGCCATATCAAACCTTTTTAATTTAGAAAGCCTTTGTAAGATTTCAAAGATGAGTGATGGCTTTTCTTTCCTGAAATAAACCAAATATAAAACAAATAATTCACTAAAAGTAGCTCATTTAATTCTTTACTTATACAATATATAAGTAAAGATCTTCATTTATCTTTTTTCCCTGGATGCTACCTATATTTTAAGTGCACAAATGAAGAAATTTATCAAGTCAATTGAAGAAATTATAAAATTCTAAAATATGAGGCTTAGCATGGACATTAATAATCTGCTAAAAACTGTCACTTCTATACCCTACTTTTCTCTTTAAAAAAATTTAAAGTCTTTTTTCCTCCTATTTAATCATTTCCCTTATTACTGCTTGCACTTGTCACCTTTACAACTTCTGCAACAGTAAAATTTACTAGAAAACTAACTGCTATACAGAAGGTTGTAATATGATATCAAAATGAATGAATTTCCCAAACCATTAGAAATAACATAGCATTACAATATGAAAGTATACCTAAAAAAATTCAACTTACTCAATGTAAAAGTCGTGCAGAATTTTAATGATTTGATTGAATACATCTGGATCTAGATTTTTCTGAAACAACTTAGGATACAAGGATGGTTCAATTTGCTTGGAAAAAATATAGTTAGAAAATTAAATTATGGCGACATTCACATATCATAAATTATATAATAATTACTAAGGTAAATATAGTAAAGAATAACTACTATGCATTAGTACTTAATAAACAATAACTGGGGGGTGGGGGGGTTACACCAAAATGTAATTAATGATAGAAGAAAGGTTAGAGGAACTGTAAAATAATCACTCAGTTCAAGTCAGAGAAAAACCTCATGAACAAGAGATGAACACCACCCTAAGAAAGACAGGAAACTTGAGGGCTCTCAAGGAGCAATAAGATAGAATTTAAAAAATAAAACTACGTGAGATACTGTACTTGGAAGTAACTGTATACTGCATAATTATAGAGATTACTATAATTGCACTGAAAAAAACCTATTCTAATCCATTATTTGGTAAATTTCATATGATTTGACTCTTTTTCTTGGAGCAAATAAAAGTTCATTTTCAGGAGACTGCCTAAATATTGCTAGCGTTACTTGGCACAAAGAAGACACTTGATATATTTTAGCTTCTTTCCCCAGCTTGAAGGACAAAGAATTAAGTTTAAGTTCGATATATGAAATTAGATT
>NW_011888921.1:3857502-3866923 GCF_000151845.1 Pteropus vampyrus
GCACACATTATTTCCTCAGTCTAAAACTCTTCCCTACCCCCTTCATCTAATTGACTCTTGTACTTTGAGGATCCAGCTTAAATCAAACAAGCTCAAGGAAATTAGCTCTCACAAAATGGGATGTACCTCCTGTGTACCCATGCTTCCTATGGCAGGTGCTCAACCATTACTCTTATTATTGTATTTTCAAGTAAAAGAGCCCAGATTAGAGCAGGACTGTCTAAGTTTAAATCCTGAGTCTGACTTCCTAACTACATGACCTTGGTCGCAGTTCCTTATCTCTTTATGCCTTGGTTTTCTTCTTTGCAAAAAAATCATACCGACACCTCATAATGTTACTGTCGGGATTTAATTAATTTTACTTAAACTGTAATTAAATTAATATAATTGTAATTAATTTAAATTTAATTGTATGTACTTTGGACATAGTAAATAGTCAATAAATGTTTGCAATAGTTGGTTAAAAAAGTAAGGGAACAATACAAGAATAAAGGAATATGGAAAAGCTTTCTTCACAGAACTTACTTTTTTTCTCAGGTTCTGACATAAACATCACTGCCATATCAAACCTTTTTAATTTAGAAAGCCTTTGTAAGATTTCAAAGATGAGTGATGGCTTTTCTTTCCTGAAATAAACCAAATATAAAACAAATAATTCACTAAAAGTAGCTCATTTAATTCTTTACTTATACAATATATAAGTAAAGATCTTCATTTATCTTTTTTCCCTGGATGCTACCTATATTTTAAGTGCACAAATGAAGAAATTTATCAAGTCAATTGAAGAAATTATAAAATTCTAAAATATGAGGCTTAGCATGGACATTAATAATCTGCTAAAAACTGTCACTTCTATACCCTACTTTTCTCTTTAAAAAAATTTAAAGTCTTTTTTCCTCCTATTTAATCATTTCCCTTATTACTGCTTGCACTTGTCACCTTTACAACTTCTGCAACAGTAAAATTTACTAGAAAACTAACTGCTATACAGAAGGTTGTAATATGATATCAAAATGAATGAATTTCCCAAACCATTAGAAATAACATAGCATTACAATATGAAAGTATACCTAAAAAAATTCAACTTACTCAATGTAAAAGTCGTGCAGAATTTTAATGATTTGATTGAATACATCTGGATCTAGATTTTTCTGAAACAACTTAGGATACAAGGATGGTTCAATTTGCTTGGAAAAAATATAGTTAGAAAATTAAATTATGGCGACATTCACATATCATAAATTATATAATAATTACTAAGGTAAATATAGTAAAGAATAACTACTATGCATTAGTACTTAATAAACAATAACTGGGGGGTGGGGGGGTTACACCAAAATGTAATTAATGATAGAAGAAAGGTTAGAGGAACTGTAAAATAATCACTCAGTTCAAGTCAGAGAAAAACCTCATGAACAAGAGATGAACACCACCCTAAGAAAGACAGGAAACTTGAGGGCTCTCAAGGAGCAATAAGATAGAATTTAAAAAATAAAACTACGTGAGATACTGTACTTGGAAGTAACTGTATACTGCATAATTATAGAGATTACTATAATTGCACTGAAAAAAACCTATTCTAATCCATTATTTGGTAAATTTCATATGATTTGACTCTTTTTCTTGGAGCAAATAAAAGTTCATTTTCAGGAGACTGCCTAAATATTGCTAGCGTTACTTGGCACAAAGAAGACACTTGATATATTTTAGCTTCTTTCCCCAGCTTGAAGGACAAAGAATTAAGTTTAAGTTCGATATATGAAATTAGATTAAGTTATTTTGAACAAAAGAATTCAAAATATGACCTATTTCCACAGGTTCCCTGTCTGCAAATATTTAAAATGTTCTGGCCAGGGTGATAGATGTATCAGGCAAGGGATAAGAGCATTTTCTACAGTTGTATTATACAAAAAGCAAATACAACACTTTATTATATAGTGACAAAGAAATTCTTTGACCTTTTACTTAGAACTACTAGCTTCCTCTTTCTTACCTTCAAATACTGATATAACATATCTGGAGAACTTTTCAGTTGTCTGAAATCAGATTCAAGCTGGAATGAGTTTGAAGGAACTGGAGGAAGAACGGTTGTAATCGACTGAGCAGGTATTTTGTCTACCTCTACAGAAATCTTCTCACTGAAAGACTGACATACATCTTGTTTCAAATTAACCTGAGGTCTGGAAATATTTCAGAGGCATCAATCAACCAATTGAAAAGAACTACAAATAGTCAAAGCTTATATAAACATCAATAGAGATTTTTACATTTCTGACTTTATTGATATTGTATTATCTATTTACATTCTGAAAATGCTAATTCTTTCAGCTGATAATATATGTATATTTTTCACAATACAGATTATGCCTTTGTAAATTTTCACATGCTATGTAATGACTATTCTCATCTGTTGGGCAATTAGCCGGACCACCTTCTGAGTACGCCATTTCTATACACTGCATTACTACATCACCTATACTTATAACTCAGCCTTCTAGAAATCTGAATTATCAGTTTCAAAAAAGATCTTCTAAGGAAAAAAAAAATCCTTCCTCCTTAAAAAAAAATCTGCCTATTTAGTGTTTCCCCACAATCTATACTATCATTTTAAATAGAAATATTGCAAAAATTCAAAGTTTAAAAAAACTTCTACTAGGATTGCTGAGTGCAATGCAGGAATATGTTAAGTAAAGTTACAATACAAAATAAACTTAGCTTACATTTTTTATATTCTCATAATGAAGGAAACATGAGACTATTTTTTAAAATCCCAAATGAATTTTAAACAGCCCACAAATAATCTTAAATATGAATGGCCAGAATAATGATAGTGCCTAAATTTTACAATTTTTAGAAGCTGCCTTTTAAAAAGTTAAAAATTTTTTGTTGAATTAAAAAGTAAAACAATACACTAAAGTTCTAGAAAAAGAAATGAACAAAATAAATCTGTTCAAGATACTTTCTTATCATCTCTAAATTCCCCACTATGCTTAAGGAACAGTGATTATTCCATAAGCAAAGCCTCTTTAATAGCAAGAACAAATTAAAAAAAGAAACTGAATGCGAAGTTGAAAAAATTATGGTGCTGAGTACAAACCAGAAGTCTCATCAATAATATTAATTTTCTAGTGGAATTATCACCATTCTAGAGATTATAAAAGTGTTCCTACTCACTGCAGAACTGAAGTATCACTTTCTTCTATTTTCAATACTTTTGCTTTTGGAATATCACTCGTGGGCAAAAGGTCATCTTGGCTTGAATTCTTCTTACTTGCAGTGCCTGTGCTTGCTATTACATTTGCTAGATTAAAAGGATTACTCTCTGGAGCAGCAGCAGTCGTGCTATCTGGCACATCAATAGTTTGTATCAAATTACCAGTTTCTTCAATAATAACCTTCTTGAGTGGCTTCTAAAACAATTAAAATCAATTCCTTAAATCAACACATACAGGTTTTCTATTTTAGGGTCACAAATTAAAAGGTTGCAGTGTTCTTACAGCCAATATCCCAATTATAAGTAAATTCAATTTGATGGCTAGGAGTCATACTCTTGTCTGAGAATACAAAAAAGATGCATAGCACCTATCCTACATAGATCTAAATGTGGGAAAGAAGATGTATTGTAAATAATTACAAAGCAATGGAATGCACATCATAAAAGATGAGAGCACAAAATTATAAGAAAACACAAAGAAAAGGTAGATAAACAGCATCAAGTGGAGACTTCACAGAAAAGTACACAAGAATGGTAATGTCGAAAATTATGGTATGGTCTGTGGAAAGGCAACAAGTCCAATGGGGCGGGTGCAACAGGAGGAGTGATGGAGACAACGCCTGAAAGGCTGCTTAAAGATAGCTTATAAAATGACTGTGTGCCATGTCAAGGAGTTTGGACTTTATCCTAGAGACAATAAAGCCAAGAGAAAATATAACCAAACTGACAGCAGTATTGTGGGCTAAGTGAAGGCAAGAACAAGGCGGGCAATAACCAGCATGTAAAATTACAAAGATGTGAAAGTTTAAACATTTAATCATCTTTATTGAAAAGAAAAAATAGCAAAAATGAATATAATGAGTGAAAATTAATATATGAAAGCAACTAGACTTATTATGCCCAGCACGTGAAACAAGTATTGTCACAGAAAATTCAAGAATAAAGTCATAATAAGAATACTAGGAAAGTATTAAACTAAGGATTTCCTCTATTGGCTACTAACCTAAAATATGAACTTAGCAAAACAAATATTCTTTGCCTCACTTTCTTCCTTTGTAAAAAGAGGATACAAATACCTGCTCTGACTTCCTTATAAAATTACTTCTCTAAAAGCATCAACCATGCATAACAGTTACTTTTAGAGGGCAAGGAGAGGATGGTGATCAGCAAGGGGGCACACAGGGCGATTTTGGGAGGTTGATACCTTTCAATTTCTTAACCTGTTTGGTGGTTTCGCCAACACACACACACACACACATACGTATGTAACTATGTAAATGTTAGAAACTACAACAGAGTCACATCGTGACTCTATTTGCCTTAAATGAAATCGATTTCAAAGGTTTAGCACACAACAGACTGCTGAATTCATGCCAGCTACTCTTTCTGTCTAATATTGCAGGAAAATAACTGGCTTTGTTGGACTTACTGAAAAGCAGTATAGTATACCAAATAATGTGCAGTGTGTATTTTTAAAGATAACCTTGCCTATATAAGATTTTTGCCTATGTGCTGATTTTAGATCTAACCCCATACAAGATGTAAAACATTGCAATAAAATCATAATCTCAAATAAGAATAGTAATAGAAATAAAAAATTCTTAATTACAAAAGGTAAAACCACTTCTAATTCCTTTAATGCCATAAAATGTGAAAATATTTAAATTTATGGTTACATTAAGTCACTTAAAAAGTTACCACAGAACTCTAAATAGCTCAAATTCCCCCAATTTTATTATATCAATAATACTAGGAAGTACTTTTTAAAGAGCATAAAAAAGGCCCTAGGAAGAGATTTCAATATTTTCTTTAAGAGATTAATTCAACAGTTTGTTTTCAACTCTTGTTCATACAACACTGATATTAAATAGCAAGAAAAACAATGAAAGAACTTACAGTTGATCCAAGATGAGGTGGATTATCAATGGGTTTTATCACATTTTGCCTTTGAGTAGAATCGAGAAAAACATCATCCCAGTGTCCTTTCTCAATTAATTCCTTGAAAATAAATTTGTAATCATGACTACAAAAATATTCTCAAGATAATTATGCAATAAATACATGTGTTTATGCTGCAAGAAATAAGAGCATATTTTAGTGAAAAGATTACCTTTTTAATTTTGGAAAGTTCAGTTACTGCTTGCTTATTTCCAGGTTCTAGAAGTAAAACAGTTTCAAAATCTAAAGGGAATTTTTAAGAAATATAATAAATTAGTGAAAATACTTTATGAAGTTCAAAATAGGATATATTTAGTTTAGTAACTCTGTATTTAACTTAAGAACTATTACTCAGGATGCTAGAAACAGGTAAGCAATAACAAGGACTAACATTTACTAAGTGCTACTCTAGTTGCTTTATATGAATTCTCATGTAACCCCCACTTGTTACAACCCCACTTTACAGATATGACTGAGGCCTAGAGGTCATCTAACTTTCCAAAGCTCATGCTGTTAACAGACGACAGAGTAACACACTAAATGTAAGATAGAATATAAGAGAATTCCATATAATAGAATATTATTCAGCCTTAAAAAGGAATCAAATTCTGGTATATGCTATGAAACAGATGACTCCTGAAGACATGCTAAGTGCAGTAAGCCAGACACGAGGACAAAATAGTGTATGATTCTACTTATGTGAAGTACCTAGAATAGTCATATTCAGAGATAGAAAGTGGAATGATAGTTACCAGGGGCTGAAGAAAGGAGAATGGAGAGTTATTGGTTAATGAGTAGAGTTTTCAGAAAGGAATGATGAAAAAGTTCTGGAGATGGCTAGTGGTGATGGTTGTAGAATAGCACGAATGCACCCAGTGCCACTGAAGTGTAAACTTAAAAATGAATAAAGAATAAATTTTATGTTACGTGTATTCTACCATAATAAAAAAATGTACGGGCTACAGATGAAGCCAGCCTTAGAGAGAAACTAACATATTTAAATGCAAATATAAGGAAAGAAGGTTGAAAATCAATTATCGAAGTATTGATGTCAAGAAGTTAAAAAAACAGCAAATTAAACCTAAAGACAGTTGAAGGAAGGAAATAAAGAGCAGAAACAAATGAAAGAGACAAAAGATACAAGAGAAACAAGTTGGTTCTAATAAATAGTTAAAAGACAGGTCACGGAAAAATAACAGAAATAGATAATCAGTAGCAAGGAAAAAAGGGGGCATCACTAAAGATCTCGAATTATCCTCTATCCCCTAGATTAGGGGTCCCCAATCCCTGCACTGCAGACTGGTACCAGTTCATGGCCTGTTAGGCAATGGGCCACAGAGCAGCTTCATCTGTATTTGCAGCTGCTCCCAGAGCTAGCCTCACCGCCTCAGCTCCACCTCAGATCATCAGGCATTAAGATTCTCACAGAAGTCCCTGGTGCCAAAAAGGTTGGGGACTGCTGCATAGATGCTGATTCCCTTTCTTTTCATTTTTGCCTTTTTCTTGCTTTTTTTTCCCACCTTATAATTCAAATGTTTCATTGATTTTGAATGGCAATTAGCCAGATGGTACTCTGTGCTATTAAAAGATAATCAGGTCCACTATGGAAGCTGCATTCCTTCAAGTCTGCAAAGCTATTCATGATCTAAACTTGGTAGAAAACGTACTTCTCTAAGTTCTGTATCCTTAACCATGGGAAGGCTCTGCCTATCTCAGATTCTATAACTTGGTAGTTTCATCAGGATAAGTGAGTGCCAGTTGTCATAAAAATAGTCATACCTTGTTTGGCTTCATTTAACTTTCCCAAAAATGTTCTTGCAGTTCCTCTTCTGGCAAAAGCTTTAGAATATGAGCCATCTAATAAAATAGCTTGTGTGCAGTCTTTTTCAGCCTCTTCATATCTATTAAACATGATAAAATAACCAATGGGAAAAATGCAGCCTACAGAAAAAGTTCATGTAAACTGAGTTTCTAATGTAAAAAGCATGCAAATAATTTAAATTACCAACTCTCAAACCTGTGTCTGAAGGAAAAGACTATTTTTAAATTTTATATTCTCACCAAATCTTGGAATCATCTGATAAGGAGGGAGAAGCTACCAGATTAAAGAAAAGTCAGAAAAGAGTGTGCTGGAAGGATGGAATTAATGATGGTAAAATATGTATAGAGTAGACAGAAGACCATCACTGCTGGCAATTTACCTCCCCTCAACTCTCAATAAGCACAGGACTACATTAAGAACTGTAACTGATATGAATTTTCTAATAAAACATCATTAATATTTACCTATAGTACACTTTAAGGGAAAACAACCCATGTAAAAAACATTATATGAAAGTATATCGTCTGACACTTTTCATAAATTCTACTTAGCCAGGCAACCAGCAGTCATTTCAGCCTGACTAGGTACTGCTCTCTGATAACAAAGAGCTAAGAGCAGTTAAAAAACAAACGAAATGTCTGTGACCTGCTTTATAATTCGGAGGGAAAAAAGGCTGAAACAAATGTGACAAAAAGGTATGTTAAAGGCTTGTTTAAAACTAGATGCTTTGATACATGGAGCTTGTTATACACTTCCATGAAAGTTTGAAAAATTTCATAATAAAAATATTATTTAAAAAAGAATTTTCTGTGATTACATTCTCCGCAAGACCTAAATGAATGCCATACTATCCTCAAAACAAGACTTAATATGAACAAAATCAGATTTTCTAATGAACTTAAACATCTCTGAATTTAATTTACTTTTCAACAAGAAAGTATATGTGTATGTGCATGTTCATGACCCTACCAATTTACTTTCTATATGACTGATTATATCATTTTCCCATTTAAGACATTTGCATGGCCCCCACACCTTTCAGGATCACATCCAGCTCCTATGCAGAGCACGAAATCAGCCTTATCTCTAGCTTTATCTCTGTCCCTGCATAACAGCCAAAGTATGAACCACATGCCCTGTCCAGAAGTTACCATGAAATTTCCCATTTCTGCACCTTTGAATCTGCACTGAGACATTCGACCTGTTTTTTCGCCTCACTCATACTATCCCATTAGATCTTAGTTTGTTTCAAACTCCTCTTTAAAGTGCTCCCTTTATGACTCTCATCTAGTCTGTAATATCTGACAAAGTCACCCTATGGTGGAGAAAACTTCTGATATTAAGCATAAATCTAAAAGGTAAACTAGAAAAAAATGCAAATAAGAGTCATATAGTTCTTCGTATTTAAAATACACTGTTAACTTGCTATAATATACTAATATGAATATCAACTAACACAATAAGGCCAATACAATAAATTAGAGCTCTCATAAATGTAGATATAATCTCTCACCTATTAGAAGGTATTATTCTTGGCATTAGTCAAACCTAAGAATCGAGGCTTACAATTGTTAAATTATGCACAATTCTTGAATAGCAAAGTAAGCTAGCAGGAAATGCAATGATCTCTATTCTGACTAATCAAAATAATATGTCTCTAGTTATATCTATTAGTTTCAATGAGGTTAAATATGTAACCAAAATTTACTTCTGTGACAGGGGTTCCTAACCCAAGGTCCTTCAAAAGATCCAAAAACTTGGATGGAAAAAATATTACATCCTTATTTTCACTAACTTTTAAATGAAATTATAACTGTAGATAACAAACCATAGTTATAAAAGCAATATCTATAACTTTGTCACCAATAAAAATCATAGATATGTTCATATCACATTACGTTTGTTAGAGATATCTCAAATACTGTTTTGAGATATCACCACTATTTCAGAATTACAGTAGCAATTTAACCTGCTATTTGTTTGCATGTGATCACAGTATCCCTGTTTACAGACGCTCCTATGACATAGGTGGCCAACTACTAGCCAACTCTGCCCCTAGTAGTCACTCATATGCCAAAGCGTGAAGTCGTATGTTCTCACACTGGTAACGTGATCATCAGTTGCTTTCCAAGTATTCCTTATCCACACGTATTAGTTGATCAATATGTGGAAGAATATGTGTCAAAGATCACCACAAATCCTAGTGCCCTTATTTAAACTTTCACATTAATGTCTTTAAAAAATTTTTAACTTTGTTGCCTATATTTTAAATGTAGTTTCTATGTAGTGTATTTTAAAAAGTACATATATCACTATATCACAAATTTTAATATTTTTAAAACTGTACTGCAATACAATTGGTTTCCTTTGGAATCTTAAATGTATAATTATACCTTTAAAAATTTTGAGAAAGGTTCACCATTCATGGCACCAAAAAAGTTTAGAAT
>NW_011888921.1:3868086-3871572 GCF_000151845.1 Pteropus vampyrus
AGCTTGAGTTGTTTTTTTATATTATTCTCTCTTCAGTACTAAAAAGAAAAAATGTACATAACTATATTACTTTGAGGCATTAACCATTTTCTACTAATTATTACAGTTTAAATTTAAAAACAAATTTAATAAACATAGGTCTAAATATTATACTCTACTTATATTAGAAGCTATACAAATGAATTTCACAATTCTATTAATTTTTGTGAAAGAAAAGAATACCAGAATTGTACAGCTCACTCTTCAAAACTTTAATATGCCCAAACATAGAATGAATTAAACTGTATTAAATGTGTATACCAAATTTCATTGTAACATTTATTTATAAACAGTGAGATATATCACAATCAATAATCAGTCCATAAGTATTAGGAATCCTCTGTGGGTCTGTGTAAAGCTGTAAATTTATTAAATTAAATCTCAACTCAGGATTTTTTTTTTTTTTTAGGCGGCAACCCTTGGTTGACCTCACAGATTGGGACCTTGTCAGCTTACAATCCCTTATTTTTTATTTTTTACGCCTATAGCACCTGGTCTTCCTAGGTGGTCTCCCATCCAAGTACTAACCAAGCCCAATCCTGCTTAGCTTCCGAGATCAGACAGGATTGGGCTTCAACTCAGGATTTCCATAGGAATTTTGTTCATAAATAGTCCAGTGTGAATTAATGAAAACAAATTATAAGAATGAATTGTAACTTGTTAAATTTATAACTATCTACATATAAATGTGTTAAAATGTTCAAAAGTAATTTGTTCACTAAAATTATATATTTTTAATTATGTATTAAGTCATCAATTCGTCAAATCTTGAATTAGTAGGCTCCAGAAGTTTTAGTATATTTAATTTTCAGTCCTTATTGAAAAATAATTTTAATACTAAAAAAAACAGAAACTTAACCAATATACAAGAAACTAAGAGTAAAATTCAGCAAAACATATATATGTTAGAATCTCTCTGAATTACCAAGTCTTTCTCTGAAATGGCCTGCTGCCTATTCTGTTGCTCTTCAATTCGTTTTTTCTCTCCTTCAGTTGACTTAATCATCATGTCAGCTTCCTCTGGATATGGGTTTTCTTTGGATGTCAAAGCCTAGGAGACATAGCAGTCAGCTAAACTAAAACAAGTAATGCAAAATGCATATATATTTGACTTTAAAATATTGTCACTCAAATATATTAAAATTTCTGCCACATTTCAAATTAATAATTAAAATAATATTTTTACTCTAATTCGAAGTCTTTCTACTTATTAAAATAGAAAGCAAAAAAAGATTATAATAAATTTAATGCTCATCTTATTCCAAATAAAATAAGTAATATCCACTAAAGGTAGTTGTTCATTTATTTATTTATTCAACAAATATTTGTTGAATTTCTACACAGCCCAGGTACTATTCTTGGAACTATTTTCAAAAATAAAACAGTTTATTAAGACCCTATTACCAAATTTCTCAAATTTAAGACTTATTCATTATTAGACCTAGTACAAAATACAAAAATATACAATACAGTTCACAATCATAATCAAGTTGATTTATTTACAGATTTTCTTTTAAATTTTTTTAAAAGCAGATTTTCCCCAATCATTTTTACTTTTTTCTCAGTTTCAATGGATGACAAAGTAATTATATCTCTGATTCAAAGGCCAAGTAAAAGGGTACACAACTGTTCAGTATCATTTGACAGTAAATTTTACATTTAAGTAATAACTATTTTCTTATTGTTAAAAAAATTAGCATGAATTTTGCTAAAATATAAACTATAAAAATGCAGCAACTTAAAAATTACAAAATCAAAGCAATACACAAAAGTTTAGCACAGAAATTAAAGCATTAGCCAAAAAAGAAAAATCAATGGGATGAAGAAAAATAATTCTGTCATCTGGGAAAAAGTAAAGCAGCAGTAGTCCTAAAGATCTCAGACAACTTTCTTAGATGATGATTAAGGATCTTTAAATACCATTATAGTACTTCTTGCTTGCAAATTTGGTAAAACTCTGTAGTACAAAGAATTAAAATTAGAAAAATGTCTATATTAAGTAATCTATAATACAGTCTATGCTAAAATCTTTACTTCATGAAATAAAAGTAATAAGTAATGCACTTAATTTAAATAACTATAGATTACCTGATTAATTTTCCTGAGTTCATTTGTGGCTTCGAAGTTATTTGGTTCCAGTTCTAACACTTTTTCATAATCTGAGTAAAATAGAAGGTAAAGAATATTTGAAAGATATATTTAGAAATCTGTATAAAACAATAATCATTTGCTACATGTGACAAATAGGTATCTGTTCTATAGCAAAATTAAGAGGAAATAAGAAATACTAACATTAGGCTACTGGGCTCTCTCCACTCTCCCCCAGGACAGATGAATTCTGACATAATCACCTGCTTTCACCAGCGCCAGGAAGGATACTTGCTATCTTAAGTCATACATAGTAAAACCAAAAAACAGCAGAATCTTTTAGATATCAGCTTTATTCAATTTGTGATTTATAGTACACAAAGTTATTTTATGGAATAATAAGAGACTTAGAAATTACAGACATGTAAACAGAAACATGGTAATAGTTTTACTCGTACTACCTCTAGATTCACAATAGCCAAAGATGTTTTAATCCTTATATTATAGATGAGAAACTGAAAATCAGAGAAGATAACCTTCCTCTGGTCACACATGGTGGAATGAGAATTTGAATCAAAATCTAATTAGTGGCAAATAATGCACTCTTTCTCAAAATACCAAGATATCTTTTTAATTGCAAAAATGAGTTTATTCAAACATAGAAAGCTCTCTGAAGGTAGTAACTGTGATTATCTAATATTCTTTGTATGGTGTCTATTAAACCACTGAAGGATCTTTTAGACAACAATGACCTGGAAAAATAATACCTTTTTTGGCATCCTCTAATTTTTGCAGAGCAAACCGAGCAGCACCTCGTCTTGCATAAGCCTTTGTATAACTTCTATTTAAGGCAATTGCTAAATTACAATCAGACTCAGCAACAGCAAATCTACAATTAAAAAAATTAAAATAAAGTGAAATTAATAAAAATCATTTGTTAAATCAACACTTCAGAATTTGAGTGGGATTAATTTCCCAACTGAAGGCATGTAACCCACCTTCTTTTATTTTAGTTAAGCGTACTAACAGCAACAATTTTTTATGGTGAGATGTAAGTAACAGTCTCCTTAAATCAAGGAACAACAATGCATACTATCATTGCTTTTTCTCAGCATTGTATGACCGATCCTGGCCAATGCAGTTCCATAAGAAATACTGAAGACTGGAAAGGAAGGAACAAAATCGACATTCCCAGATGAAACAATCTAGAAATATTGTTAGAAATAATGAAACTTAAGCAAGGTGACTGCTTTATTAGCGACAAAAAATAAATCTAACAAAAGCTGTATAAGATCCATATGCAGAAAACTGCAAGACTGTCCTTCAAAGACATTAAAGACTTAAGTGGAAATATTTCAC
>NW_011888921.1:3871622-3895141 GCF_000151845.1 Pteropus vampyrus
AGCAAACCGAGCAGCACCTCGTCTTGCATAAGCCTTTGTATAACTTCTATTTAAGGCAATTGCTAAATTACAATCAGACTCAGCAACAGCAAATCTACAATTAAAAAAATTAAAATAAAGTGAAATTAATAAAAATCATTTGTTAAATCAACACTTCAGAATTTGAGTGGGATTAATTTCCCAACTGAAGGCATGTAACCCACCTTCTTTTATTTTAGTTAAGCGTACTAACAGCAACAATTTTTTATGGTGAGATGTAAGTAACAGTCTCCTTAAATCAAGGAACAACAATGCATACTATCATTGCTTTTTCTCAGCATTGTATGACCGATCCTGGCCAATGCAGTTCCATAAGAAATACTGAAGACTGGAAAGGAAGGAACAAAATCGACATTCCCAGATGAAACAATCTAGAAATATTGTTAGAAATAATGAAACTTAAGCAAGGTGACTGCTTTATTAGCGACAAAAAATAAATCTAACAAAAGCTGTATAAGATCCATATGCAGAAAACTGCAAGACTGTCCTTCAAAGACATTAAAGACTTAAGTGGAAATATTTCACGTTTACCTATAACAAGGCACAAAAACATAACAATATAATTCTCTCCAAACTGATCTACAAATCCAACTATAATCAAAATCCAACAGAATTTTTCATGGAATTTGACAAGATGATTCTAAAATTTATATTGATAAACAAGTCCAAGAATACCTAAGACATTCCTGAAAAATAAAGAGAACATGCCATATGCCAAATATCAAGACTCAGCAATTATAATGCTATAACAATTAAAGATAGTGTGGAATGGAACAGGCAACAGATCAATGTAAAGAATAGAGAGATGATAAAGAAATCCATGCAAACCTGACAAATGACAATGGTGGCGCTGATCCATGAGAAAAGCATGGATGTTCAACTAATAGGACTGGAACAATTGGGATATTCATATGAAAAGATATGAAACCGGAATTCTACCTTCATCATATATAAAAAGACTGAAATGTGAAAAGTAAAACAACTTTTAGAAGAAAATATAGGAGACTACTACTGTAAGTTCAGGGAAGGAAACTATTTTAATAAATCATTTTTTAAAGTGCTAACATTATTTTAAAAATAAATTGAAATGTTAAAATTAAAAATTTGTTTATCAAGACTCCATAAAGAAAGGAAAGAAGCTACAATTAAGATAATTATAAACAAACACTAAAGGATTAGTTATCTAGAATAAAGAACTCTTAAAAATTAACAGCAAAACAGTCTAACAGAAAAATGGCCAAAAGACAAAACAAGCATTTCACAGAAAATACAAATGGTGAATAAACCCAT
Organism: Pteropus vampyrus; assembly: GCF_000151845.1. Lineage (NCBI taxonomy): Eukaryota > Metazoa > Chordata > Mammalia > Chiroptera > Pteropodidae > Pteropus > Pteropus vampyrus. Next base: position 3,872,952 of record NW_011888921.1, read on the forward strand.
AAGATGATGCTCAGCCTCATTGGAAATTGAGGAAATGCAAATTAAGACCACAATGAATTACCATTTTATTCCCTCCAGACTGAAAATAATTAAGAAGCCCAATTATACCAGTGTTGGTAAAGATACAGAACAGGAATTCTATACACTGCTAGTGAGAATGTAAACTTGTATAGCTACCTTTACAAAAACTGGTCGTCACCATTTAAACAATGTGCACACCTTACAAGCCAGCACCAAGAAACATGTACAAGTGTTCATAGTATTAATGTTTTTAAATAACGAAGGAGAGTGGGAGGTAATGAGAGAGTAGGGAGGAGCGGGGGAAGGAAAAGAAGGAGAGGAAAAATCAACCAACAATCCAGCAACAGGAGAATGCATATATAATGGTATATTCCTAAAAAGAAATTGTAAATAACAGTGAAAATCAGAGATCTATAGCTATATGCAAAACATGGCGAATCTAAGAAATATAATAATTAGAGAAATATAAGACTACATTCAGTATGATATACTTTTAAAGTTCAAAAATAAGCAAAATTATACAATATACTATTTAGGGGTACATATATAAACTTTTTTATGTAAAGAATGATAAATATTCAAGGCAAGATAGTGGTTAACTGGGAGGGAAAAGAGTCAGGTCAGGGAAAGAAGTATCAAGGTAGCCTCTAAAATAATAATGTTCTGATTCTTAAGTTGGGTGGTCGGTTCGTGTGAGATTATTTAAAATTACTCTTCATCACTTACATATACTAAATATCGAATGTTACAAAATGTAAATATTCCCTAATTTGTCAGGATATTAACACATAAATTCCAAAGACCAAAAAATATGCTATTTAAAATAGTAAAAACCCAAAAACCAATGTAATTCATATTTCCAAATAATAATTAAAACAGTACGAATGCCTTCCTTGGTGGCATGTCTTTTTAAAAACTCTTATGAGGACGTGGTTCCATAGTGTAGCGGTTAGCATGTCTGCTTTACACGCAGAAGGGTCCTGGGTTCTCGCCTCAGTGAAGCTATGGTCCATGGTCTACAGCCATGCCACCCTGAACAAGGCCAATGTCTGATTTCGGAAGCTAAGCAGGGTCAGGCCTGCTTAGTACTTGGATAGGAGACCACCTAGGAAGACCAGGTGCTATAGGCATAAATAATAATAAATAATAAAATAAAAAAATAAAATAAAAATTCTTATGATAGGTCAGTTCCTTGCTTATGATAAGACCACTTATGTTCTTCAATAGGAAGTATGTATTTAAAGAGTCAATATGATTTAAAGATAAACAAATGTTGGGATATACTTTAAGTTCACTATAATAAAAGTTCTCTAGGTTAAATAATGGATAAATGATTTTTCAAAATAATGGAGGGAAATTAATTTCTAAAATTTTTTACCCAGCTTTTTTTCTTTTGTGAATTAGCTAAAGAATACCATTATTCAATTTTTGGAGAGTACCTTAGTAAAGTAAGCTATAGAGGGCATGGTTTGAGCACCTGAATGTTTAAAATGGCTTAAATAACTCAATAAGAGGCGGGTGAGCTATAAGAATTTACAGTTGAAAAGAAATGGAAAATTTTTTCAATCATTCCCACACATTTTTATCATGAAAGTTTTTTTAAAATATCAGTCTCCATATACACATGAAACATTCACACACATTATGGAAATTCCTTACTTTTTCATTCTAAAATATGCTGATGCTCTGTTTGTTGGTAACACAGGATTATATGGATCGGCATTCATGCCTTTGGTGTAGCATTCAATTGCTTCATCATATTTTCCTTGTTTGAAGTACTTATTGCCCTGAAAAAAGCATACAAGTCAGACATACTGGCACAGAATTCTAGAGCCTTTTTTTTTTTTTCACTATTATCCATCTCATTCTAATTCATTAGCTGTGTGATCAAGGCTAACAGGAAACAAACGAGAATGGAGCAAAAACGGTCTTTTTACAAGTGCTGAAATTCACAGTATAGTCATAATCCAAGAGTCCTGGCAGAAAAATGAGTGAAACACTTAGCATTATGTACTTATTATTGACAATAACAACTCACAGAAATGTAACCCAGAAAAAGCCATCAAGATGAAGTTCAATCTAAAAAGCAATACATCTAGTTTTATATCTTCCTCAGGGAGATGCTGAACATTCCAAAAAGTAACCATGGATGATGGCCTGTGATATGGAGGGGTGAAATATAATATTCATGTCGAGAATCATATGCTGATTTTTAAGTTACTTCAGTCTATTACTAAAACCCTGGAACTACTCTCTATATGGTCCAAGCACTTTACATATAATAATTCATTTAATATTTAATAGTCAGAATAACCCATCGAGGTTTAGTAATAATCATATTTTACAGCTGAGAAAACTGAGTACAGGCAATTTAAAGAATTTGTCACAGGATCTGAACCCAGGCAATCGGGTTTCTGAGCACATATTCCCTACCATTATGCTATACTGCCTCCCGATTGGGATATAGCCAATAACAACTTAGTGTGAACACCCCCTAAATTATGTTGAAGAAATCTTGGGATCCACATGATTTTCTATATATCCTGCCTACCTGAGGGAAACTAAAGCTAACCTAAAGAATACCTTTTCTTTTAGAGCAAGAGCCTTTTGTGAATCTACATGAATTCCATCTTCTTCCGATTCTGATTCTTGAGATAAAGAATCATGAGTACTCTCTTCTTTGTCAAGCTCATCAAGGATACTTTCCTGAAATCACAAGTAGGAGAACGATGCTCACAGTTATTTGACCATTAAAAAAAAAAAAAAAGACATATAAAAAGAGTACAGTCAACAGAACTTAAGTTATGATCTATGGACCTAAAGTCCTATAATAGCAACCCAAATAACCTCTCATTTTAAAGATTATATCCAAAGAAAGAGGTACCCTTGTTTAGAAAACCAAGATCCAAACCACTTAAAGATTCTAACTTTGAACTCAAAAAGTAAACTCAGTCAAGTCTACAAACCACCCCTAAATCACCAACTATTAGCAGTGAAGTATTATGTTTTGACATAAAGTTTGCAAATAACCCCAAACTAATGTTATAGCAACCAATAGCAAAGAAAGGGTTTTCTTCTAAAATTTTGTTTTTAAAACAACAAAAGGTGCTTGAAAAGCACAATTAACTCCTGATTCTCATAAGAAGCTATAAGGTAGGTGTAATTACCCATGATTTTCAGTTGCATGAACTGAAACTCAGTAGTTAGTTAACTCATTCAAGGCCACTCAGTAAGTGGCTGAGTCAGGATTTGAACCCAGGTGGTCTGTCTCCTCCAGAAAGCTCTCAATGACTATGTTATACTGTCTCAGTGTATTCCAAAATATAGCTGCCTCAATCAAAGACTCTATTGACTAATTCATTAAAGTTTATTTTTTTCATTGAAGTTTGTTTAAACAAAAATTTTAATCATTATGTAAACAAACTCCTTTTTTATTTTGCAAGTAACAAAATATTATTTTAAATAATTCATGTAAGAAAAAACATATTGTTGATAAATTAAAAAACAAAACAAAATCTATGCTGTTTCATTGAATGAACATTAAAAGATGAACTGAAATTTAGCTATGTGTTTTAGCGTGAGGATTCTACAAAATCCACCAGCCTACCAACATTAAAGCCAAGAATGTCCCACTCTGTTATGCTGACATGTGTAGAAAACTAATGGCAGCAAAGTACTAAAATAGCTGCTCAGATCTGGACTAGAATGGAAATGGTAAGTAAACGCCTGTATCTTGTATAGATACACTAAAATGACAAGGTAAAGCAATGTAGTACAATCATGATGGCATTGGCAACACAAAGCAGTAGTTCAACTGTTATCTGTTGAACGAGTGAGTGACTGTAGAAAGCATTTCTCTAAGAAGTCATCTGAGATGGTGCCTTTCAGGAAAAAGCATTATAAAGAAGATACTGACTTATGAAAAGGAAATATAAAAAGGGGTAAAATGACAACAGACTATATAATTCTCAGCAAAAAATAAGTCATTTTCAAAAAGTATCATTTCCAACAGCAATAAATTCAAGACTCCAAACCACATTTCTCTTACATTGGAACAATACTGAAACAGATGGCAAACTACTTAAATAATAGTGCCAGCTCTCTTGAGTCAATTAGCCTTGGTTTCATTAAGAAAAACACAACTAATTTGGAAAACCATTTGGCAGTATCTTCTAAACCTAATTGTATATATAAACTATGACCCAGCAAATACCATCCCCGGTGCTTATATTCATCAAAAGACATGTACAAAAATGTTCACAGAAGGTTTATTCATAATAGTCGAAAACTGGAAATAACCCAAATATATGTTAGTAGAATGGATACACAAATTGTGATACAGTCACACAATGGAATGCTTATCAGCAATGAAAAAGAACGACTGCCATTGACAATACGAATCGACCTCAGACGATGCTAACAAAAGAGGTCAAACACAAAACAGTGTATCCTATATATTTATTTGAAATTCCAAAACTGGCAAAACTGATCTACAATAGTGGCTACCTTTGGGAGGTTATCAACTGAGAAGGGAAGCTTGTGAGATGCTAGAAATGTTCTGTATCTTGATCTGGCTGGCGGTTTCTCAGGTATATACATGAGTAAATATCCAGGCGGCTGTACACTTAAGATTTTTGGATTTTACTGTATGTACATTATACTTTAATTAAAATATAAAACAAAAGTGCAAAGAAAATAAATAGCAGTTACCTCTGGGGGTAGAAGAGAGAAAAGATGGGAAAGAGAAGGAGCACACTGGCAGCTTCAACAGGACTGGATAAATTCTCTTTAAGTTAGATGGTGGGTTCACATATTCATTTTATTATGCTTTAGAACATGTATCTCCACATGCTCTTTTCTATGAATCAAATATTACGTAAAAAACACTTTTTAAAAGACTAAAAGGGAATGCATATTCCATATCAACCTAACCAAATCAACCAACCCTTAAAGTGGGTCAGACTCTAGAATAAGGCTGGCCAAAAGGTTCCCTTTCATAGGTTGACTTGACAGTGGCTGCCTGGAGCACTGGGTAGAGGGTGCCAAGGTTGAGTACTGATAATTCTCCAGTAGACTGTGTGTCATGTGTGGGAGATGGAAAACATGTACACATTTTTGCAATCCCTGGTCTAAAAGGGTGAGGCCCACCTTCCTAAGATCTAGACTTGCTTTTATTGTCATGTAGCCCCAGCCCTAAGAAGAGACACAAAGGCATTCTCTTTTTACTAGTATTTGACAGGTCCTTCAGTCTATAAAAGGGGTACTGGCAGAGTCGTTCTTTTCTGGGAGTATTACTATCTTAGAATTCTGGATGTTTAGGGGTTAGAGATGGTGGGGAGGAGGGAGGTGGGTTTAACTATAACACAAGAGAGATCTTTATGATGTGCAATACTTCTGTATCTTCACTGCAATAGTGCTTACCCAAACCTATTCATGTGATAAAATGGAACAGAATTAGATATACATTGTACCAATGTCGATTTCCTGGTTTTGATACTATACTATACTTAAGACGTAACCACTGGAGGAAACTGGGTGAACAGTACAGTAGATCTCTATGTGCTATTTCTGCATAAAGAGAAAACAGGAAAAATAAGAATCCTGGCTGTTTTAGTCACTATTCACTGAAAGAAGACTGGAGGGAAAAAAATCTGGTTAATTGAAGAGCTATGTAATTAAATTTTTATTCCACATAAGACAGTCTGTAAGACAAAGAAACAGGGTGTAAGAACTCTACATTATTTTTCCTTTAATCCATGACTCTTAGCTAATACAAAGACAATTTTACTCAAATATAAGAAGCACATAACTAGATTAACTTACCACATCAAGTTTTGCCCATGCCTCATAATCATAAGATTTTATCCTGTTTTTTGTGTTTTCATCTTTGGTTTTTTTAGCAGACTCTTTAGCTTTGCCTTTCTTCTTTTTCCTAAAATTCTTATTTCGAATAGGAGGCAAATTCTAGAGAGTAAAAGAAAAAGACAACATGTTTTGAGCACTACCGTTACTTTTGTGTAACTAGTAATGTTTAAAATTCTCACTAAATTATACGTCAAGAAATATTTTTAAATTTAATTTTCAAGTGCTTAAAAATATCAATTTACCACCATAATTTATGCTTGAAAAGTTTAATTCATCCTTTGATAAATGTTGGACATTGTTTAGTCACAAGAAAAATATTACTTAGAAATTTTAATTATACACTTAATTTGCAATCCTAAATTTTCTTCAAAAACTATCTGAACTTCAGCTTAGTACAACAAATTAGCAGTTCAATGGCAAAGTGAACAGCCTCCACATCATTACATGAAAGAGCTGTAAATGTTTAAAGACACTGTCTTTAAAAAATGTTTGATTAAACTCAGACACTATCTACATTTTTATGGCAATGGTGTATGTTAATGTAATTAAATATATAATTATGTTACACATGATATATATATGTAATATGTTATACACGATTATGTTATACATGAGATATATATATAGATATAGATATACATATACACACACCTACATACTTTACGATGCTATTCATTTACCTTAAAAATTATCACATGGTCTTTTTTTCAGTAACTATTCACTAACCTTAAAATGTCTTAATACAGTTAATACGATTATTACGAAGACTTTAAAAAACAGAAATTTTCAAAGGTTGACAATATTTTCACAAACCATTTTAAAAGGTGCTTTATTTTAAAATAAATAGTTTTTTGCTCGATTCTGAAGTAGGAATTTAATTAAGGCATTCAATTAAGACGTTTACCTCTTCAGGAACACCATTCTGTCTTCTCAGTTCCATATCCTTTTGTTTAATATCTTTTTCCCAGTTTTCTAAATCTCTCATAAAGTCTTGTAATTCTTCTGCATTTTGTTTCACTTGTAGTTGTAATTCAATTGCTTTATTTGTTGAAGTCATTATGGCCTGCAGAGTTTTGACCAATCAACCTCTGACAAGAATTAAATAGAATTACTTGGTTTTATTTTTTGAAACCTAGCTAAATAACGGCTTTTCACCTTTTCATAAATGGCCATCATACATTGATAGAAGAGGGCCTAAAGTGATGTTGAAGAAAGAAAATGTCAATATATTATTTTAAAAATGAATCAATCAATGTTTGCTGAACAAATGAAAAAATAAACAAGTTTGGGCATCCCCACAATGAAATATGAATGAAAGGCAATGAGGCAGGAATCACTGAAACTAGCAAGTAGCTAGACTGGCTGCTCATCTCTAGAGTTTATAAATTTATCCTAATTACCTCCTTTTTTCCTTTTTCTTTCAACATTTATTAAACTTCTGCTATGTGACAGGTCCTGTATCAAGATTTAGGGATGCAAAAACTAGTAAGACAAAGTCCCTCATCTAATGGAGAAGAAAACAAAACAATCAAACACTGAATAACAAAATATTATGCTAGGCAGGGTTTCTCAACCTTGGGACTATTGACATTGTGGGCTAGATAATTTTTTATTGTAGCGGGGCTGTCCTGCACATTGGAGGATGGCTGGCAACATCGCTGGCCCCTACGAACTAGGTACCAGTACTACCACCTCTCCTCCAGGCTATGACTACTGCAAATGTCTCCAGACATTATTAAATGGCCCCTGGGAGGTATAATAACCTCTGACTGAGAACCACTGTGCTAGAGATACATACAGATGCTATGGGACTGACGCAAAGGACAGGCATCAATCAGATGGTAGGGTGTGGGCTCAAGAAAAGAGGCCTCGGAGGTGCTGAAACTTTAGCCTGTTTCTAAAGGGGCCAGCCAAGTGATTTACATGGAGGAGTGGTCAGGCAGAATGAGGGACTATGATGGAGAAGGACGGAAGAGAAGGTCAACAAGGTAGAAATGGAACAGATCTTGAAATGGCAAGCCGTGAGGTCGAACCTATAACCTGAAAGCTACATGAAAATATTAAGGTAATAAAATAAAAGGGACATGATGATTGATTAGGCTGAGGAACTGGGGTGCAAAGAAGGACTTAGTATTTTAGATTTCTTGTTTGGAAGCCTGATAAGATTAGTGGTGCCATTATGAGTCAGGAATTGCAGTTTTAAAAGAAAAAGAGCTTTCAGGATTAGAGGATAAGTGAGAAGACAGATATTTCAGTTTGGGATATGCTGAATTTAAGTGCTTATGGGACATCGGGACATATCCAGTAGGTAGTTACAGAAGGCCAGAGATATACATTTGGGTGTCACTAGCATAAAGGTGGAAGCTACAATCATGGGATTTGGATGTTTAATCACTGTGAGTATGGAGGGGGGAGATCCCAGAGAACACTAATATTTAGGGAACAAACCAAGGAAGAGACGACATAGGAAAACTAGGCAGTAGAGTCTGGGGAGCTGAGAGGAAAACTTGGAGAGCACTGTCACAGAAGAGTATTTTCAAGAGTTCAAGAACATGGGAGAAGTTAGCAGTGCCAAATGTCACAGAAGGCATACAGGGGAAAGAAAGTGCATTATATTTAGTCATATAAATATTATTGAGAGTTTTAATGGGATTTTTAAAAAGAGAAATAAAATGAGCAGAGTAAATGAGATGATTATACAAGGATTAACATACTTTTAATAAGATTTTGATAATATAAGATTGCTCAAGTGCTGCATAACCACATTTGGTCAATGATGAACCACACATACAGCCATGGTCCCATTAGATTATAAAGGAGCTGAAAAAGTCCTATTGCCTAGTGACAACATAGCCCTTGTAACACATTCATAACTCACGTGTTTGCGGTGATGCTGGTGTAAACAAACCTACTCCACTGACAGTCATATAAAAGTTGAGCATACACAATTACATACAATACATGGTACTTGATAATGATTAAAAAAATGACCATGTTAGTGGTTTATGTATTCACTACACTTTTTGGCGTTATTTCAGTGTACTCTTTCTACTTCTTAAAAAGTTTGATGTTACACCCGCTACAGTCTCATACGTCTCATGTTTACTGAAGTCTCTTCATTGCATTATTTTCTTTTGTGCTTGATTTAATCTAAGTAGTTTTGTACGGTAACATGTTGTACAGGCTTGTAGCCTAGGAATAGGCTGTACAATATATGTGTGTAGTAGGCTACACCATGTAAATTTGTGTAAGTACACTCTACAATGTTCACACAACTACGAATCGCCTAATAACGCATTTCTCAGAATGTATCTTCATCCTTAAGCAGTACACGACTACAGTCTGCTGGAGAGCCCCAGCAAGAAACATGATAAAAGAATATATAGGTCTAGGAAAAAGGAAGAGGAAGGTCCTCAAAAGGTGAGAGAGGATTCAAATCTTCAAGGGGACAGGAAGGTAGGACAGGAATGATTAGAAAAGGGATTCCTCTAGATGGAGGAAGAGACGGTTACAAATGCAGATAGGTCTAACCCCCAGCCTAGCCTCCGAAACTAAATTGTTTAAGCTTCTTTCAGGCAGTGCCTATGTTTGATTACATATGTATATCTCGTTTAAAAAAAATGCGTCCCTGCTGGGGACTCAAAAATATGAATAAAAGCGCAGCAAAACACTGAGATGCAGTACGAGGTCAAAACCTTTTACCTTTCGCACACCATCTCTGCTACTGCTGCAGGCCCAACCACTCCCATGGATCCTGCGACGGGGCTGAGGTCCAGGCAGACAACCAGAAACTTCCAGCGTTTGGGGATATCACTTTCATACCCAACATCTAGGCGAGCACTACGCACCCACGCCAAAAGGGGGCGGGCCCCACCACAGTCTTCTCGGAAGGGTGGATCAGCGGTACTGACCACCGCAAAAGCCCAATGCCCGGGCAACCGGGGTGGAGGGACTCTCAGCAAAGCAGAACGTCCAGGCCAGGGCGGCGCGGAAAGAGCCCCTAATGGAGCGCGCTCCCCGATACGCCGCTACGCAGGACACGGCCGCGCCCCCGCTGCCGCCCCCGCTGCCGCCCTCGCCCTCTCCGCCTCACCTGGGTCCCACCGCTGCACCTGCTTCCCCGCCAAGCGACCCTAAAAGGCCTCTTGGGCAATAACGGCAAGCCGATCTCACCTCACCAGCCGTTACCTCCCGCACCTCCGCAGCGTCCCGCTCGCAGCGACTCACGCCGGACCCCGCCTTCGTGGACTTTCCCACAAGTCCCCGCGTGCCCTCGCCCCGCCCCCTGGAGCCCAAGCGGAGCGTGCGCAGAAGGTCAGATACAATCCGTCGTCTTTCTCCCGGTCGAAACAGCTCAGAGAATTGACAGGTGTGTTAAAGCGAAATCTGATGCGTTGCCTGCTTCCAATATAACTAAATTTCACAGACGATAACCCAAACTTGGCAGGGTCTTCCTGACTTGTTCTGATTCCCAAAATAGTAGTGCCTTGAATATTTCTTTGGACTTCCTTCAAATAATTTTAACCTTAATATTTGCCTTCCTGGATATATCACGACTTTAGTATGATAATCATGTGAGAAATTTACTGTTTCTCTACCAAGAACAGACTATACAAACTCTGGCAATTTTTCAGGGTTTTTTTTCCCCCTTAAGTACGTATATTTGACAAACTAGTTCTTCAGTGTGGCTCCCTAGCACCTTTTTGCAAGTAAACTCTTTCCTTTTCTAAGTGTCTATCTTTGAGTCTTTCTAAAACGTGTGTGAGTATTAAGGTTTGTCTTTGGATGTGCCCTGATTTACAAAGCTGAAAGAATATGAAGCTTTTAACATTTCTTGTTTCTGCTTCCTGTATGAGTGAGCTTTATTTTTTTCATTTGTATGACAACCCTAAAATTGTAAAACAAACATAATTTTTAAAGTCCACGAAAACGAACAGAAACAAATAAAACTTTCCAATTTGAAACAGCTCTATGATCTCAAACATTAGCCCAAAAATCCAGATCTGTGGCTCTCAAGCTTGGCTCAACTTTGGAATCACCTAGGGAGTTTAAAAATAATAATAATAATTTCTAGGTCCCACACCCAGAGATTTTGATTTAATCAGTGCAGCCTGGGCATCATGATTTTTTAAAGTATAGGATACAGTTGTGCAGTTGAGACTGGAAACCACTAGTTCAGATAGTACTCCATGAAAAACCACCCTGGAATCCTCCCTTACAAGGTCATATCATTAGCACATCTTTCTCACTGTGTAATTATTTGGTATCTTTGTATTTTAAAGTTACAGTAATCCAATTATTAAGTGTCATTAAAAATATTTACTAATGGAATGATTCTTTTGGGGTTTTTTTTGTGTGTTAATAGGATAGATAACTGACTAAGAGTGTTTTGTGTTTTACAATTAGTAATAAAAATTTTTAAGATACACTGATTTTAAATGTTCTTAACAAAAGCAACTATTTTTTAAAATTAATTCTGGCAGAATTGGTTGAGAAGGGAGCCAGCTGGCTGTTCCAGTAAAACGTAATAGACTCTTGGGTGAATCTTCTTTCCTTTCTCTCTCAAGTCACGTAATAATAAGGTTGTATTGATATATTCTCCGGCTCAGAGACTCTTTCCTCAGCTATGTCCAGTCTACTAATAAATCCATCAAAGGCATTCTTCATTTCGTTTACAGTGGGGTTTTGTTTTTTTTTTAATCTCTAGCATTTCTTTTTGGTTCTTTCTTAGGATTTCCATATTTCTGTTTACATTGCCCATTTGTTCTTGCATGCTATTTTATTTTACCCATTAGAGCCCTTAGCACATTAATCATAGGTATTTTAAGTTCCCAGTCTGATAATTCCAACATTCTTGCCATGTCTGGTTCTAATATTTGCTCTTTCTCTTCAAACTGTATGTTTTGCCTTTAGGTATGCTTTGTATGTTTTTCCTGATAGCCAAACATGATGTACCGGTAAAAGGAAGTGCTATAAATAGGCCTGTAGTAATGTGGTCGTAAGGTGTGGGAGGCGGAAAAGCATTTTATAGTCCTATAATTAGGCCTCAGTCTTTTACTGAGCCTATGCCTCTGGACTATGAGTTTCATAGGTGTTTCTGTCCCATAGATGGGACAGATGGCTAACGTGGGCTGGAGTTGGGTATTTTCCATCCCCAGGTGAGTTAGGCTCTGATAATACCCCAGCAGGTTAGGTTCTGGTTGACTAGTTACCCCTGAGGACAGGCTTTGTTAGGAAGGATGGAGTGCTGAGTGCTCTGGAGGATTTTTTAAATGGTTTCTTTTCTCCTGGCTGTGCCAGAGCTTGAAGCAATTTTTCTCAAACATTTAGTATGGGAACCTGATTGAACTCTTGTAGGTAAATCTCACAATATTGTGGGGGCCCATATGACTGGGTCCCCTAAAGTTTTTAACTTTCAAGGCCATCTGCACTGAGCCTCCAGCAATTTGTCAATTATAGTTCAGCTGTTCATACCCCAGCACTGGTATCCTCTCCAGAGCCTCTGCTCTAGTAAGTTTTGTCTCCCTATATTTGCCTGTCTTTCCAATCTTGAGGACAGAGGTTTGTCTGTATCCTCTCCTCTTTTATGGATCCAATACTGGTTTTTCAGTATGTTCAGTTTTTTATTTGTTAGGATGGAGTGATGACTTCCAAGCTCCTTAAATGCGGAATCAGAAGCCAGAAGTACACTCCTTCTGCCGTGTACATTACAAGTCCACCAAGAAGAATTCTCTTCCCATCTTAGCTAGAGAGACTTGGTAAGAGTCCTCAGGGACTTCATCAAGATAGCACATTCTCCAGGCCATCCTGAAGAGACAGTAAAGCAAGAAGCATCACTCTCAGCCCTACTTCAGGGAAAAGAGAGACAGACAGTTGAAAGGGAGCAATTATAAAAAAGAGACACATTTCAAATTTTCTTAAATGATTTTAATTGGAGACTCGAACCCTCTGAACTGTAGTTCAAGCCTGGCTCTATGGGACAGCATCTGATTCCAGTGGGGTTAGGGAAGAAATGCATAATTGGAGTTGAAATCCAGTCTCTCTGGTCTTCCATTCTAGAGTTTATGCAAATTATAGCTGCTCGATAAGTCTTAAAATAATTATGTTAATGACATAAAGCTATAAGCCCCTTTCTTCTTCAAATGCAAAATCTTCCTCCTATGAGAGAACTTACACAAACGATTTGGGATCAAAATACAGCTCTGTAACTGCACTAAATATAAGCAGCAAGATTCTTGATGCAGTTACTGAACTGGCTGAAAAACCCTCAGGCCAGGAGAAATTGACTCCACCCCTAGACCACTCACTGCACCAACCTGTTATCCTCTCCATCCAGCATTCAAGTTCTTCCACACCCTGTTCTGAGAGGATCTGACCCTAGAAATGACCATGATTTCCATGTCTTCGTTGAGGCCCCAACATAGGGGGCCTCAACGAAGGGTTGAATTACAGTTTGCAGAGCTGTGTACAATAACAGCCATTATAGTAATCTTGAATTTCTATCAGCCGTTCTTCCTAAGAACAATTGATAACACTTTCACAGTAATAATCATCAGGTTTGCCCTCTCACCAACCCCCAAAACAAGAAAGAGGGCAAACCCCTTCCCTTTACATTAAATGGAAATATGAGGCCTGAAGAGGTCAAGGACTTGTTCGCGGTTCCAGCTCACATCAAGAGAAAGAGCTATCGAGGGCCCCAGCTTCTCTGAATGCTGTTTCCAAAACGCTGGAGACGAAGATTTGACTGTTTCTCTGCATTTTTCTAATTTGTATCTTTTCTCTCTTTCCCATATGGGTATTTCTGGATTTGGGAACCCCTCACAGTCTCCTCCCCACTCCAGTCCAGAGCCGAAAGCACCTCAGTCCTAAAAGAGCTCTCACTGCCTTCATGCCCCCTTCTGGCTCCAAGCTCTATCGGGTAGAAGACACCACGTAGGCTGTGGCAATGTACTTCTTGCCATTTCCGTAGGTGGACTTGTCCCAGGTATAGGTCTGGATGGCCAAGGGATGTCCACCCAGGCTTAACTGGCACCTGTGAAGAAAAATCATCAAATCATAGGGACCTGCTTCACCTTGCCTCTGTCCCCAGGCAGGAAAGGTGAAGGCCTATGCAGAAGGGCTCCACCGTGACTTAAAAGGCCTCTAACGGCCATAGCTTGCTTCAGCCACTGCCTCCAGCTCCCCTGGAGTGCAGGGAGCCCTCTCAAAATCTATGCTTCACTTTCTATCTTCTTTAAGAACACCACTCCTCATCTTTCCCAGAGCAGTATTCTAAAATCCCAGATTCTAGAGCTGAATCTCCAGAATTTAAATGTCCGCTTAGGCTTTCAGAAGTAGCAGGACCTAGAGTCCTCAAGTGCTAGAGAACACGAGGCCCAGTGGTTTCAACTGTCCTCTTTGGGGCTCTAGAATTCCCTCAACCGGCTTCGAGGGGGTGGGGGGAGGCAATTAGGAGGCTCAGAGTGCCAGGGCAACTCCATTTCTCACTGTCTTATGTTTAAAAGTCTTGCATAAGGTTCTGCTGCTCAGATGAAGAGTGGCAGCCATCAGTCTAATCTAACAGCTTCATTTCCCAACTGAGAAAACTGAGGCCCGGAGTGGTGATTTGTCCATGCCCTCTGAGCCACCGAGTAGCGGAATCCAGGTCTCCTGATGGTCCTGGCTGAGGACAGCCTGCAGCCCCAGCCTTCTCCCCAGGCCTGGCTGGCCCAGTACTCACGGTTTGCCTGGCCTGGCGATGAAGCACAGGGAGTAGAGTGCAAACTCAAACTCGGGGCTGCTACCGATGAAGGCTGAGCCCACTTCTTTATAGTAGCCATCCCAGTTGAACTGCATGGCTAATACATCGGGGTAAGACTCCCACTGTGGAGAGAAAGGGGGTCTGGTGAATGCCACAGAGTGGAAGCAGACTGAGGGGTGGCAAATGGCAGCAGTCAGCCAGGCTTAGTTGAGGGCCCATAAGGGGCCTAAGTGAGCTTTCTGGGGAGGCTGGATTCTTTAAATCAACAGAGTAAAAGTCTGCCCTGCTATGGTGTGTAAGCCCCACTCAGATCCTCTGTCTGGAGCTGCCAGAGCACATATCCCAGGGAGGCCAGAGTCGGCATCCATATGACAAATGCCTGGGGAGCAGGTACACAACCGTTCCCTGCGGCCCTGACATGTGAAAGAGAAGAATCATTTATTGCCTCCAAATTATTTCCTGGTACAGGCAGCAAAAGTTTCTTTTTTATAAAATATAAAGAGTTTAATTCAGACTAGCCAAACTGAAACTTCCAGCTGACACCCCATTCTAAGGAAATTCAGGCAGGAGGTAATTGCATGTCTTTGGTTCTTTCCTCCGATAATCGTCCCCTGCCCTCACCCCCTCATCCAGAGATGGTGCCTGCTGCCTCTTTGCCCTGTAGTTGTGGAGCCTTCACTATTTGGAAGGGAATCCCAGCATCCTGGCTGGCTAAACTTGCTGTCCAGCAGATGGGGAAGACATATTCACAATCCCTATTAGGCTGCCAGTGAGGGTCAGATGACAGACAAGTCTGACAGTTTGGAATGTGGAATGAGGGGAGGAAGTCCGGGTACTAACAGGCTTTTCCAGCCCTTGGGATCAGCACTCGGTACTCACAGGTCCATCATAGATGTGACTGTAATAGTCAACCAGGCCCTCCTTCTCTTGCATGTAGAAGCGGATCCAGTTATGGAAGCCAGTGACCTTGCCTTTTTTGACTTCACCTATAATAAAGAGTCCAAGATGGATGATCCCTTTCCCCTCTCCCATGCCACGGCTGTCCCCCCGTCTCGAGTCTCTGACTCCTAGATCGTTCACCTACTCAGCCTCTTGCTCCGACTTCCCAGAGTCTCTCGCATCCCTAACTCTCACCTCAGGAGGGCCCCCATTTGGGTTTAATCCCTTCGTGAGAATTCCTCTTCCCAGCTGACCCTGGTTACCAATTTGAAGTACTCCTCTCATCCATTTCTCCAGGAGCAAGCCAGACTTGATGGGAGCTTTATGGGATGGGGCAGTGGGAGAAAGATGAAGGCCCCCTTGGGAAGCCTCTGACCAAGACCTGGAAGCTGAGGACCATTTAGAGGTAGACAGCCATGGCCCTAAACACACCTTCCTTCCTACGTGTGCCCTTGGGAGCCCCAGTATCTGGTCATCTTTCTCCCTTAGATACTCCAGAGAGATTATTCCTCAATCCTTCCCTCTTGGCCTGAGAGTAGATATGTCCCTCCCCAGTAGTTGGTGTGGCTGCGTATTCATCAATGTCCGATGACACCCTGCTTCTGAAGGAAGTCACCTCTCTTCACCTCTCCAACTCTTTCTTTCCAAGCAGAGTGATCCCACCTGAGAAGACGTGTTCAAAGCCACTTGAGTCCCCCTCTTCATTGCCTCTTGAATAGAGCCCAAACCACATGTTCTTCAAGTCATTGACGAACTCTTGTTCTGAGCTGTAGCGGTCTGGGGGGAGGAACACAGAGGACTTAGGAGAGGGGAAGGCAAGGCTAGATTCTGGGAGGCAAAGAAGGGCCACCTGCTCCAGCATGTCAAGAGATACATGGGTTCAACCAACAAATATATTCAGTTGTTTGTTCAATAGTTATCTATGGGGAATCTGTTTTGTGCTAGGCCCAGATCTAAAGTCTGAGAATTCAGCAGAGAACCAGAGAGATAAGATCCCTGTCTTTATAGTCCAGTGGAAGAAATGAATAATCAACAAATAAGTAATAAGTAAACAATATGATTTCAGAAGAGTACTATGAAGAAAATAAAGCAGATTATTCTGTGATGACTCGAGGTGGGGGTGGGGGTAGAGGGCTCTTCTAGAAAGGAAGATCAGAAAGGTCTCCCTGAGGAGGTAGTACGAGTCAGAAACCTAAAGGATAAGGAGCCGGCCTTGCAAAGATCTGGGGCAAAGATTCTTCCACGTAGAGGGAATAGCAAGTGCAAAGGCTCCAGAATGACTTGAGTTGGTGTTCAAAGAGCTGAAAGAAAGTCAATGTGGCTGCAGCAGAGTGAGCGAGAGGGGAGGGTGGTAGGAGAGGAGGTTGGAGAAATAGGCAGTGGCCAGATCACATAAGCTATGGCAAGAGGGTTGGATCTCAGTCAAACAGTAATAATAACAAAAAAGTATTTTCGATTTACTGAGTATGTTCTGTGTGCCTGGCAATGTTTTAAGTGCTTTCATTTCTCAGATCGAAACTTCACATCAGGTTGGTACTAATTATCCCCAATTTAGAGATGAGGGAACTGAGGCAAACAAAGGTTATGTAACTCATAAAAGATTACACAATAAGAGTAAAGACAACACTTGAGCCCACACAATCTAGCTCAGAGACCGATCTCCTAATGACTCTATTGCTTCTTGGTGGTGGGAGAGCCACTGAAGGGTTTTAAGCAGGGAAATTATGATCTAGGAGCTCTGTTTTTAAAAGATCACTCTGATTGTGTGTGTAAAAAGGTCAACGGGGCATATAAGCAGCAGAGAGACCAGTTTTGAGGCTAATTCACAAGTGGTGGTAGCTTAGACTTCAGTGGCAGCCATGAAGAGCGGGTGAGAAGCAGGCAAATCAGGGATAGATTTTGAAGGTGGAAGTGATAGATGTTACTGGTGAGGAAATGGGGGTGGGGAACAGTGAGGTAAAGAGAAGAATCAAATATAACTCCCAAACTTCTGACTTGAGCAACTGGATGAATTGCGGTGTCATTTGTGAGATGGGGAAGACTGAGGAAGAGGCAGAAACCATGAGTTCTCTTTATACTAAGTTCTGAAATGGTGCCTATTAGATAGGTAGAGATGTTGAAAAGGCAGTGGGGACCCAAAGGAAAGGTCAGGGGTGGGGATCTAAATTAGGGAGCCATTAAATATTGACTGTTTACTGCCCAGAATTGTGTGTGGAGGATACAAAAGAGAAACCAGACATATTTCCTTTTGAGGACTTAAAACACAGTTGGAAGCAAGACTAAATATACACGAAATAACTAAGAATGGTTTCACAGTCTGAATGGCTACCACTTACTCAGTGCCAGGCTTTCCACTGAGTGATTTACATGCATTAATCCTCCATGACCCCATTTCACAGTTAAGACTCAGGTAACATAACTTGCCCAGGGTGGCACCACTAGTAAGTGGCAGAGTATGGAGTCAAAACAGGTGTCTCTGGTCCAAGGCTATTTGGGCCTATACCCTAAGCCTCTGACCTCTGAAAGGAAGCCAAAAGCAAGCCGTGAGCCAGGTCAAGTGCAGCTTTTTAAATGTGGTGGGATATGAAGTATAACTTTAAGGACAAGTGGAGTTTGGACAGAGAGAGGGGTGAAGACAGGGTGAGTAATGGAACAGCTTGGCCTTGGTATCGAAACCCTGAGTTCCAGCCTGGCCCTGCTTACGACTTCCTTTGTGGCCTCTGAGAAGTAATCTAGCCTGTTTGGGCCTCCATTTTTCTCATTTGACAAGTCCAAGGGCTCAGTCTTGACCAAGGGTCTCTCGCGTTTACTACAAAGAGAACACCAGGGGGCAGCGCAGGACTGCATCCTCCTCACAAGGATGCCTCGGTGCTTCTGGCTTTACCTAAAAACAGAGCGTGTTACTAAACTCTTAGCAGAGAAACACAGATGGAATGCAGCAGCCATGAGTAGAGGCAATCCCACAGCCAAGGAGAGAAGACCTGGACAGAGCCACCCCTGAGGCAAAGCTTAGCTGCCTAGAGCTCAGGAAAGGAATCTTCAGGACTCTAACAAACACTACCCATGCCAAGAAGTCACTTGGCCTCAACCAACCTTTTTTGGTCTGATTTTAATGTATCTCTATCTGGAGCCACTCCAACCAGAACGCTCCTTGCTAGAACTTCCCCCTCTGAGCCTTTGTTGATTTTCTGTTGCTGTTTACACAGTGAAAATGTGGAATGAGCCAACCTCTTTCCCGGACTTCGAGCAGGAGGAGGGAGCAGAATCAGGGATTCTCCGAGCCTGGAAAGTGGTGTTGACACTAGGGTCAGCTGAAATGGCTGACAAGTGCCTTGTGTGGAGTGGGGTGGCACTCAGCCCTGCAGAGGACCCTGAGACTGAAGCAGTGAGTTAGGGCATAAACAAGGCAGCTGAGAAAAAAATCAAAAGATGGGGTGACTTCCAAAGCAGAGAATTCCTCAGCTCCTGCTTGGTCCATGATCTCTCTGGGCTCCTCTCTGCCCCCCTTTCTCAAGTGTACACCAGCCTTCAGCACTGCCCTCACTCTTAACTTCCCCACCCATATCGTGGAGCCCCCAGGGGTGCCTGGCTTTCCTGCAGACAGACTTGAGTCCTCAGCACTGCCTCGTGAGGCCTAGGAAGGGCGGCTTACTCTGGTGATGGAGGAAGCCGTAGAGTTCCTTCATGACTGCCGTCTTCATGACCTCTCTGAGAAAGGTATCCTGTTCAGCCAGCTGCTGGGCACTGAAGTGCTCCCCACGGCCCGTTGCCCGCTGGTAATTGTTGAGGAGGTTGATGAAGGCTGCATAGGTCGGCTTGGAAAACAGCTTTTCATTGACATATGTGAAGAGCCTGGGGAGGCGGAGAGAAGCCCAGTGAGAGGCCTAAAGTTGGAGCAGAAACCCCTCCAGGATCTGGCAGATGGACCAGGGCGGGCCACTGATGGTTGGGTTTAGGATCAGAGTGGATATACTCTTGAAGGTCATGCATGAGGTCGCTCTCTTCTTACACTTCAGCTCTAAGAAGGTTAGTTCTGTTCTCAGCCTGGCCAATCACAGAAACCCTCCTGACTGAATACCCACAGTCCCTTAAAATGGCTTTATTTGTCTCTGGAGACCTATTTTTTTCTCTCCCTTTGATCCTGCCTGCCTGGAAGAGAAGAGAGCTGAGTCATCAAAAGAAGCAAACTTGGGAGAGAGACTTTGCAGGAAAGAGGAAGGAAGGGAACTCACGGCTCTGGGCAGTGGTCCACTTGGTCCCTGGTCTCGGAGGGCGAGATGCGGTTTTGGCTGTTGAGAACGATGTCTTCCTTCTGGGCTTTGTTGATGTCTGCCCTGTAGATCTTCTCAGAGATGCCCTGCAGCTCTGCCTTGGTTATGGCATCACTGCTGCGGGAAAAGCCCTCTAAGAGGAATTGGGGGAGGGGTGTCTCAGAGCCAGAGGGAGGCCAGGGGGAAGCAACTGTCTGTGTGCATCCCCTTCTGGGCACCATCCAGAAGCTGGTAGGAAGAGAGAGGGGCTGCAGTCAGGCACCCTAGTGGCCAGAGGGCAAGGGCCTCAAGCCTAAAGGATCATTAAAATCAGCACATGGCATTGCCCACAGAATGTCCACACTGCTCCCTTCCTTTAGGAAGGTTCTCAAACTTTGGCATGCATCAGAATCACCTGGAGGACTTGTTAAAACAGATGGTGGGCCCCACCCCCAGAGTTTCTGATTCAACTGGTTCAGGGTAAAGCCCTAGAGTTTCTATTTCTAATAAATTCCCAGATGATGCTGATGCTGCCAGTCCAGGCACCCCACTTGGAGAACTATTGCTCTAGGGAGTCCCTCTGTCCCTGGGGCTATGGTAAAAGGAGTAGGAGACTGACCGTGGCCACATTGGCTCTCAAAATCCTTGCAGCAGTTCCCAAACTCTGGGCAGCGGGCATTGCAGTGGCATGGGTGGTGCCTGTGGAAGCCTTCGTGGCAGCGGCCCCGGCAGGAGTTGGGTGCTGAGTACAAGTCTGAGAGAACAGGGAGAGTTGTGTGCTGGGAAGACCTCTAGAGGTCGCTCCATCCCAGCTAGTTCCTCACTCGGCCTGGCTGTCCTTACTCCTATTCAAGATCTCAAGGGAAGCAAAACAAACAAGCTTCACTGGTGCACACCCTTCACACTCAGGAAGTTCTTTCTGATTCCGAACTCTATTTTCTGTCCTGTTGTTTTTATAATCTTCCCACTCTAAAAATAAGATCTCTTCCACTTCCCTCTCCGGCCTCTCTGCAGGCCTCAGGCTCTGCTTCCTGCCGACTCCCCACTCCAAGCTGCTGAGGCCCCCAGGCTTCTTTCCATCCAGGACCCAGAGTCCAATGAGCCCCTCTTAGCACCTCCAGGTGCTGGGTTTGGGATCTGTCTGGCTTAGACCTAAGCCTGTTGCCGCTGGTATGGCTGCCCCCTCCCCTGTCACCCTCGCATATCTTTCTTTATCCCGAAGGTCCCCTGTGGGGAGGCAAACTCACTGCTAGCCGGGGCCTCCTCTGCCTCTTCCTCCAGCTCCAAGAATGCCTCTGGCTCTTTGGGGTCCTCTTCGGCTGCAAAGCAGAGACATCAAGTGACCAACCATCCCTGAGAGTTCCCTCCCCTGTATCTGTGGTTCTCCCAGCCTCAGAAACAAGCGTGTACAGTAGAAGAAGACACAAAACAAGGGCTAGGAGACAATGAACAAATACCAAGTAAAAGAGGAGAAAAACTGAAAACGGAAGACAGAAAGAAACAGATTATTGAAAACTGTTATAAAAAGTGCAAAGACTCTCCCCAGTGACAACCCTCCTTACCACTTTACCATTCCGATACTCAGTGTGCTCATTTTTAAAAAGGAGAGGGGTAGACAGGCAGTGGTCCCTTCTAGATTGAAAACTCAGATTTGGTTTATGACTTTTCTTTAATGAAAGTCGATAGAGGGATAGGCTTTATATTCTCCAACTGACAAACCCCTCACTCAGGAACATCCCATACCTATACTAACTCCCAGTCAAAGTCAAGGGTGAACTCCTCCCAGAGTCTCTAGGAATAAGAACTGCTTCCTGAGTTACCAGCTTCCCTTCTTTCTTTGCAACACTTGACTATGATCACAGAGGCTGTATATGGGGGAGGGCATGTTCAGAAAAACACATTTCTAATAGCTGTTCCGTTCCATCAGCCTGCATGCTGAGTGACTGCAGCCTCCATCTGAGCTGAGAAGGGTGAGGTGGGGATGAGGAAGAAGATGAGGCATGTTCCTGGAGATGCTGAGCTCCTCTCTCATCACACAGTGGAATACTTTCCTCCAAAGATGTAACACTATGACAAAGTGATTCCGAATCTATTGGTGAGTTCACCAGGAAAGACTGTGTTATTACCACCAGAACCATGGGTTATTCATTCAGTCAACAAACACCTCCCTATCGCTTACCTTGTGCCACGCTGTGTTCTAAGTGCTGACAACCCACAGGGTTCTTAACTCAGCCACACTTTATGCTGATAGACTTTCGTGAGCTGATCTAGAGTCTCAGTCGTCAGTTATAATATTTCGAGTTGCAAGTCAGAGAGTTAGAGAAGAAATGGCTCCCAAGTTAAGTATTGTCTCTACCTAGAAATGCCAGCCTGCT
>NW_011888921.1:3895661-3906021 GCF_000151845.1 Pteropus vampyrus
GGTCTACTCACTGTAGATAAAGCACTATGAATCGTGACCGTCACTGTGATGCCATGCAGTCTTCCTGGTGGCGCGCAGGTTGGAAAAGTTCACTGCCATTTTTACATGCTTTTGCAATTTAAAGTGTTGAATATCAATTGGTAATATAATACATGCTAAAATAGTATTTTTATCATTTTTCTTTTTTGGAATTAATTACACTTTCAAGATACTATTAATCTTGATGGATCAGATAGATAGTCCAGGTAAATGACATCTATTTTATTTAAGTTTGGGTTTTACACTGGGGACATCCTAGAATAACTGGGACAAGTGGTGGCCAAATCTCTGACCCCTGCTGTGCCCCTCAGTGCCCTCATCTCAGGCATTTTGAGCGCTATCTTGAGTCCTGAACCCTGCTCCAGGCTTCTGGACAAGTGGCCCCTCAAGCCAGTGGCCCCCCAGGTAGACTGGGCATGGACATGGCCTAGGCTGCCATGCCTTCCATACCCGTCACCCCACAAGGACCCTCACCAGTACACAGGTGCTCATAGTCTTCACAGCAGTCCCAGTGCCAGGAACACCGGTGGTCACATTGGCAGGCAGCATCTCGGTTAAATTTCTCATTACAACGAGATGCACATGAGTCCAGTTTTCCTATGGGCAGGAAAGGTCACAAACTTAGCTCTAGGAAGATCCTATTTTCATCAAGTTACCCTCTGCGGTAGAGTTCACAGACAAGGGCAGGACCCTGACCTGCCAGGGAAGGTCATTGCTATATTCAAGGGAGAAGTACATCCACGGCTTCCCATGCACAACATAAGCCCTCTCCCACTGCTGTCTACCACCTAGCGCCCACCAAATATTGCAAGGCTCGTAATATAGACCAGGATCACAAACTCAAATGCCTCCTGGGGCTAGACATGTATCATAAACGAGTAAAAAAGCGGAAAGGAGGTAGGAAAAAGTGGGGCCTGTGACGAATTTGGGAGCGATGCTCTGCCTGAAATTGGCAGCCACTGTCAGCTCTATCCGTTTGCTGCTATGTTGGGATGCAGGTTCAGTGTTGCCAGAAACTCCAGTTTTTTAAGAGAAGCCTTAATATTTATGTAAAATTTTCCACTTTAAAAAAAAATTCAGGCAGAACCAATGAAAGAGGTCTGAGGGCTGAGCATGGCCCGCAGGACACTCTTCACCTGTCCTGTAGATGTATGTGAGTCACTGCTGCTCCTATGATCCCACCTGCCCTCTCCCCTCTGACTCATCCCCTTCCTTTTATCCTGTCCCTTTTATGTCTCCTGCTTCTTTGTTCTTCCCTCCCCTTAATCTGGTCTCCTCTGCACCCTATTCCCCTTGTATCACATCTTTCTCTTTCTTGAGTCTTTGGAATGCAATCAGATTAGTTTATGCTCAGGGTCGGGAATGAGGCGGGTGTGGGTAAGAATCGGCCTTCGGAATTAGTTTGGTTATGTAACCACAGACCACATCCCTTACTCCAGCCAAATGGCTTGTAGAAACAAGCTTTCAGTCACAAGGGGCATAAGACATGCAATTTTGAAAGAAGTGGTACACTACCACTCTCTAAAAAAACAAGCCCTACCACGCCCACCCCAGCAAAGACAGTGGAGGGTGCAAGCCAGGGTGACAGCTGGCTGGGGGTTGGGGGCACTTCCTTCCACTCTGGGCTTTACTGGGTGATGACGGAAACTTTATTTCCATTTGAGGTGCCTGAAGTTTGGATTTAGTGAGAGTTGGGGTTAGGGTCAGGCCGTGGATTACAGAGAACGTCAAGAACAGAGTCAGAGTTACTGTTAGCATTAGAATTTGTGTGAATGAGGAAACTGAAACCTAATTTGGGCCAGGGTTGGGGTTAGGTTTAGATTAAAAAATAGTTAGGATTTGGGCTTGAGTTAAATGTACTGATAAAGTAACAACTTTGTGTTGATGTTTGGGTAGGGAATGAGGGTGGTTTTAGGACTACATTCAGGAGGGTGGAATGTATCAGGATTAGGAGAGGAGAAATTAGCTGAGTTTTGCCTTAGATTAGATTTGGGATTTGGTTCTGATTGTGATTCCACTCAGGTATGGTATCTCAATTTAGCCTGGATTAGGATGGAGTTAAATATGGGGATATAGGTTTAGTTACTGGTTTAGATTGTGGGATTAGGGTTTATACTGTGCTAAGGGTGGCATAGTAGAGAGGTCAAGAACTGGACTCTGCCTCCAAAGGGCTTGGGGCTGGAATTCTGGTTCTGCTGCTTTCTAGCTATGCAATCTTGGTGAAGTTATTTGACTTTCTGTGCCTCAATTTCCTTGTCTGTAAAAGCGTGATAATGATGGAGCCCATCTTATAGAATATTTATAGAATTAAATTAGCTAATATTTTTAAAGCACTTAGTACAGTACATGACACAGAGTAGCACCATATAAGTGTTTTTTTTAGATAAATACATGGTGGGGCAATATTCCGTGCCCATACAAGCTGGCAAGTATTTAGACTGAAGACATCTTACCTCCCTGCCAAAATACTTAATCTAGCTGACTCCTTCCCTGGGTTTCAACTGGGTCACCCCTTGGGCTGGGGTGTCAGTGCATTTACATTGCTGATGGTTTCTTAGCTGACATCAGCGCTATAGGTCTGTTTTCTTTACATCAAAGAAATATCAAGACAAAACCCTAAGGCAATTTCATGTTCTGTACAGGGCCTCCAATGTGGCCAGGAAGGCAGGCCTCTCATCCAGTCAATTGTCTGGAAGACCAGAAAGACCAGGCCCAAGATCTCGTCAGGCCCACAGGAACTCCTCTTGAATCTTAAATGATGCTTCCTTGGGACCTGAATGCAAAAACCTTAAGGAGGTATTTTCAGCTTGGGAAGAAGGTTCTGTCAGCTGCCTGCCCAGTCAGCCTGGCAGTACACCCAGAATCCTACTGGAAATCCAATGTTTTTAATGGGCCAGATCAGCAGAGTCCAAAGAAAGAATTCACTCCATTCCAGCAGTTGGCACCAGTTGAGACAGGCTGTAAGTGAATAGCCAGCTCTGTAGCGCTCAGGAGAACACCCCCCCACTGGCCCAAGCTGAGTGGCTTTTTCATCTCTGTTCAAGAACTTTGAACCCAGTAAGAAGCCCAGGCCAAGGATACTTCACACTTCCCTTCCTGAGCTTCAAAACAACCTTGGGATCTGAGGGTGGGGAGAGAGGGGTGAGAGGGACTTTTCCTCGTAGGCACCTTGCTATACTGTTCTGGGGACACTCAGACAACTAGTCACCCTGACTACTCACACCAGCACCCCACTCCATGCCGACTTTTCACATAAACACTCTATGTGTGCCTCACTCACCAGCCAGGCACCTGAATCACTGCTCCAGCTGCCTTCTGCCCCTCAGCATCCCTCTGTCCCACCTCTGACTCTCTTTTTCTGCCTTTCTTCACTTTGGCTTTTCTTCTCTCAAACTCAGATTCTCCCTCCATTCCCCATAAAGATCTTAGCCACAACCCCTCTCCCTATCCCTAATGAAATGCTAAATTTCTCTGTACCCTCCAAGACATAAATATGCCAGAATGCTCACTCCTTATCCATACTACCCACCAAGAAAGCCTAGTTCCATATAGGGTGTCCCTATATGCCAGAGCTCAGCCCCTCTGATGGTTGTGGCATCCTACATCGGTGCTTCTCTAGGGGCCCAGATGCTGTTTCCATGGATACCTAGTCAACCAAGGAGATGCACTTCCAAGACCAGCTTCCTGCCTCAGTTCACTTGAAACAACCAAGGACCTGAGACTGACAATGACTCCCCCAGATGATTCATATTCTTGCACTGAAGTTCTGAAATGTTGAAACAGGATAGACAAGAGCAGAGCCTCTTCCCTCCCATCCTAGGAAAGACAGAGGTATCACCCATTCAACCCTCACTTCTCCATCAATGCCACAGCCAGATCGGATCACCACCCCTAGAGTCAGGGCACCACCTGCACTTCTGAAGCCACTGTTGCCTCTGCCCTTAGGGGTAGTCCCCTCCCAGAGACCAAATGTCTCTGAGGTGCTTTCCTCTCCTGAACTGGGCTGTCCCAACCAGGCCGCCACCCCTCCACACTAAGCTAGAAGTTTTCATGCCCTCCCTCCCTCTCTCTCACTGGCTCTCTGCTACCAAACAGAGCTGATTCTCGGCTGCTCTGGGTGCCAGAGTAAAGAAACATGATCCTCCCAGTGCTAGGAAGCCTGGCAACAGCTTTTTCTTTGAAAGATTTACCACTTAAGAGTCCCATTAGGGGTCTCCTTATCCACAACCTACTGGAAATGGCTCCAAGAGTAAGTTTCTCCCAGGAATATTTATAATCATAATCAAAGCCCCCAATTCATTGAGATCTCACCTCATATAGGATGCTTCTTATACATTATCTTATTTAGTCCTTACAACAGTCCTATATAGGAACCACTTGTGTTGGGTATCAAGTTCTGATCCTTTCTCCTCTGGGCAGAGGAGGATTCTCCCTACACCTCTCAGCTCAGCCCCCCTCCCTTGGCACTCACTTTTACTCACCTATTAACCAACAATTAACACATCAGCATCAGCATTTTGCCCAGCTGCTAAACAGGAAAGAGTTCCTGCCCTCTGCTGGTCCCATCCCATCCCCTGCACTGCTGGTAGCTGTGAGCCAGGATCCTTCTCTATGCTTTAGTTCCTCTAACACTGGAACAAAGACTGATTCCTCTGACCACCTGGACAGCCCTAGATAACACATGGCCCACCTCTTGGTCTAGGGGCTCTCCTTCCAATTTTCCCTGAGCCTGTCCATCTCCTAAGACGTTACCCAGAGAAAGGTTCCATCACAGGCAGTGAAGGGGGTGACCAAGGGCAGCCAGGCCACTCAAACCCAGCAGACTACAGCCCGAGTTGTATACCATACAATGGCCCTGGAAAACAAAACCTTAGTAAGATCAAAAGTCAGGTTGGATTGAGATGTTTGAGGCTGGTCTTCTACAGTGTCAAGAAAGGGCTCTCATGATACTAGTTCATCAGCCCTGCAACTCCCTTCGCACAGTCCATTCCACTCCAGAGCCAACTCCTACACCTTAGGGAAGGACAGGCCTAAGGTGCTCCATGAATTTAGGACAGAGCCGACCCTCCCTTGTCACACTACTCTCACCCTCTACCAAGTTCCCCAAACCTCAGCTTCTTTATGCAGAATCCCTTTTTAGCCCCATCAGATAGTGACTTACCAGCCCAGGTCAGGCTGCAGAGCATGGCCACTATCAGGGGGACACAGGCCCTCATGGTACCCAGTTGGAAGCCCAATGGGATCGACCGCTGGACTTTCACTATTGTCAAGATGAATGTCACAGCTCTCAAATGAGCCTTAATTCCCAGGCTGATCCTTATAAAGACATCAGAACTTGTGGATCTGGTACCTCCAGATCCTTCCAGAAAGAAAAAAGGGAGGGAGGGAGCCAAGATGGATAGCAGGCGGACAGAGGGTGGGGCCCTCCAGCGGTTTGAAGCCAGAGGGAAGGTGACTAAGCAGGGAGGTAATGCCAGATGTTTAGAACAGGTAATGCTAACCATTTGTAGGTAGAAAATAGGTCATGCAAGCAGGCACGAGATGGGCCTAGTTTGAGGGGATTCTCTGTCCAAGTTAGGGGCACTCATGGGCTTACCTTTGGGTCATGCCCTCCAAACACCCACTTTCCTCTAAGACACAGGCTTGACCTTCCTACAGGGAAGGGGCTGGCTTCATCTTTGAATGCCTAAGACTTAACATGAGGAATATAGTAAGATGATCATCACAAGTCTGACAAACAGTAAGTGCTCAAGCAAGTGTTGGGGGGCAGTGGAAAGAGAGCTATAGGAGACATGGGTCAGAAACAAGGGCTATTCTAATTACCAGGAAGTCACACATAGCTACATCATCCTAGAAATATTATGCTGTTGGGCCTCTAACTCTTACTTAGTAGGCATCTCAGCTCTTACGTGTTTCAGGTTCTCACAGGTTCCAGGTTAATGAGGCCAGGGAAAGGCAAGAGGTCTTTTAAAGGCAGCCAAAGGACCTACCCCTCTTCTGGGGACCAAAGCCCCACTCCCTTCATCCCCTATTCACACTCCTCTCCCCCGAAGACCCTCCCCAGTGAGAGATGCAGTTTCGCAGGGTTCCTTTCATCCTAAGTTCAAGATCAGAGATGTAGCCATTTGGGGCTGCCAAGTTTTCCCCTCTTAATAAAGGTTAAATAAATCTACTAAATAAAATGCCCTTCCCAGAGAGAGCACTGCATGGGGATTCTCAGCCCTTTCAAAAAAGAAAACTCTCATATAAAAATGCAAAACTGATGAACAATTGAGACCCCTCTGCGGTGATTTTTTTTCTGAGGGTTGGGGAAGGGGAGTCCTCCTCAGCCAGTGTAGTTTAATAGTAGGTGGGACTTTCTCCTCTCTCGTCTTCAGTTTTCTCATCGTTGAAAGGATGGGGTTGGATCTGACACATCATTCCAAGTTCTCAGGCTTCCTGCTCATGTCCCAGGTCAAGCAGTTGTGGTGGGTTAAGGAGAGCCCCCCCAACCCCTTGTGTGGAGATGAGACTGGATGTAGTGGAGAGCATAGCCTGGGCAATCCACCTTGCAAGGGACTTACCCTAGAAACACACCTGAGGAGCAAGCCTGGCTCTGTTCTCAGGAAGGAAGCCTGGTCAAAGGGAGTCGGAGCAGAAATGGCTGCTTTGTTTGCCTAAGTTTCATTTACACAACCTGAAAGTGAGCTGCCAAGCCATGGCCAGCCAGACTTCTCATCCTCCCTGGATTGCAGCACATGAATATATCTCTGATTCCAGTTGGTTTAGGGAATAAAGGAGGGTGGGCCAGGAAGCCATGACACCTCAGAATTTGGCATTGGATGGTCTGTCCCTTCCAAGGGCCCAGATAGGTGGACCTGGCTGAGGCCAAAGCTATCAGAATAGGAGTGAGATCTGGCTAGGGTTGCTCTGATGGCCAACTGAACTGATCGTGGGATGGAGCTTCGAGGGTGGGAGGGCTTCTCTCCATCAGGAGAACTTTAGGCCAGGAGCAAGGTTAGAAGCTGGGGAGACAATTAGACTGATCCCATAGAGCCAGATAGGTCATCTGAGGATCCACGCATTTCAGACTGGTTTCTCCAACAAGAACTACACTGTCAACTTAACAGCCATCACCAACACTGATGGAGCACTTATCATGTGTCACACACAAAGAGTTCCCTGTGTGCTCTTTCCTTCTTCTTCACTACAACCCTTAACAGGTACTATTGTTATCCTCATTTTATGATGAGGAAACTGAAGTACAGAAGGTTTGGGAGATGTGCCCAGGAGCACACAGTTATTAAGTTATACAGTCAAGTTGCTCTTATAAAAGGACATCCTGGTGAGCATTGATGCCACATCGCCCCTAAACATAACACCTTCAAAACGCAAACAGGGACCACTTTATTATGTTTGGGTTACTATGCAAAGTGGTCTGGAATCAGATTCATTGGAATTAAAGGGACTTCAGAGGTCACCTACTTTCACTTCTCATAGGATGTTGCAGTGCCCTAAATAATCCTAAATGATTGTTCTATCACTACTTGAATACTTGTGGTGCTAAGGAATCCCACCCTCTCAAGGCTCATCCCCGCTTCCAAGATCTCAATCCCAAACCCCAGGACTTTACAACCCAAGACATGCTGACATGGGTGGAAATAGAACAATAGGGAGAAATCCATTCAGCCAATATGTGAGCATACACATCTGTACATTCATGTAAAGATGCTTCATAGATCAACTTAGATACATGTATCAGTATATATGTATAGAGAAACAGGCACATTAAATTGTACTTCAGACAGCTTTCTCTTCCCGGCTGGCCTGGTCTCAACAGAAAACTCTGCTGCTCTTCCAAGTTCTTTCCCAGCTAGGTCCCCACATTTGCTTTCCACCTTGATTGGAAGCTTTTCCCAAAGAGCCACCCATGGGGCCCAGCCAGGAGACTGGGTCCTGGACACCTGGGGTTGGGGAGGATTATGAGAAGTGCATGGGGATGACATACCCATGAGGAGAACA
Organism: Pteropus vampyrus; assembly: GCF_000151845.1. Lineage (NCBI taxonomy): Eukaryota > Metazoa > Chordata > Mammalia > Chiroptera > Pteropodidae > Pteropus > Pteropus vampyrus. The sequence goes on from NW_011888921.1 coordinate 3,903,702, forward strand.
CCAACAGAGATGCCTCTTCCACATCAGGAAGTGAGGAGAGGGTACAGCTGTGGCCTCTAGAGAGGCTTGAAGGGTGGGGAGGAGGGTTAAGCCACCTGGGCAAAGGCTCCAGGAGTCAGTCAGCTGTCAACGGTATGGGGAATGAGAATTACACTAGCAAATATTTACTGGGTGCTCACTATATTCCTGGTCTATGCTGTTACTGGACCAGCAGGTTCAGGCTGGGTTAGAAAACTGTTTTTGGAACTGATTGCTATCTAATGGGACAGAGGACAGAAAAGCCCTAGCAGTAAGTTGCTGTTTGAAGTAGACTCCACTGCTCTCTAGGCTACCAAAATGGTCAGGGGTCTGTCTGGACCAATAGGCTATGGGAGAGACTGACACAGAGGAAATATGCCCAGGCCAGCCTATTACACTACCCTTGTCCTCTGTAAAACCAGGACCAAGTAACTTCAGCACAGGACGAGAGACTGGAAGAACCCTGCAGGTGAAGCCTGAAGTCACCTGCCAAGGGGGCTCCTGAAGATGCTGGGTCTCCAGCCTCCATCCCACTATGGCCTGCAAATGCCCCAGGATAGAGGCCCAGGACAGTCGCCCACATCTGATCACTTGTGAAGCACATCAGTCTGTAGTATCTTCCTATTGAGTCTTAGAATGGCTCCATGTGTGATTTTCTCCCACACTGGTTTGTATGCTCTGTACCACATGTGGGTTTTCAGACATTTCTTTTTAAGTTTGTGGGCAGCCCTGACATTCGGCATCACACTCACAGCCTGCCCTGGGCGCTTTAGTCAGACACACCGCCTGGGCCATTCATTCCAAATCCCAGGCTGTGCTTCTGGTTCTGCTGGCCAAGCCCCATGCCAGTCCTCTGCCTGGAATGCCCTCCCACCACTAGCCAGGCGTCCTCTCCTACTCAACTAGCCCCAGGACAAATCTACCCTTCCACAAAGTCTTTCTCCCTCCAACCCTCAGGATCCCTCCTGCCTATGGGCTCAGTTCTTGATATCTGTACTGTGTGTGCCTTTGACACATCACAGCCACCTCTGATAGACGTTGCAGCCAACACACTGTCAGTTAATCTCTGCATTGCCATCTAACTTTTTATCCATACAGATCTTTCTTCAGCTCACCTCTGAAATTCCCTGAGACTGATACCCTGCTTCATGGGTCCCCTCTACTGCTTCGTATTGTCATCCAGTGTATGTTAGATAACATGTGCCTGGGACCAGGAATGAATGAATGAATGAATGAATGAATGAATGAGCGAACTGAGCCTCTCAGTCCCACATGTTATAAAGGCTTGAGGGAAGATGATAAGCAAAACAGAGAAAGCAGGTGGATCCCTCTCTGAGATCTGGAGGTTCCAGAGTTTATTTGTGGGAGGAGGGGAGATTCAACGGCAGTGTGTGGAATGGGGTCTAGGGATTCATCGTGTAGTTGGGTTTTCACAGCAAACACAGCATGTTCAGCTATTATATCTTTATTTAGGACAAATGGAAACCTGGGGGGGGGGATCTAAACCCCCAAGCCACCCCTTGGTACCACCACTTGCGGGGACCAGCTACTGCGGGGATCAGACAGAACCCGGGATTCCAACAGCTTCAAAATCTTCAATGCAGCAGATGACTCAACTTTATCTTTTTAAGATTCCCAAAGCATCTACCTGCCTGCATGTTTTGCTAGCTGTGCTAATGTGTGTTTAACACGGCCTAACAGTGATTACAAGATAAACTGTCTATCTCATGTCCTCAAACCTTGGTGGCTTTGGAGAGGGTCTGAAGGCAAAGATGGGAACAAAAGAGAAGTGGGTGAGACAGGCAGACAGTGATAAGGAGGCTCAGAGAGACAGGGAGGGTGTGAGCAAGGGCGAGATCGAGACAGACAGCCAGGTGGAGGACAACCAGGAGCCAGTTACTGGCATGAGGCGCCTCCCTGACCACTCGCCCCAGGTGTGCTGGCACAGCCAGCTGTTCTGTCCTCACAAAGACAATAACAGGACTGGCAGTAGTGGCCCCTGACCCATGGTCTCAAGATCTATGATCTTTCAAAATTATCATAATTATTGGACTAATGTAGTTGGACTAGGGGTGATTTCCCCCTTTCTCATCCACTCGTTGGTTCGCTGGACTGTGCTAAGCAAAGCAGACACAAGGGTGAGGAGCTCAGTATCTGATGGGGGAGAGAGATGATGGGCAAAGGATATTGAAAGCTAGGGTTCGGGTAGCAGAACACGATGCTGAGGCCACTGGTTCTAAAGCCAGACTGCCTGGGTTCAAATCCCAACTCTGCCCCTCGCCAGCTGTATAACCCTAGGCAA
>NW_011888921.1:3906951-3909524 GCF_000151845.1 Pteropus vampyrus
GCCCCAGCAAAGCTGAATGGGTAAAACTGGCCACCTACCTCTTCCTCTAATTCTCTTCCTGGGGGAACCCTGTGCTACCCAGGGCCCTTGCAATATGCCCTAAGGAATACTCTGAATCTTGCCCCTCATGACAAATTCCCTAACGCCATTGCTTCAAGGCTCTTCCTTTCCTTTTCTCCCCCTTAAAGTGACCATTAAAATCCTCCCAAGTTATATATCTACACAACAAGGGGCTTTCCACAGCTAAGTAGAACTCGAGGAGGCTATCGAAGGCAATATTTAGGGGCAGGGAACTCTGAGAACCCTTCTAATAAAACTTCCCATGTACAGTCTGGCTGGAGGCCACTGCTGGGAAGATGCTCAGAGGGGTCTGTGCCCCCACAAGTCTTTTGTTGCTTTGAGCTGCCTAAGTCATAGCCATTCATTGCAGGATCACATCCCCAAACTTTTCTAGTCCAAAACCCTGTTTATAAGTAAGAAAACTGAGGCTCAGGGAGAGAAAGGAACTTGCCCAAGGCCACATGGCTGCTGAGGCTGAGGCTCCTCTACCCCACACGTTGCTCAGCGTGGGAGGACCACCCTGATACCCACCTATGCCACCTCAAGCTCTGGTTTACAGGACACTTTTCTGGAAGGCAGAAGAAGCTTAAAATGTCCTGGCCCCAGAAAAATGTCACCCTCTCTCTATCCCTCTGCTGGCTGGAGTCCCCTGAGTGCCAGGAAGCCTGTACTCTCTTCCACTCAGCAACCTGGAAACAGCTCTGGCTGCCCACAGCACATACCCCAGCCAGAAAACTGAGGCCCTGAGAGCTTCCCAAGAACCAAGAGCATGGCAGAGTCAGGCAAAGCCCTAAGCATCTAGGATCCTGGCCCAGGGTCCATACTGGTCAGAATCTAAACACACACAATCAACCAGAATCCCACACCTTCCTGTAAAAAAAAAAAAAGTGGGCGGGGGCTGAGCCCAGCCTTCTTCTTCCTTTGGGTGTCACTGGGACCATTCTCCTTCCTCAGTGTTCCACCTACCATCAGCAGCAGCAGCCCCATCTGGCCCCATTAAGGCCACTGCCCAGGAAGGGCCCCAGGCATGGGAGAGAAGATACTCTGGAAGCACAACTGAGTCACACCCAAAGCTCTCAAAGCACAGCTTCTCAGAATGATCCGCCTTCATCATTGCCGGGAGGGATGGCAGCAGCCCGTCCCCCGGAAAATAAGCCTCTTCGTCCCCAGGTACTCTGTCAGGTTGGGCAGCAGGAGGGCAAGGTTCAGGTCTTAAAGAGCCCAGAACCTTGGAGAGGGGTGTCCAGAATTGGCTGGGGCAACCAGACAGGCCTGTGTGGGCACTTACTTAGTTCAAGTTCATAGCTCTGGCAAATGTGTGAGAAACCCAGAACTTTGTGTAGAAGAACACATTTTTGAAAAAGTATTTACGTTCTGGCCTATATGTCCAGGGAACAAAGGGAGGGATCAAGGACTGACAGGTCAGAGAGTTTGCCCCAGCTGTCAACCCCCATACCTGATACTCAGAACATCTGGTAGCTTGTACCACTGTGGAGCTGAGAACACCCTCAGTTCTAGGAGGCAGAGCCTTGCTGGCTAGTGTGCAGGGCTCTGCGGGAACATGGTGACACGGGCTATGAACCTGCATTCCAACGTGGGAGCATCTGTGGGCCTAAATGCTGGGGGGTGAGCAGTGAGACCCTGCAGCCCGAGGCATCTACGATTCTCTGGACTTGCCCTCTGGCATCTTGTGCCTTCTGATGGCCTTACTCTGCAGCCATCTGCCTGCTGGGTGGTCTGTTCCCTGAGGGACCAGGACTGCCTGTCTCATTCACAGAGCCCCTATCAGGCCCACAGTAAGTATTCTAAAATGAAGAGGGGGAGCAGGGAGGGGAGAGAGGAATGTATATGCCTGGGTCTATAAAATGCTGGGGTTCAGGGAGATTACATCTGGAGTGTCGAGGGCACGAGGAAAGGTCATGGGTGAGCAAGGCCACAGTGTGGACATGGCCGAAACACATCCAGCTCTTTCACCAGTCCACCCTGTTATTGACCAGTGATGTGACTTTAGGCAAATCTTTCTGTGCTTCAGTTTCGTTGACTGTAAACAGGGGTAAAAATACCTGCCCTATCATCAGGGTAAAAATAAGATAATAGAAGTGAAAGTGTGCTAGAAAGGATGAAAACTATTCAAATCTATTAGCAAGATAAATACTGGGAATAACAGCAATATTAAGAAGATTAATCTTTGCAGCTTGGGAAGCAGAGTAGCCAGAGGCCCAGGACTTTTGGGAACACTAAAGCCACCAGGAATGTGAAAGCAGGTTAACACGCTCCCCCACCCTCAAGCTCAAACTCCACACTGAGAATAGTGGGGTGGAGGGTGCTGGATCACCATCTCAGCGTCTGACCTGTTTGGAAGGGACTGGGGATAGAGGGGAGGGCTGGATCCCAGGGAGAGAAGCTGGAGCAGCCAGAGCCAGGGCTCCCCAGCCTGCCCTACCCCTTCACCAGATCCTGCTCAGCCTGCTGGAGGCGTGCCTCTTCCTGGTGTGCACCCCACAATTAGAGTC
>NW_011888921.1:3909574-3918349 GCF_000151845.1 Pteropus vampyrus
AAGCACAACTGAGTCACACCCAAAGCTCTCAAAGCACAGCTTCTCAGAATGATCCGCCTTCATCATTGCCGGGAGGGATGGCAGCAGCCCGTCCCCCGGAAAATAAGCCTCTTCGTCCCCAGGTACTCTGTCAGGTTGGGCAGCAGGAGGGCAAGGTTCAGGTCTTAAAGAGCCCAGAACCTTGGAGAGGGGTGTCCAGAATTGGCTGGGGCAACCAGACAGGCCTGTGTGGGCACTTACTTAGTTCAAGTTCATAGCTCTGGCAAATGTGTGAGAAACCCAGAACTTTGTGTAGAAGAACACATTTTTGAAAAAGTATTTACGTTCTGGCCTATATGTCCAGGGAACAAAGGGAGGGATCAAGGACTGACAGGTCAGAGAGTTTGCCCCAGCTGTCAACCCCCATACCTGATACTCAGAACATCTGGTAGCTTGTACCACTGTGGAGCTGAGAACACCCTCAGTTCTAGGAGGCAGAGCCTTGCTGGCTAGTGTGCAGGGCTCTGCGGGAACATGGTGACACGGGCTATGAACCTGCATTCCAACGTGGGAGCATCTGTGGGCCTAAATGCTGGGGGGTGAGCAGTGAGACCCTGCAGCCCGAGGCATCTACGATTCTCTGGACTTGCCCTCTGGCATCTTGTGCCTTCTGATGGCCTTACTCTGCAGCCATCTGCCTGCTGGGTGGTCTGTTCCCTGAGGGACCAGGACTGCCTGTCTCATTCACAGAGCCCCTATCAGGCCCACAGTAAGTATTCTAAAATGAAGAGGGGGAGCAGGGAGGGGAGAGAGGAATGTATATGCCTGGGTCTATAAAATGCTGGGGTTCAGGGAGATTACATCTGGAGTGTCGAGGGCACGAGGAAAGGTCATGGGTGAGCAAGGCCACAGTGTGGACATGGCCGAAACACATCCAGCTCTTTCACCAGTCCACCCTGTTATTGACCAGTGATGTGACTTTAGGCAAATCTTTCTGTGCTTCAGTTTCGTTGACTGTAAACAGGGGTAAAAATACCTGCCCTATCATCAGGGTAAAAATAAGATAATAGAAGTGAAAGTGTGCTAGAAAGGATGAAAACTATTCAAATCTATTAGCAAGATAAATACTGGGAATAACAGCAATATTAAGAAGATTAATCTTTGCAGCTTGGGAAGCAGAGTAGCCAGAGGCCCAGGACTTTTGGGAACACAAAAGCCACCAGGAATGTGAAAGCAGGTTAACACGCTCCCCCACCCTCAAGCTCAAACTCCACACTGAGAATAGTGGGGTGGAGGGTGCTGGATCACCATCTCAGCGTCTGACCTGTTTGGAAGGGACTGGGGATAGAGGGGAGGGCTGGATCCCAGGGAGAGAAGCTGGAGCAGCCAGAGCCAGGGCTCCCCAGCCTGCCCTACCCCTTCACCAGATCCTGCTCAGCCTGCTGGAGGCGTGCCTCTTCCTGGTGTGCACCCCACAATTAGAGTCCTGGCCTGGCCCCAGCCTGCCCCAGGCCTGCACAGAGAAGCTAAGGATAAGAGGGTAAAGGAGGAGCAGGGTCGTATGCGTATTCGAGGAGGAATTACTCGTCCATTCTGTTCTCTCCCATAGGATATACACATTCTTTGCTTTATCTCCTTTTAGGTAAGGGACCTTTTTTAGGCTTGATCTCACACTTTTTTCTCCCAACAATCCCATAAATTCCTCCTCCTATCACAGCTCTCCTGAAGCTGGGACACACACTGGAAGCTCCCCCTACACACAGCCTGGGCTGCTAGGACACGAGAAGATGCTACCCCACCCACCCCTGCACGGGCAATCAAGGAGACAGAAGGTGACACAACCCTCAGAGCAAGAGTCACTATGACCTGGAGCCTTTCCCTCCTCTGAGATGACTCAGCCCAGTCACTGGAGCCTCTAGCGCCCAGTGTGTCCTTCCTTCTGCCATCTTGGGCACTGTTCTCCTGACAAGGCCTCTCCCAACTGGCTCAAAAAGTGTCCCACCCAAGAGAATGAAGCAGCTGGGAGGTTGCAGGGCAGTCCAAGGTTGAAGGGAGATTCAAAAGTTGCCAAAGTTCCATCAGGATGTAGGTGTGACCATAAAGAAGAAAAGAAAAACTGCTGATGGGGACACCGGCCCCCACCTTGCTTGGCTTCCATCGTTACAGGGCTGGTCTCGCCCTTGAGTCTGAAAGGAAAGATGGCAAAGGGCCACAGCCAGCTGGCTGGTCCTGGTGAAACCCTGACAGACAATGAATGGGTTTAGAAGAGAAGAAAGCCCCAAGGAGTTTGACTCACCAAGGCTGAAGCTTCGTGTTGTGACTGCTCAGCTCTGGAAGCTTCTGTGCCCAGTGGTACTTCATCTCCGTCCACAGGCAAGGGAACTGGCTTGGTTACCCCTGTCACCTGCTCTACTCCAGGCCCTCCCTGGGGAGTGGGCTCTGCCCAACTTCACCCAAGGCAATGGTGCCCCTCCGTTAAGTCGAAGACACAGGACTGCCCGTGGCTGTCACCTCAGCTGCAGAGGCAGGGCTGCAATTTGACTGGTTTGTCACTAAGAACTGGACTGAGATCATCACACACATTTTCCAGATAGAGAAATAGAGGCAGAGAACTGTTCATTGACATGTTCTGATTCACTCAGAAACCTGAGCTTTAATCCCAGTTTTGTGCTGCCTCCTGCTAAGAGTCCTGATGCTTTCCAGAAGCAGTTTGCATGTCTCCTTGAGCACAGGGATGGGCCGTCTGGCAGTGTAGGGGTGAAGGGAGGCGGGGATGTGTTCAGCCTGAGCTCTGGCAGATGTACCTGCTAAGCAAGTACGGGGCCCGCTTCCTCCATATGCCCTGGGTCCTGCTGCTTAGTACCTACTCCAGAGTCATCCCAAGGCTGAGGGGTCCCTCTTGGGGCCAGACAGTGGACCTCCCCTTACCAGGCTCAGTGCCACAGGGAACAGAGAGGAGGGAGGCCCTACCGGAGCTTCATCGGGTGAGCTCGCTGGGCAGGGGTCCTCGAAGTACCCGGTTCCCCTGGGATATGCTGAAGAGAGGACTTAATACTGACAGCCTTCTGGGACCATTCTCATCACCGACAAGATATCCTGACCTCCTGAAAGCCTGGTAGGCCTCAGCAAGGGATGGGCTCCCCTCAGAAGCCTCTGCCTCGGTATCCTCTCTATCCCTGGCTACCTCTTGGAGGCCTCACTTCAGCGTGAGCTCCTCTGGACAGGGTGATGTACTCTCTAAGCAGAGGGACAGGAAGTGGAGCTGGAGGAGGATGTGGAAGGAGCTGGGCTGTAGCAGTCTTCTCAGACCACCGAGAAAAGCTGAGGGCTATGCTGCCGGCCACTGACAGGGGCTCCAGGCTCTGGCAGGTGCTGTGACCAGGGGGGATTAGGTTTATACAGCAGCCAGCCATCCCAGAGCCCTGCCTTGGTCCCAGAGACCACGCACAGGCAGTGGGGCTGCTCCGTCAGCCTCTCTGGGTCCATTCCAGGGCACGGCACCTCCTCCTCCGCTCCTAGCCTTCTCTGCCACACCCCTACAGGGCTGGCCTCAGAACACAGGCAGCTCTGTTAATTTACGGTAACAATAAGGCTCCTCAGGGACCACCACTCCTGCACAAACAGCCCTGACCACACCCAGCTGTTTATCTCATATGCTATGGAAAGAAAAGCAGAACGGCCCCCTCCCCTCCCATGCCCTCTCCACAACCGGCCCTGCCCCTGCCACACACATGCCACACACATGCAGACACTCTCCCAGTCCATTCGGAAAACAAACCACAGGGGCCAGGAGATGGATGGACAACAAAGCCATAAGGCACAGAATCTGGAAAAAACCTGGTGTGGAGAGCTCTCTATTGAACAGAGTCCCAGCGCCTGCTCCGCTCTCCCACCCACTCCAGGGCCTCTCTGTCCCCCATTCCTTGGCCTTGGGCCCCGGATCATTCCACTCAGAGGTCCTCCTTGGTGGCCAATCATCACAAGGGACGGCTGCCTCCATGCTGCCCAGTCCAGGGCCTCAGGTCCACTCCGCGGAGAGCCCTGCCCAGCTGTGGCCAGCCTGCGGGCCCCTTGGCCCGGGCGTGCCACGACTTTGCCAACAGGAAGTGCCTGCTCCAGCCTCAGCCCACTCCTCACGGCTCCAGCTCCCGGGAGAGGCGGGACAGTTCCCGCTGGTTGTCGATGACCTTCAGCTGCTGGACATAAGCCCAGGTGCTGGCTGGACTCCGGGTGCTCAGGGACTGCTCCGAGCCTGGGGGCAGGGGGAAGCAGTCAGGGAGGGCACCGACACCACTCTGCAGAGCCCATTCCTTCCTCCTCTAAGGAGCAAATAGGCCTTCTTGCCCTCTACCACCCATCTGGCCACTTGCCGCCCCTGCCTCCCACTGATCTGGGGGCAAAAAAGCACTGTGGTTAAGAGCACAGACTCAAAAAGCAGGTCCCCATGACTACATAGAGCATAATATCCCTTTTACGAAGTTCAAAAACAACTAAAACTAAAATGTCATTTTAAAGATATACATGTATATGTGTGTACATATATGATAAATCTATTTTTAAAAATAGGGAAATGGATAACTCAAAATTTAGGGCAGCGGATACCATGGGCCAGGAGACAAGGGGACAGGAGAGGGGACATCACATTGAGAGATGTACATTATTGTCAGTGTGCTCATCCTTGGCTAGGGTCCAGAGATGGTCATATTATAAGAATGCATACATACTAAAATAAAGGGCTAATGATGACAGTGTGGTATGAACTGTGGATTGTGATTAACCCCATTTCATGCAACTGAGGCACCAATTTTAAAAATGCAGGTTTGGAGTAAGACGGCCTGGGTCGTAGTTCTATTGCTAACTAGTGTGGCCTTCTACAAGTCATCTCAACGTTCAAGCCTGTTTGCTCATCTTTAAGTTGGGATAACGTTCTACCTGCCTCACAGAGATGATGTGAAGTTATCGGCGTAAAGTACATAATGTACCTGCCAGCCATGGCTAAGTCATTAGTACCCACCCTGCCTCTACTCACATGTGGAAATCCTCACCGCCTGGCTGTCCTCATGGAGGTGGGAGACTCGGCTTCTGAGCGGTGAGAGAGGCACTGGGGAGGGGGAGAGCAGAGAGTCAAGGAGACGGGGCCAAGCCGTAGCCACGAAGGGGATATTGTTGGGGGGCTCCTACCCAGGGGGACCAGTCCTCTCACCATTGCTGTGGCTTCGACAGTGGTGCAGCATCCGCACAGCTCTGGCCATCATTCTCTGCGGACGAGTCAAGGATGTGAGACCAGGCCTGAGAGCAGAAGCCTGGCCTGGGCTGTGGGGCAGCTGGGGACCCAAACTCCCTTTGAGCAGGGTGCTCCTAGAGACTAGGAGGCTGTAAGAGGTGGGGTCGTGTCTGCTTTGCCCCAACGCACACAGAGGCCCAGCGGGGACCAGGTAGCAGAAAGAACAGAGGTCAAGAAGGGCTTAGAGAGGGAGAGCCCTAGGAGGGACTCTCACGGAAGGGTGAGATAGTTGAAGCTATCACCCCAGCACCCCGCAATAGAGACCAGGCCCTCCAGTAGACAATGGAATAAGGCAGGGGCTATTTGAAAATAAGCATTCACATTTATATTATTAATAACATTAACCTCTCTCTCACCCCCTGCCCCTTCCAAGGCCATAGTCATATCCTCCAACCCATACCAGTGGCAGCTCTCCTTGAACTCACCATCTTCTCAAAGTTGATGAGATTCTCCACCAGGGTATGGTTTCCTTCATGGATGAAGGTCATGTCTGCAAAGAGTTGGGTTTTGCTCAAAGGTCCCCAAACTCCTTCCCCTTCCTGCAGCCCAGGAAAGGTGAAGGGTCAATAATGCGAAGCTTCAGGCCTGTCCCACCCCCATTCTGCCCTCTTCCTCTAGCTTCCCTTTGACTTCCTGGAGCAATGTCCTTGTATCTCATGTCACCAATATCTATTTGTATGTCCTAACTCTGCTTCTAGCCTGTGAACTCCTAATTCATCTTTGTGCTCCCCAAGGTATCCGCATATTGGAATCACTCAGAGAATATTAGGTGGACATACAGACAGCCACTGGGGTGGATGGAATGGAGGCTGGAAGGTAAGCGCTGGTCCCCTTACCTTTGAGAAGAAGGGGCATGAAGGGGATGACAGGCGGGGAGAGCTTGGTGAGGGCCAGTCGATAGACTCGGTGGTTCCATGAAGGGTCCTGGAAAGGAAGAAGCCACAGTGAGAGAAGGCAGGCCCCCTACGCCATAACCCACCTTACACCACAACACAACCAAATGCCCCATGCCAACAAGGAGGGCCATATGCCCATCCCCTCGGAGCTCAGCTTCTCCTCAGCCCCAGATCTCAACAAGGCAGGATCTGCAGCAGGCGGAAAGGCCATGTGTGCATGGGGCTTCCTGGCTTCCAATTAGCCCCCAAGGAAGCTTCATGGCCATTAGTCATAGGGGCCCTAAAGTTTCATGGGTCTTTCCCTCTCCCTCTCTCCTTTCCTCTTTCTCTCTCTCTCTCTCTCTCTCTCTCTCTCTCTCTCTCTTTCTCTCTCTCTCTCTGTCTGTCTCGTGGGTAAATCCCTTTGAAACTCTTGAGCCACATGAGGTGAATTTTTTTCTCAAGAGCTCCCAGAATGATGCTGATAAAAGCATCTCTGTGCCAGTTTTCTCCTGAACACTGTCAAAAAAATAATAATAATAACTCCTGGGGGTTGAGCATTTAGCTCCTCAACTCTTTACTCATCTCTTGACCTTGTCTAGACCATAGGCTAGTCAAGTTTCCTGAGAGGCTGCTGACAGGCCCTGACACACTGTGGATGCTGGTGCCTGGACCTGCTTCCTGAGTCCTGAGACAGGTCAGCTGGAGACCAGACTCCCCCTGATGCTCCCTTGGCACCTTAGACCCCAGGGCCCTATCCTGGTTCTTCACACAGGACCTCACAGCCACAGCAAATGTCCCCACCCCATCCCCAATATGCTAAATACCCCAATCCTCAGCCAGCTTCCCAAACTCACAGGCCAAAGGGAACCGGTCCCTGGCCCAGGGCTGGGAATCCTGGAAGTGACCAAAGACAGGTAGAGGGGCTGCTGAGAAGCCAAGAATCAGGGTTTCTGGAGGGAGAAGCCAAGGCCCCACACTCACCAGCAGCCTCTCAAGGGCCGAGTACAGCTTCCGGACTTTGTGGGGCAGCCGCTGAGAAGGAGAGGCAGATGGAGCTGTCACTGCTCTCAGATGGGAACCCCTTCCCCAACAGGACTCCCAGGACAAGCATGGGGACTGACCTTGGGTGGGGGGGGTGAGGCCCTGGCCGACCCCTCCAGGTCACACCTACCTCCCAGGTGCGCGCTAGGCGGCTGATGGCCGAGTTGCTGAGGCCAAACATGACAGCAAAGAAGGAATTAAGGTTCTTTTGTTCCTTGAGGCTGTAGGTAGAAGACCCAGAGACCCTCAGGGGGCACAGCCACACCCACAGAGCTCCACATCTAGACAACAGACAGGCTTGAAGCCTCTGAGGGGCCTGGGGCTGGACGGATGGGATGGGGAGGCAGAGGTTCCAGGGGACCCAGGGAAGCAAGGAGATAGCAGATTTGGCAACATACAGACCAGGGACGGGGGCAGGGTTAATAAAAAGTGGCCTCAGGACTCTCCCACACATCCCTTAGACCCCTGCAGGCACTCACTGAGCCGCCAGCTTAATGAACTTCCTGAGTAGCTGGGCCCGTGGGCCAGGCACAGCGCAGAGGCAAAGCTCCGTGGCCACCCAGTACTGCAGCTCATTGAAGCGGCGCATGAAGCGCTCCAGGTTGGCAGTAGTGACATCTCGCAGATGCTGGGGGCCCAGCACATAGTGGATCAGCTCCACCTGGATGGGAGGCAGCATGGGAGATCAGTGTGTACCAGGCAGGGTGCCCCGCCACCTGCCCTCCTCCCCTCAGCTCTGCTCCCCCCACCTGGTGGATACTGTTGAAGAGGTTCCAGTCATGGTCCGTTAGCTGGCCTGCCAGGTCCTTGGCGCTCACCAGGTCTAGCCCCTCGGCTGAGCCAACAGTGGGCCCCAGCTGCTCTGGATGTGGTGTCTGCAAGTGGGAGAGTACTCAGGGGGTGTTCAAAAGATCCAGGGAAAAGGTGCCACGTTGGAGGAAGGAGTTTCGGACAGACTCTGTGCCCATGATCAGAAGAGTGCTGGGGAGCACAAGGGTGCTACAGGGAATGGAGGGGCTTCTGAAGGATGGGGCTTCCCAAGGAGGCATCTTCCTGACAGCTCCCCAGTGCTGGGACTCCCTCCTTGTAGGGCTCCTGTCCCCTGGGGAACCCCTAATGAGGGCAGGTCTTCCTTCTCCTTGAGAGCTCCCAACTAGCTCTCCCCCTCCCCCACCTTTTGGACTCCCCCATCAGCTGAGGCCCACTCCTTCCTCCCACTTAAGGCCCAGCAGCAGCCAGAGCCAGGACCCCCTCTGTCTTCTCTGTGAACCTCCCTCAGCACCCACCCCTACCACCCACAAAACACAGATCCTCCCTGGGCCCTGGCACACTGCCTATCCCTACCAGCTCATGTACTTCCTGTGGGTTGACAACAAAGAGCCGCTCGTTGAGCCCCAAGGATGTGGCAACACCACGGGCATCTGGCTGAAGGCCAATGGCATCTGCAAAGAGAGCAGAGGCTGTGCTGGGTGGGGACAGGAGTGAGGCCAGGAAATAGCTGGAGGCAGGGTGCAGGATCCCTTTGGGAGGCTGGAAGGTCTCTTCTCCCAATATCAGGGTTAGACACCTGGGCAGGTGCTCTAAATGCACAGG
>NW_011888921.1:3918399-3993259 GCF_000151845.1 Pteropus vampyrus
CCACATCTAGACAACAGACAGGCTTGAAGCCTCTGAGGGGCCTGGGGCTGGACGGATGGGATGGGGAGGCAGAGGTTCCAGGGGACCCAGGGAAGCAAGGAGATAGCAGATTTGGCAACATACAGACCAGGGACGGGGGCAGGGTTAATAAAAAGTGGCCTCAGGACTCTCCCACACATCCCTTAGACCCCTGCAGGCACTCACTGAGCCGCCAGCTTAATGAACTTCCTGAGTAGCTGGGCCCGTGGGCCAGGCACAGCGCAGAGGCAAAGCTCCGTGGCCACCCAGTACTGCAGTTCATTGAAGCGGCGCATGAAGCGCTCCAGGTTGGCAGTAGTGACATCTCGCAGATGCTGGGGGCCCAGCACATAGTGGATCAGCTCCACCTGGATGGGAGGCAGCATGGGAGATCAGTGTGTACCAGGCAGGGTGCCCCGCCACCTGCCCTCCTCCCCTCAGCTCTGCTCCCCCCACCTGGTGGATACTGTTGAAGAGGTTCCAGTCATGGTCCGTTAGCTGGCCTGCCAGGTCCTTGGCGCTCACCAGGTCTAGCCCCTCGGCTGAGCCAACAGTGGGCCCCAGCTGCTCTGGATGTGGTGTCTGCAAGTGGGAGAGTACTCAGGGGGTGTTCAAAAGATCCAGGGAAAAGGTGCCACGTTGGAGGAAGGAGTTTCGGACAGACTCTGTGCCCATGATCAGAAGAGTGCTGGGGAGCACAAGGGTGCTACAGGGAATGGAGGGGCTTCTGAAGGATGGGGCTTCCCAAGGAGGCATCTTCCTGACAGCTCCCCAGTGCTGGGACTCCCTCCTTGTAGGGCTCCTGTCCCCTGGGGAACCCCTAATGAGGGCAGGTCTTCCTTCTCCTTGAGAGCTCCCAACTAGCTCTCCCCCTCCCCCACCTTTTGGACTCCCCCATCAGCTGAGGCCCACTCCTTCCTCCCACTTAAGGCCCAGCAGCAGCCAGAGCCAGGACCCCCTCTGTCTTCTCTGTGAACCTCCCTCAGCACCCACCCCTACCACCCACAAAACACAGATCCTCCCTGGGCCCTGGCACACTGCCTATCCCTACCAGCTCATGTACTTCCTGTGGGTTGACAACAAAGAGCCGCTCGTTGAGCCCCAAGGATGTGGCAACACCACGGGCATCTGGCTGAAGGCCAATGGCATCTGCAAAGAGAGCAGAGGCTGTGCTGGGTGGGGACAGGAGTGAGGCCAGGAAATAGCTGGAGGCAGGGTGCAGGATCCCTTTGGGAGGCTGGAAGGTCTCTTCTCCCAATATCAGGGTTAGACACCTGGGCAGGTGCTCTAAATGCACAGGTGCATGTGCCTGTGCATCCACCCTGACCAGGGACGCATACTCAAGGAGGATGAGAGGGGATGCTTAGTGAGACAGGAAGATCTTGGGCAAAGTGGGAGCCCTCCTGAGCCTCAGTTTCTTCCTTCGTCAAATGGAGACAATAAGTCTTGCCCCGACTATGTACAATCAAATAAAGTAACTTATGTAAATAGTGGCTATAAGTATGTGATATATATAAAAGCTCTAGAAAATTGGGAAATGCCTTAGAGAAGTCTTGGTGTCGATTTTCATCAGCTCCTATGGACTGGGACTGTGTTTTTAGTCATGTTTGAGTCCTCAGACTCCAAAGTAAGGTACACAAGGCCATCCATGTGTCTAGGAAAAAATATTAGCTCTTCTATTTGAATTTCTTTTTCTCATGTTTTGCTTCTCTATTTTGTGTGCAGCTTTATAATGACATAATGGTAGTGTAAGAATTTATGTATGTGACTTATAAGCAAATATACACATAGCAGGGGGTTTAAGTAAACTACTGGTTACTGACAAGTGTATCGATCAAAACAATCTTGAGATCAGTGCACTAAACAGTGCCTGGCACACAGAAGGGTTTCAATAAATACTGGCTTTGGGCAGCCACAACTCTCCAGGTGGCCACCAGAGGGCAATACTTCCCAGAGTGCACAAAGGCACAGGTGACCTCATCCTCTCATCCCTTTTCCTGAAGGGAGAAGGCTTTGCTTTTCTGTCTCCACTCCATACTGTTATTCTCTGGATGTCTCTAATTCCAGCCCACCCTGGGCTCCAACTGTCAGACCTGGGCTGCATTCTTCACAGACGACAGTGGTTTTTAACATCCCCAGTCTCCAAAGGCAGGTCTTCACAACCCTTATGCCACCCTGTTCTAAGCATTGACTTTGTGCCAGGCTCCATGCTAAGCGCTTTACACATAGCATCTCATTAATAGTCACAGCGGTCTCGTGTGATACATTCACTTATAGTGCTCATTTGGCAGACAGGATATGGAGGCTCAAAGAGGTTAAACAGTTTGCCCAGGATTACACAGCTAGAAAGCAATGAATCCCAGCTTCCAAAATAGGTCTGAGAGTCCACAGTCTATGCTCTTAACCATCAAGCTGCTCTATCTTACCTGCCATGGCACCTCTAGCTCCTAAGACATTGCTGGCCCACAGCTGACCCTCAAATATGTTTGCTGACTGACTTATGAATGAAGACTACTTAAATTCAAAGGCTAGCAATACTCTCCCTATGTGAACGTGGGGAAATTGCCTAATCCCCTTGAGCTTCAGTTTCCTTATCTGAAAATAGGATAAAAGTACCTCTCTCATAAGATTGTTATTAGGATTAAATGAATACATGAGGATGATAATAATAATAGTAGCAGCTAATACCTACAGAGTGCTATGTGCCAGACATCATTCTAAACACTTCCACAGACAAGCTTATTTAGTGCTCACAACTCTCTATGAAGCGGGCACTCTTATCATCCCCACTTTCCAGATGATGAAACAGAGCATGGGGTGGATAAAGTAACCCTGCCCAAAAGCCTACAGACAGGGGGCTAAAGACTGGGGTCAAGTGCAGCAGGCTCCAGAGTTCCTGCTGTTGAGCACCACACATAAAGCACTTTGAAGAGACATCATCAACCTCCCATAAACATCAGCCATCATTAACATTGATGATGATAAAGATGATAATGATCTTAATTCAGGGCATCTAGATATGGCTCTAAGGCCCACCCCTCCTTGGGGCCACCCTACCCAGAGACACAACTCACCACCTGCAGAGTTGACCTTCACCAGCACCTGCCCTTTGGTCCAGCTGTCCTCCTTGGCCAATGCTGCCATCACTTCTCTCACTGAGGCTGTGACAGGCAGCTGCAGGGTCAGCACTGAGTGGTCCGGCCGGCAGATGTCATAGGAGACTGGAGAGGAAGATCAGGCTAAGCTGTGGGAGGGGGCTGCTTGGTCCCCTCACACCAGGAGGGAGATGGCAGCAAGCAGTAGGAGGGGTCCCAAGGATGGGCAAGGGTGCTGAGAAGCCGGGTGGGCAGGCTGCGCAGAGCAAGTGGGAGGCCCTGAGCTGAGGTGAGGGGGAATCTGGAACTGAGGCCCCAAGGAGAACAGCATGCCATCCTCCACTAGGCACGGCACGGTCAAGAATGATGACAGCAGTGTGTGGGCTATGCTCTGGCTGGCTCGGACCACCAACCTTTGTCCCCAACTCGGATGGCACAGTTGCTGCTGGGGAGGGGCTCGTCCTGGCTGGGGAGCCAAGCAGGCATGTTCCGGGCCTGAGAGGGAGAGAAAGTAAGACCCAGAGGACACAGATGACAGCATGCAGGGCCAGGGAGGGGCCTTTGTCACCAGAAGCATAGGACTCACACAGCATACACAACCCCTGCAGGCTCTGCTTGCTGCATGAACCTAAGCCAGGTAAGGTGCTGGTGACTGAAGCTTCATGAGAGACAGAACAGGGCTAAGAACAAGTGTGTGCCTGCCGCTCTATGTGTATTTAACCCTTCTGCCAAATAGGCCCGGAGCTGTTCTAATAGGAACACACCTCAGGTGTTGACCCTGGTTTTCTCTTCCTTTTCCTACCTCAGCCACCATTTGCTAGTTTGCCATTTGCTACATGCTGGGCTAAGTACAGGCTAGTTCTAAGGATCTAAATATTTACAAAAGCTCTTTGACAAAAACACTATTATTCCCATTTTATAGATGACATAAATGAGGCTAAGAACATAAGAGAGGTTAAGAACATCCCCGAGGTAAAGCCTAGCTGGATCCTAACCTGCTCCTCCCTCCCTCTGTGCTCTTAACCACCAACACTCCACCGAGTCAACTGCCCTGTCAAACCCCACAACCCTTCCTCCGTGGGCCTCAACCACAGTGGGCTGATGGGGCAGCCTTTGCTGGGCAAAGGCTTCCCTAACACAGTCCCTCTGCCCACCCCGACTGCCCTTTCCAACTCCTGTACTGACTCTCATCCTCCCGGTTCTGAATGTGGCAGGTCGGGTTCAGACCTCAGCCCATGGTTCTTTGTGAGATTTCCAAATGTCAGAGCTCTCTGTGAAGTGCCTCACAGCCTCTCTCGTACTTCTCTCTCTCTCTCAAAACACCACCAGCACTGAACTCTCTTCCAAGCCATGTTCTCGAGTGCCTCCTGGATCCTGTTGCAACTGTGCTCCATCACCCCAAAGTGAGCACATCCCTCAGATCCCCTCATCCTGCCTCCCAGACCACTCCTGCTGGTCATTCTCCTGGGCTCAAGGCTCCTGCCTCCTCCGCTTGCCCACAGCTTTTCACTTTGTCTTAGGACTGTTCTTTGAAATGCGTCTCTCTGCATCCCCTTCCCCAGCCCAGACCAACCCCCCACATATCCTCACACCTTATCTATTACAACGGCCCAAACTTTCTGCCTGACCAGAGCCAGATGAAGCTTCCTAACAGGGCTCAAGGGCATCGCAGTCTGGTGGATAAGCACAGGCTGCTTAGCTGACCTAATCGAGACAAATCTGATCTTGTCAGTCTCTGGCTCAAATACCTCCAATGACTCAATTGCTTTGAGGATAAGGACCAAACCCCTCACGCTGGCCCACAGGGCCCTGCATGCTCTGGCCCCTGCTCACCTCCCTGGTGTCCCCTGGGGTCCCCTCTAGCACACCCTCCTCCAGGGCTCTTAATGGCTGCCCCTCATACCTGCCTAGAGTCTTCCTCTCCCTCCAACCTCACCCTGTAGCTCTCAGCTCCAGCAGTCACTTCCCAGGAGGCTCCCCCCAAGTCTGACCCTGAGCCAGCCCTTCCCTTCCTTGCTTTCAGAGACCCCTGTCTTGGCCCTTAGACAGCATGAGTTTATTCAGCAGCTCTGTGCCTTGCTTGACTATAAGCCCCTTAAGGCCAAGTGTGGCTCTCCCAGCCCACTACTGTATGTCAGCTCCTAGCACAGTGTCTAGCACATGAGGGCCATTCCATGCTGGTTCCTGAGCGTCAGCCACAGGCCCAGGGGAAACAGAGGTCAAGGCCCCTCACATGTGAAGTCAGTAGTCTAGTGGGATGTGACAGATATTAATAACCAATAAGCAACTAGACAAATAAAACAGCTCCATATGGTAATAATGCTTTGAAGAAAATCAAAGCGGACACCTTTGAGGGCAGTGGCCAGTGGGAGGGGGTGCTCTGGATAGAGAGATGGGAGGGGGCCTCCCTGGGAACCCAACATTTTGGCTGAGCTCAACATGATAAGAAGGATCCCGGTAGGCAAAGAACCAGAGAAAGAAAGTTCCAGGCCCTGAGGTGGAAACAAGTTTTGTCTATAGAAGGAAAAAAGCCCAAAAGCATCTCCGACAGGTCGAAGCAGGACAGGATGAAATAAAAGAGGCAGCTGGGCATGGGGAACCTAGAAGGCCAAGGTGAGGCATTTGGATTTTATTCCCAAAGCAGCACTCCTTAGAACAGGCCCCAACCTACCTTTCCAGTCCTTTCTCTCACCATTCCTCAACCAGTTCTTAGCTCGTCGCCTCTTCTTGTTCCCCTTTGCTCCCCAGGACCCCTGCCACTGGGCACCTCTAACTCCCAGGAAGGACCTGCCTTCCTCTGGCAGGAATGGCTGGGTGTCAGAGGCTGCTTTCAGGCACCGTGTCTCACCTCCCAGGTGAGAACTGCCAACTTGCTCTAAGTGTGAGCATAAATTACCTCCCACACAGAATAGAAGCCCTTTGGGGTGCAGTGGAGGGGTGACCTTAGACCTCAGTATCCCTGTAGGACCTGGCCCCAGCACCACACACAGCCCATGTGAACACCCATCCCAGATCCAAGGGTGGGTCTGTGCATGGGGAACCTGCCCACACAGAGCCCCTCGGATGGGGGCTGAAGGAGAGGCCATATGGTCCCTGGAGGAGCAGAAGAAAGAAGCGGGGGCCAACAGACGTAAGAGGAGCCGACTCAGAGCAGACACCTTCATCTGAGGAGATGTATTCCCACAGCCATTTTCCAACCTATGGGGCAAATAAGAAGGGAAGTGAGGCTGGAGGCCAGAGAACCCCGCAGGCAGGATATCACAGGGTCAGGAGCCTTGCGTTCTGGATCCCAGCCACCCTCACTTGAGGCTCTAGGTGACCATTACCTAGAAAGGGGCAAAGCTGGGGCTGAAACCAGGACTCTGGATTCTGTGATTTTCCCAGGCCAGCAGGGGATGGAAAAGGAGTTCAAGAGGGAATGGACCTGGGTGTCAAGTGGAGCAGGCACTGGTTCCAGTGAGCTCTCCCTGAACCTCAGCTACCCCATGGAAAGGTCTGGGAAGGGGAAGGTAGACTCTAGGAAATTTATTGGGTGGGGCCGGAAGGAACTGGCGCCAATGGTGCTCGATAATAAATATGTGAAGAATGGAGGAAGTGAGAATAGCAGGTGCACTTGAAATAGGAGAATGACACACGAATGACTGTGATGTGTAAAAATGACTGAGCACGTGATGTGAGAGTGAACAGCAAGAGGACAGGTGAGAACAACTAATTGAAATGAGCAGGACTAGACAAATGAGCAACCATAGCCAACACTTGCATGGCACACACCACGGGCGAGGCGCTGCTCTGAGCTCTGAATGTGCAGTAACTCATCCCATCCATGCGATGAGGTAAGTGCTCTCCCAGTTTACAGACAAGAACCCGAAGCCCTGAGTGGGAGGCAGGTAACGTGCTCAGAGCAGCACAGCCCTAAGTGGTGCAGCCTGGATTTAAAGCCACGTGTTTGTTTGAGTCCAGAGTTGGTGTTCTCAGTCCCCGAGACGCTGCCTGGCCTGCAAATGACAAGTTAACTGAGAGCAAAAGCATCACCTGTGGTGTCGCCGCCTCTCTGGCCACTGCTCCCGCAGCAGGTTGCTAAGCCGGGCATCCCTGCTCACCAGGTCTGAGAGTTTCTGGGAGGAGCCAAGATTCACTGAGATGCTGTCCACCCGGGCAGCCTGGTCCAGCCCTGCCTCACTCCCAGGTACCTGAAGAAAGCTGCTGGCCACGGGGTCAGTGTGGAGCATGGGGCCATATAGGGCCACCCACTGGCTGACCAGCCTCAGGATCTGCTGCCTCTTGTTGCAGATGTAGGTGCTGCGCTCCTGCTCACTGCCTCCTGCGGGCTCCACGTGAAAGGTGGGCACCAGTCAAGGGAACCACAACGTCCAACCACCCTTTATGCCTTGGGTCAAGGAGGAGCAGGATGCCCAGGGCCTGCTGACAACCTTGGGCCTGGCATGTGCCTGGTACTTCAGAAGGTTTGGCACAGCCATGCTGTGAGCAATTCCTTCTCCCTACTCTACACACCATCCCAGTCACCTTGAGGCAAAAAGGATATTGGTGCAAGAGGGCAGCACAGAGCTGGGTGCTGGGCATGAAGACGCTGTGGGTCAGGAGGAAGTCGCTGAGGAATGTCTCTGTAGGGTGGGGACGTGGGGACAGGTGGGGCTTCAGAGGTCAAGTCCACTAAGCACAGGTACAGGTACAGCTGGGGTGTCCCTCACCCAATCCTACCACGAGCAAGGTACCAGCGATGCCCAGCCCCTGTGACCACGTTCCCCACCCAATCCAAGAGCACAGGAATGAGGACTTCCTGCCGGCTGGCCCCACATAACAATCCAGCACCCGATGACATCAGATGCAGGTGCCTGGCCCTCTCCCAGCCTGTGCTGACCACCCAATTAGTCAGAGAGCAGGCAAGGTGTCTCCTGCCCCTACCTGTTGGGTCATGAGCACTGGAGTCAGGCCGCATGGCCTCCAGCAGCAGCTCCAGGATCTTCTCTGGGGTGCCAGACATCACCGTGTACCTGGCGAAAACGGCCACTCCAAGCATCTGTGCCACCACTGCCCCCTCCCACAGCCGGGGCAGGCATCGATAATCAGTCACATCACTCTTCCCTATTTGCCAGCCCTGCCCCACCTTGGGGGTGCCTCTCAGGGGGTGCATCTTAGTTCCTGGATGCCTCTCCACCCCCAGGAGACCAACGCACAGGGCTATGACATGGGGAAGGGAGTAAAACCTGGGAAATGGAAGGAGAAGGGGTGAAGTGGGGGCATGGTACGTGTGTTACCGGTTCCTGCCTGGGGTTGGGGGGCAAGAAGGGCCAGCACCCTGAGAGGTTCTCTCCAGCACCAACACCACTTTGCCGTGTTCTTCCAGCCTCATGGTCTTTGCTTCCACATCCTAGAGAACAAGCCACACCTGATGCTCGGCACACACCATGACTCCTTTCCCCAATATAGGGCCTCTTCCCCGACCTCCCCCATTCCAGACCCTGAGTCCCACAAGGACCCTCAGCCCTTCTACCACTCCACTCACCGCCCACAGCTCGGATGTTCCTGCACTCCCGCCCGTGTCCTATGTGGAACCTTAGCCTCTCCTCCAGCCCATTCCACCCTGGCTTTCGTCCATGATCCCACTCCCCATTACACTGCCCCCAGAGTTCACAGAGCTCATGCCATGGACCTCCTCAAGCACCCAGGCTATGCCCCCACCCCGGCCACCATCTCCGAGCTCTCTCTCCTGCTCCTCACAGGCTCTCTCTGGTCCCTCCTCCTGCCCCACACCATGTCTCCAGGGAAGTGTCCTTGCCATGTCCCTGCCCCTCCCCACCCCCAGCAATGGCACCTTGATGATACGGTTGAAGTCCTGCTTGTCCACACGGAGGAAATGACAGTTGTCTTCTCGCAGGACGATGGTGGCCGCCCGGGGTGCATCGTTCACCAGAGCCAGCTGTCCAAAGTCATCTCCCTCATGCAGTGTGGTCACCAGCCCCTGTGGCCAGGCCTTAGTCACAGCCCACGCACCCCCCCAGCCTTCATGAACCAGACCCATGGTGGGGAGAAGCACCAGGGCAGAAGACCTCAGGGATCGGCAGCCTGAGTCCAGCAAAGGCACTGTCCACGAGGACGCGGGCCAGGGAGCAGTTACAACCCAGGGGTCTGGGGAGGAAGGGAGAACTCACCTTGCCATGAGTCACCACATTGACAGATCCTTTCCAGACAATGTACCACGAGGTGCCCTTGTCCCCCTGGCTGAACACTGAGAGAAGTAGAGATCAGACCCAACCCTGGCACCCAGCTCTTCTCTGCGCCCTCCACCCATGTCCAGGCCCCACCCCACACCTCGTGCCCAGCGTTCCTCAACTCTTTGACTTACACACAGTCCCCGCCTTGCTGTGTGGTTCAAAGAGAAGAACAGCCGCTAATTCCCGCTTCACCTGTGGGGCAGGGAGAGGAAGGTCAGTGGTTGAGTCCAGGGGGTGAAGAGATAGGGTCCAAAGACATGGGTGCTCAGGGGGAGAGACGTGGCCAGGTCAGGTGGCCTGAGATTCGGCGAGAGACAAAAGCAAGGGAAGGAAATGGGCTAAGAGCGGCAGAGGATTTTCAGACAAGGATGCTGGGGCAGGAAATCAGATAGAAATTCTTAAGCCATAGGTGGAAGGGGAGGAAAGTGTCATCTGGCCCAGCAGCTGGAGCCCCCTAGGGGTGGTCACAGGAAGAGGATGCTCCTGGGGAAAGGGGGGATGGGGCTCTGCGAACTGACCGAGTTGGAAAGGTGGGCCACAGCCTTGATGTGTAGCAGCTCCTCAAAGATGAGGTCCAGCTCCTCGTCTGTGCGCTGCCCCGGGCTTCAGGCACGGGAGGGCCGGGAAGCAAAGGATGAATTGTGGGCCTGAGGCCAGGGTCAAGGGCCACTTCACCCACCAAGCACGGACCTGGGGCCAGCCAGTGCCTCAGCAGGGATCGTTATCAGTAAGTAGCCGGCCTTTTCCAGGTACACACTCTGTACCAAGCATGGGACTAAGTGCTTCACATGCATCATCTCAATCTGCCTTCATGACAACCCTATGACGTGGGTATTCTTATCCTTCTTTGACAGAAGAGGAAGCTGGCAGGGAGAGGCCCAAGGTCACCCAGCTAGTAGCTAGTGAAGCTGGAATTCGAACCCAGACCTGCCTGCTGACTCCAAAGGCCATCCTCTCTCAGCCATTGCTGCCCCTCAGAGTGGGCAGGGTCTTAGGAGGCCACATGCCCCACAGCCTCAGTTACAGAGGAAGAAGCAGGTTCAGTGCCAGGAAGGAGGGCTCAGATCACACAGCAAGTCTGAGGCAGAATGCAGACCAGAGCTCAGGCCTCTAGTCCAGCCAGGGTCCTTTCCCTCAGCAAAAAGTAAGGGTTTCCCTTGGAGAAGAAACTGAGAACCATAAAGTCTGGGAGGCAAGTGGGACCTGGGTCTCAGGGTGCAGAGTGCTGACTCACGACTTTCGCAGTGCCACTGTGAGCAGGGCATCAGGCCCCCGCTGGGAGAGCAGGGCCATGGCCTCGACCAGCTCCTCCTCTAGCTCGTGGACTCCCACTGGCTCCGGCTCTGGCCCAGGGAAGCGGTAGAATTGGGTGTCTCGGTCCTGGAAGGTCCAGTCGTGTTTCACTGGGGGGCAGAGGCCCCGGCGTGGTGGAGGAGAGCAAATTAGGCCATGTAGGTATGAGGCCCCACTGCAAGGCCCACCCCTCCTCACATTTAGACACCTGCTCTGCAGGACTGCCTGGCCCCGGGTGCCTAGCCCAGAGTTCAGTCTCACCATGGCAGAGGGCACTTTCATCCAGCAGCACCTGGCAGATTCCCACGGCTTGGCTCCGGGAATGGACCCCGAGCCCTAGGGCCAAGATCCCATCCACCAGCTCCCGGCCAGAGCAGCACTGCCTATAAAAGTTGAAGGGGACAGAAAAAAAGGAGACTCGAGTGGCAGGAAGGGAGAGGGAGGAACTTTCCATCCAAAAGGGACATTCTTAGGCCCAGCCCCAGTTCTGCTAGTAGAGCCAAACCCAGATGCCTGGAATAGAACGAAAGGAAGAGAAATAGAGGGGGGTGGGTGAGGAGGCAGGCAAGGCTTCCACTCACCGATAGAGCCTAAGATGGTACTTTCGGTCTCGGATGAGGTTCGGGCAGGTGGCCAGGAGATGTCGATGCAGTTGCTTCCCAGCCCTGAGCACCCGCTCTGTGGACGCCTAGAAGAGGAAGCAGCATAGCTGGCTCAGGCCCTGATCCCCTGGTCATGCTGCCCCCTCCCAGCCCCACCCTCAGGCTTATACCTGCTCCAGGCTCACACTGAAATCCAGGGACTCCTCGCTGTTGGTGAGAGGCGTCTGAGGGCAGTGGGAAGAGTGTGCGTGTTAGTGCCAGGCCTTCAAATCCGACTCCTGGAGCCCCCTCCCCCATCTTTCCCATCCCTTATCCAGTCCCTGACTCCAAACACATCCATTTAGCTACTCATCACCAAATACAGTAGTATCCCCTTATCTGTGGTTTTGTTCTCTGAGGTTTCAGTCACCTGCACTCAACTGTGGTTTGAAATAATTAAATGGAAATTTCCAGAAATAAACAATTCATAAGGTTTAAGTTGTGCACCATTCCGAGTAGCATGATGAAATCTCACACTGTCCCCCAGGACGTGAATTATCCCTTTGTCTACCGTATCCACACTGAGTACGCTAGCCACCCATTTGTCACTTAGTAGTAGCTGTCCCAGTCATCAGATCCACTGTCATGGTATCCAGTGCTTATGTTCATGTAACCTTTATTTTACTTAATAATGGCCCCAAAACACAAGAGTCGTGATGCCGGTGATTCAGACATGCCAAAGAAAAGCTGTAAAGTGCTTCCTTTAAGTGAAAAGGTATGTATGTATAGGTAAAAACATAGTATCTATAGTGTTTGGAATTATCCACGGTTTCAGGTATCCACTGGGGGTCTTGGAATGTATCCCCTGTGGATAAGGGAGGACAACTGTAAACAAATGCTCACTGAGCACCTCATGTGCCTAACATCACCTCTTCCCTACTCCGCTACCCTATCACCAGACCCTTGTCTTCCTTCCAGACCCAAGCTCTGCATCACCACAGTTGAAAACCTCAGGATCCCCCTTCTGTTTACTCAGGGCCCAGGTGTGTCCAGGCTCCCAGGTAAACCACACCTAGAAGAACATGAGGCTGTGAGATAAGAAGGCCCATGACGGGCCAGGTAGTCAGAGGCTTGGGAGGCCTGGAATACTTGCTCCTGGGCTGGGGGTCACAAGGCCTGGTCCCTAGTCAGGGTTCATCCCCAACCACAGGACTGTGGGTCAACCTCCTGCCCTGCGTGGGCCTCGGTGTCTCGGTGTAGCCTGGTAGTTATCACAAACCTTGGAACCAGGCTCCTGGATTCAAATCCCTACTCCTCCATTTACTAGGGGTGCAAACCCGAACATATGATTTAACCTCTCCCTGCCTCAGTTTCCTTGTCCATAAAATCTATAAAACACTCATAATACCAATTCAGGCTTTTGGAAGGATTACGTGAGTTAATACACATCGAATGCTCAAAGCACTACCTGGCATACTGTTGTATGTACATGTTAGCTATTATTACTCATCTGTACAGCAAAGGGCGGCTGCTTGCTGGAAGGCCCCTTTCTTCTCTGAAATCTGCTGCTAGTCCATAACCCGCAAAGAGTGAGTAAGGCCTGGTGGCACACAGGATGGGCTCCGGAAGACAGGGTTTATGTAAAAACATTGGCTAACAAAGTTTCCTGCCTTTGGTATCAATCGAGCCATCCAGGACTCCCCAGCCTGTGCACCCTAGGATATGGACCATGCAAGCCCCCTCCTGATCCTTCTTTTCCTGCCACCTGAGAATGAGAATTTGCAGACATCTCTGGACAGGATGCCCTACCCTCTAAGAAACCTCCTTAACGCAGAGCATTTTACAGTTTACAAAGCATGAGCATCTCTGTGATTCCCTCTGATCCCATATTAAACAGGATCAGATGTGAACTAGGCAGGGCAGGTATTATCTGTCCTCTTTGATTTATGAGGAAACAAAACTCTTGAGGCGAAGTGCCCCAGATAACTTAGTCACACATACTTGGGACAGCCAGATAGCCATGGATAAACTCGAGTTCCTACCAGAAGTGCTCACATTCTTGGTCTCACTCCACCCACCACACCTGCCTCTTGCCTCTCTTCCCCCTTCTTCTTACCAGTACTCTCTCTCCTGCTTTCCCATCTGCTCTCAGGTCCCTGAAAAAAACCTGGCCGGGGACTTGGGGTATAACCAGGCCTAGGGCCAGAATCCCTTCCCCTGGTCCCAGCGTCTTCCACCCACCGTGTGCCAGGCAGAGGCCTGAGGCTGGTGTGTATAGGTGCCTGGCCCAGCGCTGGACAGAAGTCACTAGGTGTCCCAAGGGTATCCCTGCCTGGGTCATGGGGCTTAGCCCAGTGCCAGACACAGCTCTGGAGACTTAGCAACAGGAAATGAGGAGGAGGAGGAGGAGTTGGGATAGGAAGAAGGGCAGGAATGCTACCCAGCCAGCCCCTGTGTCGGAACAAACAGTGCTGAATGCTAATGACTTGTTGTTGTTCATTTCAAAATGCCCAGGTGGCCTCAGTCCCTGCCCCAACCCCCTTTGATGCCCACAACCCAGGCTTCAGCACCGTTCCCTTCCTGGTATTATTCTGACCCCAGAGGGCATATCAGGAGGGGACGTGCCAAGTCATGAGGCCAGGCTGGTCACAACCTAGGTCCCAGATCCACAGGCTTTGCTCAAACCATTTCCTGTCCTGCCCTAGGGGATGAGCACAAGGGCCAGAGGCTGGAGGCTCTGGCCCATCAGAGCTGAGGAAGGGACCTAAAGCTCTCCCTCTCATTTTGCCTAGGAAAGCAGGTGCCCAGAGATGAAGTAGTTTCCTCAGAGTCACACACTGCTTAGAAATGGAAGATCCTACTGAATAGCTGCTACCAAGGCAGAGCCTGAAAGTAGGCGTTTGTCTCCTATTTCAAACATCAGAGAGAAGGAGGCTCAGAGGTTATATAACCTGCCCTGAGAGCTGGTAAACGGAAGTACCAGGATTCACACCATGCCTGTCTGCTTCCAAAGCGCATGCACTTAGCCACTATGCCCTGCCATCTCCATGGCACCTACCCCGTATTTCCCACGCCGTGCCATGGAAGCTGAGATAGTAGAGGTATTCTGCCCTCAGGACCGTTCCATGGGCAAGTAAGCTTGGAAAACACTAGGTTAAACAAGGTTCGTTATAGTCCCTCTGGGCCCCTACCATGTTCCTGTGCACTGGGAACTTCCTAGGATAAGGGTAGGGGTACTGTTCAGGGGCAATGGTCAAGTGTGTGGGCTTCGGAGCTGGATGCCTAGGTTCAAATCCTGGTTCTCCCATTACCAGCTGGTCGTGTGACCTTGGGCTGTTTATTAATCTCTCTGTGCCTCAGTTTCCTTACCTATAAAATGGGGTTGGTGATAATAGTACCTACCCCGTAGAGTTATTATGAAGATCAAACAAGTCAATAATAGAAAGCACATGGAGCAGTGCCTGGCTTGTAGTAACTGCTTAATGAATGTTAAATAACTTAATTAAACGTCATTATTTCATAATGGGCACCTATTACCTGGGCATAGTGCAAGAAATGTTCTTTGGTTGACCCTGACCCTAATCTGATGACTCTGAGTGTCAGCTTATGGGTTCTCAGTTGGAAAGAAGTAGCTGGTATGAATTGAGATAAAGGCCCTTGCCCACCCCGCCTCCTCTCATGCCTGCACAGTAATGACTCAGGGTAGAAGAGGAGGTGCTAGCTAGCTCCCCTGGCACCATCGCCATGGACTGCCCTACCCTCCCTCCCTGTCGCTGAGTGTCAGAGTCCCACTGGTGGGGCAGGCACAGAGCCAGAGAGGCACATGGGGACCTGTCAGACCAGTTCCTTTAGGCCATGGCTAGGGTCTCAGGCCAGGGCTATGAGTGGTAGGACAGGGAAAGTATGCATGGGGTGGGGGGATGCTTTAGGGTGTCAGCGTTACCATCTGCAGTAAGAGGAAGTATACCCTGAGCTTGGACTCTGCAGCCAGATTATCCAGCTCTGTCCTTTAGCAGCTGTGTAAACCCAGACCTGTCACTTAGCCTCTCTGTGCCTGTTTTCTCATCTGTCAAATGAGCTGATGACATTAGTACCTATCTCATAGGGCTATTGTGAGATTATTTAATATGATAAAGGTAAAGCTCTTATAATAGTAGCTAGGACATAAATACTAGAAAACTATTAGCTACTACAATTATTTGGACAAGTTGGATGAAGCAAGTTTTCTGAGTTAGAGCACAAGGACACCACCCCCAAAATAATCAAAGAGAAGCATCCCAGGCTTCTCTGAGCTCGTGGGACCCACCAGAGGTCATCCTGATCTTGCCCCCTGCTTCTAAACAGAAGGATCCCTCTGTTCACTCCCAGACACCAGACACTCTCCTCACCCCTTCGTGTTTTTCAAAGAAGATATACTTCCATCTCATTCCAAGGTCACCTTTGCCAGGGTTGGTAAGTCCTTTCTGTGTCTAACCTCAGGCCCTCCTGCTGTAACCTGCTTTCATTTTCACTGGTCTAGTAGGAACAGAAAGTGCCCTCTTCAGGCCTCGAGAGGTTGATGGGTTTCCTCCTTGGTTTTCTAAGAGGTAGGCATGGCCTGTATCACTCCCGACACCATCCTCCTGGGACTCTGAGCTCCACCACCTCACAACATCACCCTCCACCCTGCATACTCCCTGCCTGGCACTTGTCCCTCATGTGAGCTTTTCATGGACCAAAGGCATCATCAGAGATCAGAGGTACAGCTTTACAGGTACCCAGAGCCTCTTAAACACAGACGCGATGGGATGAAACCACTCCACCCCCATTCCCCAGAGACAGTCATCAGGAGAGGGTATGGCCCTTGCCCCTAGCCCTAAAAATCTAAGTTCCCTCTAATCACCAATCCCCATTTGCTCTCTTCCATGGTAGGGGAGCAGCCTTGTTTTTGTGCCTTTGACCCCATTTGCACTCCAGCAACCCTCACCCCCACCCTTCCGGCCTCCCCAAGCACACCAGCCCTTCCATTCTGGGGGGCTGAGGGAGTCAGGAGACAGCCTGGCGGCCTCCTCCATCCCCTCCCAGACTTTGGGTCCCAAGGGATCCTCCAGTGACCTCATTGTCCTGGCACCTGACCTTCCCCCCACTCCCCACCTTGCCTCTACAAGCTGGGAAGGGGACAGGAAATGCACAAGTAATTATAGCCTGAGAGGGAAGGAGGGAGGGAGTGTTCCAGCTCACTGGCTCCAAGCAATAGCTACTGCCAGTGACCAGGAGAGGGTAGGGGAAACAGCTAAGTCCAGGAGTGACTGGCTCCCCTGGCCCTCTACAGCCCCTTCTTGAGCAGGACCCAGACCCAAGAGGCCCCTTATCAGAAAGACCCTGGGAGGGAGGGGTTGGAGACTGCTACCTAGATTCTCCTATCAATTCAGATTGTGAGGAGGACTCCCTCATGTTGGTGGGTCTCAGTTTCCTCAACTCAGCCTCATGTTTTGGTTAATATAAATACTGGTTGGGAGAAGTAGGAGAAAGGAGGCGGAAGATGGTGGTCACTCTACTCCGTGGGACTTGTCCATAAGAGATGAGCTCTCCCAAGTCTGTTATCCGCTCCTGCTTCCCCAGCACCCCTCTATCCCTTTACCCAAGTGCACTCCCAGCACCCCCCACACACACAGATGGGCACACATGAGACCCTGAATCTCAGGTGAAGCCACTCTAGTAAGTCTTGGTGGTTGGGGAAATCTTCTCTGCTGATTTCGATCCTGCAACTATTATCCTGCATCCCACCCCACCATTTGCCCCTCCTGCTCCCTCCTTCACCCTTGTAGTTCCAGAGGTGTTTTTCACTGTCAAAGCGAGCTCTAGTCATCTCAGATTCTCCAAACTTCTCAGAATCCTTCCCTGAGCTCCTCCCCACCAAAGCCAGATGCCAAGCAGTGTTCACATGACCACCTCACCCCAAGATCGAAAAGAATCCATGCAGTTCAGTAAGAATGCTGCCACGGTGATGTATCGAGAACAGCAAACAAGCTTACCTCACCCCCACTTGACTTGGCCTCCAGTATTTCATGCATGACTCTCACCCCCACCTGGAGAGCACACAAGCACCTAACCCAAGGCACAGAGAGGTGATAGATAAATGACAAATCCCTTGCCTCTTCTCTCCAATCCTGAAAGGGGGCACTTGGGCACCACACGCACACAGACACACTCGGTGCAGCTGTGTGAGCCACCCACACACACTGCAGCCAAGCTGCCTGACCCACTGTCCACCCAGCAGTAACCCCTACTCCCCCAGAGCAAGCTGGGCCAACTGTAGTAGGCCCATGCTCCCAGACCAGATCCCTTCCAGCCCTGGTCCCTGGCCTCTGCAAACTATTGGCACTCACCCAGCGAAGCCCCTGAATGCGGCTGGGGCGCTGGTGCTCCAGGAGCAGCTGGTAGGAGCAGCTTCGGGGCCTGTGCATCCTCCTCAGCACCATGTTGAGCAGGGTCCCCTCTGGCACCACGTCCGGAAGGCCTCCCACCTGTGGCGCTCCCAGAGCTGGGCTGTCCTCCACAGTCAGGCCCACCTGCCAGCGGCTCTCACCTGGCCAGCCCACCTGTGACCAGAAGAGGAAGGCAGACAGCCATGGGGCTGGGGCAGCTAGACCAGGGCACAACTGCCCCAGGCAGCACCACTTCCTTAGAGTATGCTGGACTAGTCTGGCGGTGGTGCTCACGCAACCTTGCCAGGAGCAGGGGGAGGGACAGGAAGACCTTCACTGGGGCCTGCCGGTCTGGCGCACTTAGGGGTCTCCAGCTGGCGGGAGATCGTGCGCTCCTTCCCGGTCTTCTTTGGACTTCTGCCCCACCCCGCTGCCCAAGTCCCTGTGGGGATCTCCACCACCTCCCAGTATGAGGCGATGGACTCACTTGATTCCCCAGCAATGCAGCTTCAGCTCAAGCCCTTTTTCTCCCCTCCTCCCTCACCTCTGCCCAACGCTCTCTCCCACCCGAACTCCCCACCGTGTCAGCTTCCTCTCCTGCTAGTCCTTGCCCCTGCCCCCCACCTTACCCACCTTCATGTTCCTTCTCAAGCTCGCCCAACCATGCAGGCTCTAGCAAAAGGCTGAGGGGACCCCCGGCGAGCCCCGTCAGCTCCAATAGAGGGATCCTGGAGGGGTGAGGGCTTCTAAGTCCCAGGCGCAGTGACCAGAGCCAATTTCCAGCTAGCCCGGCTGCCAGAGCAGCCAGAGGCAGAGCTGGGTGGAGAGGCTCCTCTTGGGTGGGTAGAGGGCTGGGGGCGTTGGGGGAAGTCCCCCCTCCCCCAGCGACAAGGAGCCCCGAGCCTTCGCCTCCGTCCCAGTCGAAAGAGCCAGCTGGCACGGGGCACTGAAGCGAGGCTGCAGCTGGCACTGGTCCGGGCGGGAGCTGTCACACCCCCTGCGCTGCCCGCCCCCTTCCCCTCCCGGACAGGCCGAGGGGGCGGGGAGGAGACGCCCGGCGTTACTGTAGGGGAGGGCGCAGGGCCGGGGACCCGCAGGGGTGGAGTCCCGCCGGACTCGGGTACGCAGAGCGGGCACGAGCCGGAGCCCTGAGAAACCTCGGGGGCAGGAGCAGCCCTGGGGTGTGTGCCGGGGCAGCAGGGCCAGGGTGTCCGGGTAGCGGCGGCGAGAGGCTTGCACCGGCCGCCACGTGGCCGGGCGGAGAAATGCAAACAAGGAAACCGGGGGAAGGGGGAGGGGGATGAGTCACTGCAGCCCCACCCGCGAGGGAAATCCGGGCTGGGGCCGCTTCCCGGCCAGGGGCGTCCTGCCTCCTGTTTCGGTTCAGGGTCTCGAACAGGCCGGGGGAGGGATTGGGCTGCTTTTCCGTGGGGAATCCCGCTACCCAGCCTCCCACCCCTGCTCTCCCATACACACACCCCATCCCCCCACTCCCCGCCCTACGCACACACACCACCCGCCCGCCCTCCCCGGGCTGGGTTGGGGAAGCTGAGGCTGGAGAGGAAGGACTGCGCTTCGGGATGGATGGGGGCGGGAGCTGAGGCTGAGCCTCAAGAAAAGCGAGGGGTTTAGAGTGCCTCACCCCCCACCGCGCGCTCCCTGGCGGCGGGGTGGGTGGATGCCAGCCCCGGGGCTGCAGGCTCCTGCAGTTTCTGGACCAAGGCTCATCGCCTCCTGGGGCCTCAGTTTCCACCACTAAGCGAGTGGCCCAGCGCCGCCCTCTTTGCCCAATTCCTGCTTCTGAGAGGACAGAGAGACAGTGGCTCCGCGACAGCGACTCCCGCGGGGCCGGGTAATTGCTCAGCAAGTTAATGAGGGTTTTGGAAAGAGGCACACGCCCAAACCCGGCTTTCTAGGACTCGCTCCCTTTTGGCCCCATCTCTGTCCCTTTTCCTTTGCTGCTAAGCCGGCCTGGGCTGGGGAAAACACATCTCTAGCAATCCGTACCCCTTGGTCTGGAATGCCGAGCCCCCATCTTCCACTGATGATTATGTTCTTGGAGCTGGGATGGGTTGGAGAGGCAGGTTTTAATTGTGATTAAAATCTCAATATTAGTGTATTAGATTTTTTTAGGAGCGTATGAAAATGTAAATTCTGTCCCTCCAAATTCAGATTCGGTCCTATTGGTATGAAATGGAAAAATCTGTATTTTGAACAAACACTCCCAGGTTATCTGCTGTGTGTCCACATGTTGAGAAACAATGGTGGAGTTTTAGATGCCCTTCCAGGGAAAGGGGAGGGACCTGAGAAGGAATCTGGCCCAAAGCCCAAATCCACCCATCCAAGTTCTGGGAGTCTGGATATTGGCAGGAAGGGATAACAGGCTGGAGTAGCAGTTTGTGCTTGGAAAGTGTGTTGGGGGAGTGGAGTTAGGGATGGGGGTAGAGGTGTGAGTTGAAGTTTCAAGTTGCTATGGCCAGTGACCCGGTCTAAAAGCTCTTGCAGGGGAGTTTCCAAAGACTGTCAGTGGGGTCAGAAATGGTCCCACATTTCCTATTCATACTGCCTCTCCCTTAGACAGGTGGAAAAGGAGCTGGCAAGTGAGGCAGGACATCTGCTTCCACAGAATTCTCAGCGGGCCACAATAGCCTGTAAGTGCCTGGCGTGGTTGCAAGTGCTTCACATGTATGTAATCTCTGCCACTATCTTATAAGATAGTACTACTGTTATTCCCACTTTACAGATGGGGAAACTGGGGCTCAGAGGTATTAAGTAACTTATGGAAGTTACATAGCTAGTAAATAATGGAGCTGGGGCTTGAACCCAGGTTGCCTGGCTTTACTTAACCTCCATGCTATACCGTGTTGTGTATATATCATATTCATTCTTCCAATCTGGATTGCATGTTTAGGAGAGAAAGCTAAAGAAAGGGAAATTGAGGGGTGGGGTGCAAGGATCCAAAGAAAGTCATTCAAATCAATGAAAATGAAAGTGTTCCAAACCAACTTTCCCTCTATCTGTTCCCCCTTAGCGCTACCCTTTCCTGGCCTTTCTGTATTCATGTCTCTTTATGTCTCCTCTCCTGGGGAATTGAGAAGATAGCCTGGAGTCACTACCTGTTCACTGGTAACCAGAGGAATCCATGGGGGTTGTACCTTCCACTTGTCTCATTCTTACAACTGGCAGGCAAAGCCCCCTGCCTCCTGCCAAGGCAGATGATGGGGCAAGTTTTTAGCTCACAGGATTCCTGGGTGGGACCTGGGCAGTGGAATGACTGTTCAGTAGATATTTGACTGAGGCTGAGGCCTGGAGTATGGCCTAAGGGACTAGGGAAGTGTGTCTGAGGAAGACATCCCAAGCCAGGTGGTGAGTCATCATGGGGACAATCATGTCATGCCCTGATGAAGCCTCCACCCTTCCCTGTCATTAGATTCCTGGAAGGTGTGTTTGACAGGCAAATAATAACAAAAGCTAACATGTACCATACCCTGTTCTTGATACTGTGTGTACATTCGCCGATTTAATCATCACAACAATCCTGAGATATGCATTATTATTATCTCATTTTACAGATGAGGAAACTGAAAATGAAAAGATCAAATGACATGCCTAAGGTCTCACAACTAGGAAGATGTGGAACACTGAGTGATTCTACCGAAGCAGTTAGAGTCTGTGTGCTTTACCACTCTGCAATCTGCCTCTCAAATATACTGACAGTTCCCACCGACGGGGAAAAGCCTACATCCAGAGTAATTTCTTCCATGCCTTGATGCACAGGCTGCAGAGGTGGAGGAAGAATAGGCAGATAATGGAAACTGAAGAGCAGGGCCCCTTGACATAGCCTACTCATACAACAAGCCTTTTTGCCCCATTCCCTTTATGCAGGTGGCAGACTATAAGGAATAATCAAGGAGAGTGAATAGGGACTGTATTCCTCCTACCCAGGCCTCTTTGCAGAGATCCACATTTGTCAAGCCTATAGCTTCCTGGATTTTCACAGGTGCCTCTTACAAGGTAGATCTGAAACTCTTTTCCCACCCACGCCTGCCCCTCCTCCTGCCCTGCCCCTCTCAGTTCCCTGCTCCAACAGTCCCACCACTGCCTAAGCAAGGAACCTCATTCTCTCCTTCTCCTACATCCAAACAGCCACAAAAGTCAGGTTGATTCAACCAGTGAATGATCTGTTGCATCCATCCATTATGCCTCATCCCCACTGCACCTGCTCTAGCCCAGTGATGGTCTCTTCCAGCACTAATTATGTGCTTGCATAGTTTGCCATTTTACAGACATCATCTTTTAATCCCCAGAACAATGTCTGTTTGCTAGTGAGGACACTGAAGTTCAGAGAGGTGGAGTAACTTGCCTAAGGTCACACATTTAATTGGGCAGAGCCAGACCCAGGCAGTCTGACTGCAGAGCCCACACTCAGCCACTGTTTTGTACTGCCTCCCTAATCACTACTCTCAACTTTCCCTTCCTCAGTCCTTCCTATGTGATGCCATAAGAATCTTTTGTTCATTCCATAACATTTACTGTAAGTGCCAGGAACTCTGCTATACACTGAACATCTAAAACTGAGTAGATACTGAGCTTCAGGACCAGAGTCTAGCGGAATTTTCTTTTATCTTCCTAAACGCTTATCTGGTCAAGCCTCCTTACCCAGCGCAGTGTTTGGCATAAAGTAGATGCTTAATGATTACGGCTGGAAATGAAATGAATGAGCCTATGGGAAGACGGCTGATGTCTGCTTAGGGCCCACACCCAGGGCAGGGGGAAAAGGATGGGGGCAGGTTTTCTAGTTCATTTTCAGTGCAGTTCATTTCATCTCCCTCCCTCCTTGCTGCTTCCTTATTTTCTACTCTTTTCTCCTTTTGTCCTGTGCTGCATACTCTGCTCACAGACTCGGCTATGTCATTTGAGGTTGATTGGTGGGATAGAGAGTGGGAGGTTAGAGGAAGTTTTAACTAACAGCCCTCCAGTGGGCCAGGCCTCCTACAGAAAGGGTCAGCTTGGATACTAGAGGATGTGAAGGTTGTGCCTGGTATCTTGGCCTCCTTCAGTATCCCTGGGACTCTGCCTTGGCCATGGCTGATTGACATGGAGAGGGGATGAGAAGAGAAAACAGGTACCCTCATGTGAATTTTGCCTTCTGGCGCTGGAAGAGTCAAGGTCCTCCGATGCTTGCCAAGGCTCCTTCCCCCAAGGGTGGTTCCAGTTCAGTTCTCCCATCTCCTCCCTACCCATTCCTTGGGGTGGGGGCAGAGGCAGGGAGCTGGAATGCTGATGGGCACTGAGCCAAGCCTCCCTAGGACTAGCAAGTCATATCCAGTCACTCATGAGCCACTTATGACAGTGGCGGAGCAGGGAGGCATAGGAGAGATGGGCTTCTCCATGTAGGGGAGGTGGGCAAACTGGAGAGAGGTTCATAAAGGCTAGACAAGGCTGATGGCCAGTGGGGAGATGACTGAGGCAAGGACTCCACAATTTCCTGGAGGTACATTCTTCTGGCTGGTGCTCAAACTACCCATGTGTGACAGGCCTATGGTGGTGACGGGGGTGGCCGTACAGCAAGGAGAGGCTGGGAGAGCCGGAGAGAAGTCAGGGGCAGCCTGGAGCTGTGCTAAAGGGAGGGGAACAGCCCTGCCTCCCAGGCCATTTGGATGTTACATGAATTTGCAGAAATTAGTAGCGATTTCTCCCTCCAGCTGCTGCTTCTCAAGATGTGGTTGAGTGGGAGTGGATGTGTGTGTTCCAAATACCAGGAGACACTGCATCTGACCTTGCATTCTAAAATGACAACTCCAGTCCAGTTGTGGCCACTTTCCCTCAGGCTCAGAGCATCTCTCCTTTTCCCTCACTCTCGCACCCCTGTCTCATCTTCCAGTCTGCACTTGCCTTATCCCAACTACACCACTCCCCAGCCTCCCCTAGGCTGACCACCCACGCTACCTCCTCCCCCTTCCCTCTTCCCAACATTCCTGGCCTTCTCAAACCCGAGTCTCAAACACTTCCATCTTCCAACCCATCTTGAGCCATGGTTTTTGTTCCAGACTCAAACTCTGTGCCCCCTCTGCCCTCATGTTTCAGAGACTTGGCAGGGCAGCTGCAGGGGCCCAAGGGAGGGACCTTAGTAGAGCCTTAACTCCTGCTCATAGATGCCTGGTTCTGCCTGGATCCAGAGCACTTGCTGAGGAGCGGGCAAGAATGTGGGTAATCAGGCCAGCAGCAGCCCAGGGAGAGAAGCCCAGTGCAGACCCCCATCCTGTCCTCAAATCCCACTCAGGAAGTGCTGGGGCCACAAAGGAAGCTGAACATCCAGAGATTTGGGGGCACCAGACCCACTGCCCATTTCTTCCCTCCAGAGAGGACACACTGAAAGCCCAGGGGAGGCTGTAAAGATGGGGTCCAGAGCAGGAAGCAGAGAGAAAAGGGGTCCAGGGAGGGAAATGGAAAAAGAAAGAGAAGTCTGCAGTTCTGACCTAGAGAGAGCAGGAGGAAGCCAAAGTCACTCCCTCTCCTCTTGCTGTCAGTCTTTCCCTGCCTGATGGAGAGGCTGGGATGTCCTTCCAGCTCTTGGCTGCCCCTCCTAGCAGAGGCCTTGAGAAGCCTGAATCCCAATTTAATCTTCCCTGAGGCTTCACTTCTCCCCCAGTCCCAAGCTCCTCAGGCCTTAGCTGAAGATGCCTGCTGGACTCCTGGCAGCCAGATAAAGCAGTGGCGACCCCAGCCTTGTTCTTCTCCGATAGAGCCCCAGCCTGTGCCAGGGTTCTCCCCTACTTCCCTGCCAAACATCTGGCACTCACAACTGAAATTAAATCATTGCCTAATTATTATTAGCGATCCCTCCTTTAAAAAAATATAAGTTTCCAGAGAGCAGGAGTTGGCTTTACTTTGCTCAAGGCTGCATAGCTTGCACAGTCAGGGCTTTGGACACAGAAGGCCCGCAAGAGAGATCCCTTGAGTTAAATAAATAGGTAAACAAAACACCTCCTTCATGGCTCTCCCAGATCTGTCTTTTTTCCTGGTACATTTCCACCCAGTTTTTGACCAGTCTCTGTTTCTCACACTGTCTCAGTCCATCTTCTTCCTCCTCCAGGAAGCACCTCAGATGTGGCCACTTGAACTTCTCTGGGGTGCTATTCTTGGGTCCCATGCTCTGGACTGAGCACAGATGACAGCCTTATTTCTAGTCCCTGTACTTCACTTAGTGCACTTGCAGCTGGACTAAAGGAGGATCCACGTGTATTGATTAAGACTCTGTGGTGAGTTTCTCATTCAATAAACCTAATCCCCAAGTTCAAATCTAAAAGGGAAATGTGTACTAATCCCTGTGCCAGACTTTGTCCTTTAGGAAGAGTTAATATTCTCCTCTCCTGCTCTCAGCCTTAGTACTTTCTCCTTTCCCACCGTACCAGGTGCAAGGCCATGTAGAGGTTAACTGCAGGCTTTACTCCCTCCCCCTCCCCCCACCCAACCCAACAACAAAGGCAAAGTGAAAGGAAAAAGAGAGTTGGAGTTGGTACCTTGATTGAGGTGTTCAGGTCAGGAGATGGAGGTCACCAGAGGACACTAAGAGAGGTGCGCAGGCCTGGGCCCCTCCATGCTGCCCTCTCAAATGCTACTGCAGGTGTGATACTGCTCACACATTTCCCCTCTCCCCACCTTGCTGCCTCTTGCCCTGCCTCAGATGCTCGTTAAGTTCTTGAGCTCTGAAACCTGTTGCTTCCGCTCCGTATCTTCTCACTCAGCATCCTGCCCTCTGCGTGGACCTCTCAGTTGTCAGTGGGCAGGCAGAGGAAGTGGGTCTCAGCAAGTAGCCAAACTCTAAACAGTTTCACTCTAGCCCTGAGAAGTGAAGATATCCCCTTTTAGGGGCAGAAGGCAGCCACAGCCCTGGGGAGCAGCACTGAGGGTCCAAGGTGACCCCTGGATCTGAGCCCTCAACTTGAAATGCCTTCCTGCAGCCTGGGCAGCTGCAATGCTCATGATGGGGCCAGATTTTCCCTGCAGTGAACCACCTGTTCCTTCTCTCTAGAACAGTCCTTTCTGATCTGTGGTCTGTAAAAGCCTGACCTCAGGAGGAAGTTGAAGCTGCAGGAGCGGGGGCCAGTTTATGTGGGGGCAGGCGTTTCACCTCTGTGTCAGGCATAGCCTAGGGCTGCCTTAACCAGAGTCCTCAACCTTGAACTCCACAAGGGTTGGGAGTGGGCAAGGGGATCTCATAAGGTCAGGGGAGAATCTTGTGGAACTCAAAATCTAAATTCATGCACCGATTTTAGCCCTCTTTGCAAAGGTGGGTCTCAAGACACAAGGTTGGGGAAGGCTGCCCCCTAGAGCCATGATCAAAGAATTCTTCATGGACAGCCAGCCAGTTTTTCCTTTATTCATTGTACAAGAATTTATCGAGTTCCTACCTACGCATCTAGCATTAGACTAGGTACTGGGAATGCAGAAGAATCAAAACAGGAAATAGGGTAGCTAACCGTCACGGTTTTCCCTAGACTGAGGGGTTTCCTGGGATACGAGACTTTTAGTGGTAAACTTAGGACAGCTCTAGACAAACCAAGAGAAGTTGGTCCCTAACAGATAAAGCCCCTGCCCTGATAGAGGTTATATTCCGATGGAGTATCAGGGGCATGGGCAGAAAGAAGAAACAAATACATAAGATAATATCACATAGTATAAGCACTGTGGGAAGTAAAACAGGTGAGGGATTGTAATTTAGATAAGGAGAACAGGATTGCCTCTCTGAGGAGGTAATGTTTAAGCTGAGATTAGAGTGATGAGGGATCAATCTTAAGAATACTCAGAGAAGAGCTTTCCAAGCACAAAGTACAAAGACTCCAAGGCAGGCACAAACTGGGCACATCTGAGAGACAGAAAGAAGGCCAGTGTGCCAGAAGTGAAATGAGCCGGGCTGAGACTAGTTGGAGTTGGCGAGGCCCTGATTGGTTCACCCTAAGAGCTGTGGGAAGGTGTTGGAGAGATTGAAGCAAAGGAGTACCATGTTCTGGTTGTTATTTTTAAAGATCATGGCAGCTGCTAGGTAGAGAATGGACTGGAGGGGAAAGAATGAGCAGAGGAAGATCAGTTAGGAGGCTGCTGCAAGGGGCAATGGAGGTGATGATGATGATTGGACTAGGATGGTAGCAGGGGAATGGAAAGAAAGAACAGGGCAGACCCAATTGTACTTGCTAATGAATTGGATGTAGAAGATGAAGGAAAGGGAGGACTCAGTAATGACAGTTTGGGGCTGGATCCATAGTA
Source organism: Pteropus vampyrus (assembly GCF_000151845.1). NCBI lineage: Eukaryota > Metazoa > Chordata > Mammalia > Chiroptera > Pteropodidae > Pteropus > Pteropus vampyrus. The sequence continues at coordinate 3,945,294 of NW_011888921.1, forward strand.
AACAAGGACATGTGTGGGGACTAAGGAGCAGGGAGGAGGAAGCCCTGACAAGTCCAATGAATTCAACAACTGAAATATAGCTCAGTGGGGGTAATCCTGATGTAGCATTATGGGAGGAGATATATGTCTGGAATGTGCCTGCTTTGGGTGAGTAATGAAGAAGTGTCTTTGGAGGCAAGGTCTCTGCAGATGGGGGTTAGGAGTCTGACTTGAGAGGGATTGATAGTTCAGACAGGGTAGTCATATAAGATATGTTTACATGACCTGAAATAGAACGAGGGATGATGTATTAGGGCAATAAGTTTATCCGTAACAAACAACCCTGAAATCTCAGTGGCTTAGCACAACAAAAATGTATTTCTCACTCATGTTACAGTCCAGTGAGGGTCTGGCGGGTGGTGGGAGTGGTTCTGCTCCATTCATTAATTCAAGGGTCCCAGGCTCTTTCCACCATTTGATGCTTCTGTCTTCAACATGTGGCCTTTAAGATCATCAGAGAATGGGGAGAGGGAATAGAGGATGCATGAGATATTTTTATGGATCCAACCTGGAAATGACACATATTGCTTCTGCTTTGATTCTATTGCTCAGAACTTGATCCCATGGCACCATTTTATCTGCAAGGAAGCTTGAAAGTGTTCAGTGTTCAAATTTAGCAGGTCATGTGCCAGAAGGAGAGCAGCTAGTGGTGAGTGTTAGCAGTCTCTGTTGCAGGCAGGGAGTGTGGCAGGGAGTGTGGCCGTCTGTCTCGAGGGGTAGGGTGGGTAGTGGTGTCTATCTTGGATTGAGATGGGAGTGAGCTTTCTGAAAGTACCTTGGAAAGGAAGTTGATATGGGAAGAAGTGTATGTATGGTGCACACCTGTGTGCTTTGTAGCTCCATAATCTTTTTATTCTTTCCCATTTTCATGGCCTTTCTCCAGATAAGACCTTAATGAACCCACATCTCACCACTGCAATAGCCTTGTGAATGCTTTCTCTTCTATAATTTTCTTTCTCATCACATATAAACTGGATATCACAGCCTAACTAATTTTCCCAAGACATGGCTTTTGTCATACTACTCTTGTTCAATAAAAACAATAACAACTATTTCAACAACAGCAATAAAAAAATTCGTCGAATTACTGTGTTGAGTGCTTTAACTGCAGAATCTCAATATACCGTAACCATTATAACAAGCCTGTGAGGTATCGTCATCGTTCTCATTATATAGATGGAGCAACAGGGGTCCTGAGAGTTGCCTGTGCTAAGACAGTAGCCACTAGCCATGTTTGGTTATTTAAATTAAAATTCAAAACAATCAAAACTTCAGCTAGCCACATATCAAATACTCAATAGCTACATGGGACTAGTAGCTACCATTTTGGAGAGAGCAGATATAGAAAATTTTCTTCTTGGCAGAGGGTTCTGTTGACTTAGGGGAACCTGCCCAGGGTCACAGAGTAAATGGACACTCTGTCTTCATGTAAGCTTCTTCAACAGCTCCTTATTCCTTCCACAATTAAGAAAAAGTTTCAGCCTGCTCTTAACATTTTTGTACAACCTGGGCTCAAGCTACCGTTACATAATTATTTACATAATTATTTCCTCATTAGTTTCTTGCATAAGCTCATGCTCCAGCATAACAAGCTCCCTACTCTCCAATATTCCTAATATGTCCACTCATAATATTTTTGCTCTTCTTCTTTCTGTCTTCCCAGCTAATTAATTTTTATCTGACCTTTGTGTCCTCGGCCTGAACAACCTTTCAGACTCCCCTCATTTTCTCTTGCCATGGCAGCAGTTATGCTGTGCTAATCATACTCGTGGACATTTATGTGCCAGGCACTCTTCTAAGCACTGAGTCCTCATCACAACACCTGAAGTAGATATCACTGCTGCCCCCACTTTACAGGTGGGGTAACTAAAGCACAGGGAGGTAAGGGCCTTGTCCCAGTGATTTCTCTGCTTTCTAGTCTTTTCATAGGCACTTCACCCTCATACTATTACCCTGGCCACATTTCTAGAACATAGAACGGTTACTTCCTTCCCTTCTTGGGTTCCACAAGGAGGGAGGGGGACAAATTTCTTAGCAGAGCACACAAGGTCCTTTATATTCAGAACGTGTCTAAACTCAAAACCCACCACTGTACCCACAGACTACAAACTACTTATAGTTTCCCGACCTTCCATGTTATTTCTTCTCTCTGGGTTATACACATGCTCTTCCCGCTGCCTGGAGTGTTATTCCAGACAGCCAGCTCTGAAGCCATTTAAGGCAGTATGCTCTGGACCATGGGGCTCACTCCCTCCTCTGAACATACAGCTCTAACTCTCTCCATCAGCAGCTCCAAGAACAGGGCTGGGTGCTGAGCTCAACACATTAAAATCACTTCTCATTAAAAAATACACTCCCAAGATTCAAGGAGTGGATTCTGGGGTCTTTTTCGGTAGGGTAGACAGAATAATGGCTCCCCCAAGATACCCATGTCCTAATTTCCCAGAACTTGTGAATATGTTACTTTACACATCAAAAGATATTTTGCTGATGTGATTAAAGATCTTGAGATGGGGAAATTATTTTGGATTATCCAGGTTCTTAATGGCCAGGATCTTTATAAGGGAAAAGAGGGAGGCAGCAGAGTCAACAAGAAAGGAGATGTGACAACAGAAGCAGATGTCAGAGTAATGTGATTGTTAGCTTTGCAGATGAAGGAAGAAGGCCCTGAGTCAAGGAATGTGAGTGGCTCTAGAAGCTGGAAAAGGCAAGGAAACAAATTTTCCCCTTGAGCCCCCAGAAGGAGAGCAGACTTGCCATCCCTTTCATTCCAGCCCAGCAAGACCCATTTTTGGACTCCTAACCTACAGAACTGTAAGATCATAAATGTGTGTGGTTTTAAGCCATTCAATTCATGGTAATTTGTTATAGCGGCCAAAGGAAATGAATACAAGGGATGCTGGCAGCTTATTCTGTACAGGTATGTAATGGAGCTTCCCCAACTAGATTTGAAGTGTTTGAGGGCTCCGTTTTCCCTCCCAGCTCTCGGGAGGAAGCTGGGTCTACAGTGGGGAGCTTAATGCACTCCTGCTATAGATTCCAGTCTCTCTAGAATTGTCTGATTCTGAGGAGGAAGGTGATGTTTGGTAGGGATTTGGGGGGTGTGGGGATGAGGGTTGTGGAGATGAAAGGATATGGGTGGTGTCATTGAGGGTCAGAGGTTTGAGGTTAGAAAGTGATGGTGGCAGTTCTCAAACGTCACTGTGATGCATCTTCTGAGATACATATAAAGAAAGTTTTGGGAGGGAAAGTGGCTGTTAGGGGTATGGTGGACGGAATCATATTCACTGTGTACTTTTATATTTCTTAATTTTTATATTTTAATTTTAACGAGAAATTTAAATTTTAAATTTTAAACGAGAATGCGCTTCCTATTCAGAAATTAAATTTTAAAAGCTGTCGCCGCAGCTGGCTTGTATAAACGTGAATTGCCGAGCCCCGCCAAGGCCCAAATATCCTGATACGGTAGGTCTGAGGATGAACCCGGGACCTGCCTTCATAACAAATATTTCCCTGCGAGTCAGAAGGCTCAAGGACCTCACTGTGCCCAGCTCTGGACGCGCGGTCTGCGGCTCCGGGAGCGGGCGGCCTCCGGCCGGGGAGGGCGCTGTGCCGGCTGTGCTGGGGGCGGGCCGGGGCGGAGCGCAGGGCGGCCGGCGGCTCCCGGCTTCGGCTCCAGCTCCGGCTCTGGGCCCTGCACCTGTGACACTCGGTGGCGCTTGCCCTCCCACCCGGCGCCCGCAGCCCATGGCTCCATCTCGCCTGCAGCTCGGCCTCCGCGCCGCCTACTCCGGCCTCAGTTCAGTGGCTGGCTTCTCCATCTTCCTCGTCTGGACGGTGGTCTACAGCCAGCCTGGGACAGCGGCTATGGGGGGACTCGCAGGTACCCCGGGGCGTGGAGGGGCGCTGGGGCCCGGCTTCAGGCGTGAGCGGGGAGTCGCTGTCAGTTGCTCCGGAGGCTCCTTGCGGGCGGCCTTTCCCCAGGGAGCGGGTGGGGTGTTTATCCAAAAACACCCGTGGCAGCGCAGGCCCCGTGCAGCCCAGGCATTATCTGGGTGCCACCGGGACCCGATACCCGCCGAGCCCAGGCGCGACCCCTGCTGCCCAAGTGTGCCGCGCGGCCGCCGCTGAGCCGGTTAGCTGGAGGCCCCTTCGCCCGGCTGCCCGGTGACAGCGTCCTGCCTGCGCGCCTGCTTCTCTTGCCACCTCCTTCACACGGCTGTCACAAGTCTAGGCGTGAAGACTCCCAAACACACACAACCTGCTTTTGGGGATGGGTGAGGGCAGAGAAAGGGTAAGTGGAAAGGACGCCTGGGGTTCCTAGGGAAGCCCACCTGCCTCCTTCCAGTGTGGACCCCACCCCAGCAGAGTCCTCTGCGGAGATCTGGAAGACCGTGCTGGGGATCAGATAGAAACTGAATATTTTCTTTCAGGCACTTTGATGCCTCTTTGCCACCCTTGTTCTATGGCTCCTCCACCAAGGTCTGCTAAACCCTGCTGGTCGCCCTTTCTGTGCCTCGAGGAGGGAAGGGGGAAGCACGTATTAGAGTCAGAACGTCAGTGCACCGGTGGGGGCCCTGTGCTCACCGGTGCTCTGCTCACAGTGCACCATTCGGGCATGCCATTAACCTCTCTGTGTTGTAGAATTGGTGTGAAGATGAAACATATTATTTCTACTTGCTTTTTAAAAAATGCTTTCTATGTGCCAGGCACTGTGTTATGCAATCTCATTTAATCCTCACATTAGTCCTGTGAAGTAGGCATTATTATTGTGCCCATGTTACAGATAAGGCTTAAACTGAGGCTTGGAGTAAATAAATAGCTGGCCCCAGGTTACACAGCTACATGAAATAATATGTGTGGAAAAAGAACTTTTGGGGAAAAAACATATAAAGATAATGCTTTTACATATGATGATCTTATTCCATTACTAAAATCCTCTGCCCAAAGAGCCCTAAATGGACTAATGAAAAAAACTAGAGTTACTTATTGCTCTGTGAGCTTACCGAGTGCCATCCCTGGGTAGAGAAGGAATGAGAGGTGGGGATTCTGCCTTATAAGAGGGGCGTACATAGCCACAGTCTAAGCAATGCAAAGCGGAATGCTGGGGATCACCAAGGAAGGGCGGTGGGCGCACTGGCTGAGCTGCTCTCATGCCTGCCTGCCTGCCCGCCCTACCACCTGTGGGTTCCTGTCCTCCCTGAGGGCAGCCAGGTCATTTCTGCACAGTTATCTACAGTCCTCTGGCTCCTTCTTCCCTACACCCCCACCATCTATCCTGTTTCTCCTGGTTCTCTCCTTACAGTTTTTTCTTGTTTCTTGTCAGCGCTGCTGCTTTCCACTCAGGAAGGTGTTATCTTCAGGTCAGGCCCTGTGGTTGTGCTGATAAGACCTTAGTTGAGGGGCTGGTTGGGGGTGAGGAGGAGGGAGGGCCATCCCTGGGATCAGAGCCGAGTGTGTTAGAGCCTGGCCTGGCGGAGTGAGCCCTAGCTAGCTGTGGGAACTTGGGCCCATCAATGCCTCCTGGGCCCGAGTTTCATCATCTATGAGGAGTGGGAGGAGACGCCATGTAGGAGATGATCTCTGAGATGCCCCCCTTCAGGTCCGAAATGTTGCAATTTTGTGTCTTTTCTTGTTTCTCACAGCTGCTTTTTGGAAGGCCAGGAATAGGCTTATGCTCCAGGGACTCCTAGGGTTTCCCTCTGACCCAAACTCTGCCCTCTCTCCCTCCCCACAGGCTTCCCTCTGAGGCAGGCCAGCTGTGGAGCTGTCTGCAGGGAGAGGCACTAGGGCAGCGACCAGCTGGAGCAGGAGTCCTGGTGCCTCCCTGACAGTCTGGCCTTTGACAACCAGGAGGAGGCCATGGAAGAGCCAAAGCTGCCTGGTGGTCGTAGTGGTCTGGTGGCTTGGTGGTGTGGCGCAGCGGAGGGCTTGCCAGGCTAGGGCCATGCACGTGCTCTCTCCACCCTGAATGGGTTCTGAGAGAGTCTGTAGTCAGTCAGCCTTCTTCCTCTTTTGGGGTCGAAGCATCAGCGGATTTACTGACTTGTGAGCACCCCACTTCTGACTTTGCATTTTCCAGCTCAGAAACTGCCGAGTCACCAGAGGGCAGCCCCAGTGTGCTTCCCCTGTGTACCAGGCAGGGACCCATGGCTGTGCTGGTTTCTGGGGCAGCATCAGCCGAGAGCCCCTGGGTCCAATGTGAAGAGCGTTCATGGGTGGAGACCCATACTCTCCCATCCTGATGGTGTCTGGGAAGAAGAGGCTTGAAGGAAAGACAATTGCAGAAGAAATAGTTTCGCTCTGGGAACCCTGGGGAAACACATAAACTTTTGCTCTATGTCTAACAGACAAGGAAAAAGAGAAAGCATAGAAAAATTGCCCTAGGAGTCTAAACAGCTCTGCTCTTCTAAACAGCAGGAGCTGTGAGCCAGAGGAGCACTAGGCTCTGGGCCTTGCTTTTCCCCAGGGCAGGTGTACAAGAACATAGCAGGATCCAGGTCCAGGGTCCCACTTATTTACATTTCCCTCTTGGCTCCCTTGGGCTCCTCTTGTCACCTCACTTCCAACCCAGCCACTGGGAATACTTGCGTGACCAATTTTGTGCCTTCCTTGCCCTTGATCTGTCAGCTCTGAGCTCCAAGTGGAACAGGGGTCCTGCTCCTTGAAGCAGGTGGGATAGAGTGAGGAGCGAGGTCTGGCGTGGACAGGCAGCCAAGTGAGCCTGGGGACCTGTTCATTCTGTCTTGAATTGTGCAGATCAGGTTTCCTGGAGCCCAGAGGGAAGGGAGCAGGGGCTGAGGTACAATTGCCTCCTGCCTGCAGTGTGGGAAGGGACCGGTGGGAGTTCCTGCTCCTTCACTGACCACCTTGGATGGAGTTGGTGAGGGAGGTCCCTCTTCCGCGGAAAGTAGTGGGAGCCAGGGTGGGTGAGAATGGGCCTGCTTCCAGACTTGACTTGTGTTTATCTGGAGGTGAGGCCTGTGTGCAGGGGAAGTGAGAGGGGAAGGTTGTGCCTACCCATTAACGAAGAACTAAGACCTGGAACACCCAAATGGCCATCTTTCTTTTCCTCCTGCTCAGCCCTTTTTGGTATATGGGTGTATGTGGGGATGGGTGTTTTGTGGTCACCACTGGAATATGGCCAGTGGACTAAGAGACGGTGTTTCCTTAGGCCCCCATTTCAGCATTTTTCTAACCTAGAAATTGCTGAGTCACAGAGGAATTGCTTGACCTCCTTATTTTTCTCCTGAGCTGGCTTCCAGAATCTTTGAGTGGTACAGGATCTTAGAGCTCATCTCCTCTAGCCCCTTCATGGCATAGTGAGAAGATAGAGAGCAAGTAGGACTGTTCCAGACAGGTGCCCATCTGACTCTTCCTTGAATATGCTCAGTGACAATAAACTCCCTTCCTAGGGCCTGTTAAGAAACCAAACAGCTGCCCCAAATGAACACTTAGGAGGCATGTGAGACGACTGGGAAAGACTCTGGGAAGGGTGGCTGGCACACAATTTAAATCACATAAGATATAAGCTAAAGCTGTGGGATTGCTATTCTGTCCACCTCCGGCCTGCTTCCACTTCCTGCCTGTGCCAGCACTGAGAAATGCTTGTCCTGGCTCACCCTGATCTCAGGGGTAGAGGGACCCACTTTACAGGCCCCAAACCCTGAGGGAGGTTGGGAGTTGGCAGGGCCAGAGCTGGGAGAATGGGGGTGAAACAGTGGGAGGGGAAGCTGCAGGGATTGGCAGGGCTGTGTCCTCACTAGGGTGGAACACTGGAGTCGCCAAGTTTCCAGGCTGGCAGGACCTTTGGGTTCACCCATTTTTAGATGTAAAACACCAAGGCTCTGAGAGATCACGGGTGGCACAGCAGTGCCAGGCCTCAGGCTTCTTGGCTTGCAGTCTCATAGTTTCTGTCCCTTGCCAGGCTGCCCGAATTGTGACAGCTTGTGAGCTGGTAACCAGAGCATAGCTCAGTGATGACGCCTCCCTCTGCCTTCTGTTTTTCTTAACTTTAAAAAAAAAAAAAAAAATGAAATATTTCCAGCATATGAAAAAAGATGATTTAACAAACTCCTTACATTTACCACCCAGCCCAAGAAATAAAATATCATAGATTCAGTCAAAGTGCTCTCCCACCCCCACTTCCTTATCAACTTCCCTTTCTTTTCTTTCTTGCCACAGATAACCACTTTCCCCAAACAGATGCCCATCCTTCCTGTGCATGTGTGCACAGGTCTCTAGACTCCCAGGATCCCCAGCCTGTGTAGCCTACACCTGCCAGGTCTGCAGCTGTCTCTGCCTCTTTCTTCATTCCTCCCTTGCGGGGACCCTGCCGCCCTGCTCCGGACACTTGCCAATGAGATCGATATTTGTTCCACTCTTTGGGCTGCGAGGCAGGCACGGCCTGGCACAGAGGAAACTCATTGTATTGGCTGAGTGGCAGCTGGCATTGTAGGGGAAGTGCCCAGACAGGCCCAGTGGGCGGGCTCAGGAAAGGCTGCAGATTGGAGGGAGTGACATGGACTCTGGCCATGAACAAGAAAGTCTTGAAACTTTAAGGTTGTGGCCCCTGCAGGCCAGGTGGAGGAGGAGCAACAGGGTGGAAGGCCGGCTTTTCACATCTGTGGCCCTCAGGGTAGGTAGTGGGAAGTCCTTGGAAAGCAGGCTGGATTGCAGCAGTCCTCAAACTTTTTGATTTCGGGACCCTTTTACATTCTTGAAAAGTTGTGAAACCCCAAGGAAATTTATGTGGGTTATATCTGTTGATATGTACCGTATTAGAAATTAACACTGAGAATATTTTAAAGTAATATTAAAAATAACATTGAGTCTATGGCCATGCCACCCTGAACGTGCCCAATCCCGTCTGATCTCAGAAGCTAAGCAGGGTTGGGCCTGGTTAGTACTTGGATGGGAGACCGCCTAGGAAGACCAGGTACTGTAGGCATTAAAAAAATAAATAAATAAATAACATTGAGTTAAGTAACAATTTTGTGTGTAAGAAATAGTCATGTTTTCCAAAATTTAAAAAAAAAAAAATTAGGGAGAAGAATGATGTGGTTTTAAATTTTGCCAATCTCTTTGAATCTGTGACTTAACAGAAGGCAGCTAGATTCCCTTATCTGCTTTTGCATTCAGTTCCTCGAGATAGCATAGGCCTTGCAACCTCCAGAAAACGCCACTCTACAGTCATGAGGAAATGAGAATGAAAAGGCCAACATTATCTTAGTATTATTATGCAACTGTGTCTGGCCAGTCGAACCTAAAAGGCCCTGGGAGTTGCCAGGGTCACTGGCTAAAGGCAGGGTGAGGAGGAGAGGGGAACTGCAGCGTCTGTCCGGCTGACCCAGTCTGTCTTGCAGGTGTGCTGGCGCTGTGGGTCCTGGTGACACACGTGATGTACATGCAGGATTACTGGAGGACCTGGCTAAAGGGGTTGCGTGGCTTCTTCTTCGTGGGTGTCTTCTTTTCAACTGTCTCCATCGCCACCTTCTGCACCTTCCTCGTGCTGGCCATCACCAGACACCAGAGTGAGGGCTGGTCTGGGAGGAGAGGGCGTGGGAGGGCCAGTGGGGGGCTCTGGAGTAGACCTGGGATCCTGGTCCTGGTTCCACAGCTTACATCCAAGGGACTGGGCAGATCACTTAAACTCTTCTACCTGGGGTTTCTCACTGTTAAAGTAGGGAGAATAAGAGTACCCACTCCTTGGGTTGGAAGGGTTCAATGAGCGCGTGGGAAGGAAGTGTTGAGCACAGTGCACGCTGCTGGTTAGCACCCAGGAGGGTTAGTTCATTGTAGTACCATGTAGTGAGATCAGAGTGCCCTCTGGTGGCTGCAACCAGCAAGGAGCCAAAGGCCCTTGTCCCTGCCCCTAGGAGGTATGATGTTAAAGCTGGTTGGAAGTGGCCTAGGATCAAAATCACAAAAACAGAGTAGATGATACAGACCTATGATTGGCCAGCCCTGACCTTCCTTCATCCCCACTGCCTCCTCCCTGCAGACCCTGACTATCACACTTAATCTCTCTGTAGGATTAGTTCAGCCACTGTTGGAGGTGGTGGGGAGGGGTGGCCAATGGGCTTGTGGCACAGTGGCTGTGGCAGAGGGCAAAGCCCTCTTGAGTCACTGTTGGGCTCCTCTCCCCTGCAGGCCTCACAGACCCCAACAGCTACTACCTGTCCTGCGTCTGGAGCTTCATTGCCTTCAAGTGGGCCTTCCTGCTCAGCCTCTACGCTCACCGCTACCGGGCTGACTTTGCTGACCTCAGCATCCTCAGCGATTTCTGACCCAGGGGTTGAAGTCTCTGTACCCTGGGGTCCTCAGGACCTGGACTCAGTCTCTTGAGACATCTGGTGGGCCTGCACCACACCCTAGGGACCCCAGAACTATGGCAGAAAATACACAGCAGAAGGACCTTAGTCTCCGGGAAAGCTGACCCATTCCCTCTGGAGAGAGCTGGATGCGGTGGGAAGGGGTCCTGCCATGCTGCTCCTCAACAACCTGGTTGGAGGGCAGCTTTTCAAATGGATCTATTTCCTTAGCACTCAGTGAGGAATCTTTGTAAGCAGGGCCAGACAGCAGGTGGTTTGGTCCATTGTCCCAAGGACTCTCCCTCAGGCCGGGGTGGGAACCTGGAGAGGTCGGGTCAAGTAAGGGGTCTCTAGTAGAAACCTCTCAGCTCCTAACTCTGGCACCCCATCCTGTTGTTCCCCTAAGGGGAGTGGGGACTTGAGTGGAGAGTTTGGTGTCCCTGTTCTACCCAGAGCTGGTCTCCCACGAGTGTGCCAGAGCCGGTCATCTTCCCACCTGAAATGGTCCCTCTTACATGTACCATACTCCCCAGAGCAGGACTCTCCAAACCAGGCCATGCTAAGGGTCATGAGGAAGGTGCTCTTGTCTCCTGAAGGGCTTCGGGGGAGGGGGCAGCATGGAAGGGCCCCACACCTGTGCCCACACACCCCCAGTTCTGCATTTCCACTCTCCTCACACCTGCCCATCCCACCCAGATCACCCAGACAACCCCCACCATGATACCCCCACTTCTGCCCCTTATCACTACCCTTCATCTAGAGCTTGTATCTTTTAAAATTTCCCTTCTGAAGGATAAAATCTGCTCTCTGCCCATACACTGGCCCAAGGGCTCGCCTGACTCTGAAGGGGCTACTGGTACATGTATCTTTTTATGTTAGGTTGCCATTTTGCATGGTCTACCCCTTTCCCACCTGTGTCCAGCCCCTCATCTCTTTGCCTTATCTGTGTCACTGTCACTTTAACAGAAATACAGCGGCCATTTTATCAGACTGCCTCTGGTTGTTTCTTGGGGGGTGACTGGGAGCAGTGAGCCGGAAGGCTGGTAGTGCTGGGTTCCCAGTTGTCTCATTAAACCATTTCCTCAGCTCACATTGTGCCCTAGTGGGCAGGGGAGGTCGTTGTCCCCTTGGCATGGGCGAACCCACTGCTTAGCTTTCCTCCTCTGCTCTCAGCACACTTCTGGCCAGGGTGAGGATACCCATGGGCACAGTCTCAGCTGCCTCTATGGGATTTAGTATGCATCACCTAAGAGGCCAGGACGGATAGGAAGGGGACAAACCTGCTTCCCTTCTCCCATACTGTGAGGGATTGGGGCCAGGTCTGAGGTAATGAGGCTGCTATTCCTGCTGGCTAGAGAAGCCGGGCCCACTCAGAACCATAAAGAGAGGCACTGGCAGCCCTGGCACCATACACTCTGCTTATACTGGGTGAGCCTGTCAGGGCCTGTCGCCTCACCCATTCTCTTTCCTAGGTTCAGAATATGCTTAACTCACAGTGCATTCATTAGAGCAGAAACCATAAACTGTGTTTCTGGAGGCTTTAACTGATAAACAGGCCCCAGGAAGTGATGATTTACCTGAGCTCCCAGCTGGGACTGGAACTCAGGTGGGTCTGATTCACAACTCTTTGGAGATGCCTTCGTGAGCCAGGTCTGAGTGTCTATATAACCCACTACTCCCACTATGTCTATGGACTCAGCCCACTGCTGCTACCTCTTTATTATCCCAGGTGGGGCAGGCAGGGGCAGCTAGGGCGTGTTCAGAATGGATCCTTCCTGCAGGGCAGCTGCCATGGAAAGGCACGGAGCTGGAGTAGGGCAGCCCCTCAGCCCCACCCAGTCCCTTCCCCTCCACATCAAACCAGACACAGTGTGCTGCGCAGCTATGTGCCCACCACATACCCTTCATCCCCAGGAGGCCCTTTCACATACACCTTTAAAGCAAATAAAACATTTATTGTTCAGATTTTTTTCCCATTTTTTTTCTTTTTCTTTCCTTTTTTACAAAAACATGCATACATACACAGGGTATGGTGGTCCTAGGGAAGACACACACACACACACACACACACACTCACTGTCTCTCTCTCACACACATTCACACACACTCAAAATACTTTCCTTCTTGGCCCCAGGCCTGGACCCCAAAAACCAGGGCAGTCTCCCCTCCCCCATGTCTTGCATCCACTCTCCCACCGCCTTTTCCCTCAACCAAGCTAGACCTATGTGGAGCAGGAGTCAGAACTTACGTAGGGGAGACCCCAGAAAAAGAAGGCTCCTGGAGTGGGGTAGTGACCAAGATATACCTGGGGGTCACACTGTGCTTCTCAGGGGAGATGAAGGTTTGGCACCATTAGATCAGGAAGCACAGAACTCCAAGAGCACCCATCTGCTCCACCAGAGCAGAGATGGTCGACATAGGGTGGCCTCTGGCAAAGGCAGGGGCCCCATGGAAGGCCTACTGATGACTGCTCTTGAGGGAGCTTTGTCTTACTGCCCCAGTGGTGGTGGTGGTGGGGGAGGGGAGCTTCCAGAGTCATCTGAGTAAGCAAGCAAGAGGAGGAACTCCCACTGTACTTACGGGTATATGACCCCTTGGCTCTTCCTATCTACTCCCCTGCTCCAGACCTCGGAGCCTAGGAAGGGCCACACTGGCTAAGGCCAAGTTCACATTTCTGTGTGGAGCCTGGGGCTGTGTGCAAAGTCCAGGGTCTACAGAGCCAAGAATAGTGGTTATGGATGGGCCCAACTGAGCCAGTCCTCCTCTGTGCAGTCCTGAGGAATTGGGGGCCCAGCAGGGGCCTGGACCCCACAGGGGCAGACTGTTCTTGGGAGAGCCCTACTGGGGTCTGGCCAGCTTCCCAGCCTGCCCCCTCAGGGTCCTCTTTGGTCCCTATCCTAGATCCAGGGGCCTTCCCAGCCTCCTTGGGTTGACTATCAAGGGGCTATTCTCTGGCCCCAACCACCTGCCCAGAGGCTCTCTGAAGACTCTGGGAACAGGTGTTGTTGTCAAACGTGAGAAGAGAACCAGGTCCGAAGGGCAGGATGGGCGAGTAGATTCATTCTGAAGCCTTAGAGATTCATAGGTTCTTCTTCCTCCACCAGCTGCTCCGAGGGCCTGGGGGAGGACAAGCATGGGGTTACTGGAGGGCATGTGGCTCCAGGAAGGGCCTCATCCCAGCTTCCCAGGAAGCCTGAGAAGGCTGAGTGGCTGTGCTGGGATCTGGGATCCTCAAGCTAGGAGGGCCCGAGGGGTGGAGAGGCTGCAGGCAGGGATCTGGCATCACCTCTCTTCAGCCAGGATGCCCACGGAGAGGGATGCCAGTGCGGTCACTGCCTCCACTTCTTCTGCGTCGGCCCCTGGCACCCTGGGCACCCAGGGCTCCGGACAGGAGGCCAGGCGTTGCATGCAGGCCCAATATTTACCTGGGACAAGAAGCTGAGTCAGAAAGGGTTGGGGAAAACAAGCCCCTCTCCCCTGCCATACCACACATACGAAGCTGATACTGAGACCAAATACCTCAGGCCAAGGGCCCAAGAGTACTGTGTGTGTCCTTGGTGTAGGGTCGGCTCTCACCTGCCTCTACCCTCAATACAATGCCTTCCCTGGCTTTACCCCCGCAACCATGAAAGGGTGAGCAGAGCAGATTCAGCATGGCTATGAGGTGGCCTAGTAGGTGCCCAAGCCATTATCCTACCCTTGGGCTGAGAGACTACCTCCAACCCCTTCCCATAGGTGTGGAATTCCTAAGGACACCAGTAGGGCCCACTTTTCTGAAGATGGGATCCATATCAGAGTGACCTCAGATCCCAAGCCCTGGCCTCCTGGAACACAGGGTCCCACTCACGTCAGCGCCCAGCAATGCTCAGCCCAGCACACAGGACAGGAGCGAGAGGGAGGAGGGAAGGACACAGCACCAGGAAAGCTGCCCATCACTAGGGTTGCTATGGGTGGCTATCGGCAAGCCACCTACCCACCTTGGGCAACCACTGCCTCACCTAGATCATGGACATGACCACCCTGCCTGCTGCTGCCAACAGCCTGTCAAGTCCTGGGAATACACCCAGAGCCCAGCCCAACACGAGGGCTCCATACAAAGCACCAGCAGCATCTTCATGTTATATATGATTCCCTACTGAGCCTAGATGTGAGGAAATCTATTTTATTCATTTTTGTATCCCTAGCATAGATCACGGGCCTTTACAAGTGCTCCATAGATGCTGAGTTGAAGTTGAAAATTTAAAGTGCTTTCTCAACGTGGTGTTAGATTCTAAGACCTAGCCCCCAGAGTGAAAAGAGCTCCCCAGACCCCTGTGGCTGGGACTGAGGGTCAAGGTGGGAACTGCACTTTCAGCAAACAAGGCCCAAGTGTCACTGTTAACCTGGTCCTGGCCCAGGGCTGTGACTGGAGACAGGAGGCCAGTCCAGCCTTGAGGTGACAAGTGTCTGGTGGTCCTTGTTGGGTCCACCTGGAGGGCTCCAAGGATATCCACTCCTCGGGGTGCCATCCCACCATTCCAGCTGGGGTAACTATAAGAAGCCTACTCTTAACCAGCCCCAGAATCCCCGGCCTGGCTGGTGGTAGAAGCTTGGGGACATGAGACCCCTTGGATTCTCCCAAGTCTGGGGTCAGCGGGTGTCCTCTCTCCACACTCACTGTGCACCCGGATCACAGAGTCCAGAGAACGGATGGCGTTGAGGTTGGGTTTCTGCTTCCAGCCTTCTTCTGAGAGGGGGTCCACCTGTAGAAGAAAATACCACATCAGCCACCAGTCTCGGTACCCACAGCCCAGCTCTCTCCCACCCCAAGGGCCCTGGCTTTCGGGGCACAAATAGGCATATGCTCCTGGCTCTGCCTAGGGTAGGCAGTGCTGGCTCTTGACCTGACCTGGGGAAGCGGCATCCACTCCATCTCCTTCATTCCAGGCCTAGCCAACCCCGCCTTATCTGAGCCCTCGGGAAGGCACCCCATCTGCCTGGCTCTTTGGAGCAGTCCTGGGAGGGCCGGGCTCCTTGCCCCATGGGGGTGTGGATAGGGGGGTGGGCAGCTCACCTTGTTGCCCAGAAGAGCAGCCACACAGGCCTCAGAGGCGTCACAGATGGCTGTGAGGTCATGGCCGCCCTCCAAGGCCAGCACCACTGCACCTCCTGCCAAGCTCATCAGCTGCTGTGTCATGTACCCAAAACCTACATGGTCAGAGGGGAAGTGTGGGAGGGGTGGGGGTGGAGGAGCGGTGGGCCCTTTCTATCTATTATTTTTCTGCTTGCTTCTTCCCTTATAATGATGCAGACACATGGCTCTCTACTTTCCTAAGTGCTTTCTCATGGAATCCCACGAAAAACCAATTGTTATGCCTCACTAAAGGCTCAGAGAGGTTAAAGGACTTGCGCAAGGGCCCACAGTGGAAATGGGAGCACCGACTTCAGCCAGCATCTTTTTCACTGAGCCACACCATCTTCTTTCTGCCCTCTAGGTCCTGTAGGCCAGTAGGCCAAGTGGGGCCCCTCTGTTCTGAGAACACTGTTCCTCTCCATCTTCCTTTAGGAGAAGCTGCCAGCCCAGCCTGGGAATGACGCAATTGGGGTGGTGAGAGTCCTATGGCTGAGCTTCCTGTCTGTCAGACATTAAGTCCTCACAGTGTGACTTAGTGAACAGACTTGGTCATGAGAAGGGGCCCTAAGCTGTACTAGGCTAGGAGAAACCAGGGAATTCTAAGGTCAGCTGCCATACCCCAGTCCTCACACTCATGGCCCTGGACCAGCCATTGCTGGTCCTTGACTTGGCCAGTCCTCCCCTCCCAGCCTAGCCTTCACTCCCTACACCACAACGCGCCCCCGCCACCACCCAGGGCTGGCCCCTTCTTACATCTGGCAGAAACATGGTAGCCACCTAGTGGGGCCGGGTGACCCTCGGCAGCATCAAACCCAGCTGACACCAGGACCAGGTCCGGAGAGAACTCTCGGGCGATGGGCATCACAACTATCCTGTGAGGGTGCGAGGAGAAGGGGGGCTTACCACACTGTGCAGGTCTGTGGGGTCAGAGGCCAAGGGGCCCTGTCCACCAACTTCACTGTGGGGCACCGTGTTCTTAGGCCTCCAAGACAACCAATCTCCCAGCAGGATTAGTGGATCCTTCTGATTTCTTTGACCTTGGCTGGCCACCCATATCCGTGGCATAGCCTAAATAAAGACTCAGCCACTCAGTGCTCTTAACTGGCACAAGGCAGGAAGGAGCCAAGGATGGGACATCAGAAGGAATGAAAAGGATACTGTGTGTGTGTGTGTGTGTGTGCGTGTGTGTGTGTGTGCGCGCGCACGCACGCACGTGCAGAGTGCAGAAGGCAGAACCCCAGAAAAGGGGCAAGTTACTAAGGGGCAAGTCACCTAAGGGTGACTAGACTCTGAGGTCTTCGGCCACCCAGATCCATTCTTTTCTCCTCAGGCCTTGCTGTCCCCCGCTGCCCCCACATGCCACCCTGCATCCCTGACCACTTCTGGGGTCCATTATGACATCTTCCAAGGCCCCAGGCTCTGGGCACACAGATACCGAGAACCTCAGCCCAGGCCTCCTAGAGAATTAGCTCCCATGGAGAGTATCTCCAGAAAAGTATTTGGAGAACTACTTTCAGGATTCCTTTTCCCAAATGGAGTACAGGGACCCCAGAGTGAAACATATAAGGGCTCCTGAACAGAGCCCAAAGCTGCTGTTCTAACGATGTTTTTCTCAAGCAACTTCCCCAAAGTGGACATCACCTGTTTTCCCTCTTTCTCCACCATTTATCTTTCTCACCTCCTGCACAAAATCCACCTCCTCCAGGCAGATTTCTTTGACTGAAGGTAGCAGCTCCACTCACTCTACCCTGCCCATCTCTCACCACTCCTTTCAACACTGGCTCTTGGTAATGTATGGCTTTATAAAGCACCCTTTGACTTTTTCATTCTGTTTCCTGTCTTCTCATCAGGAGTGGGGGCTACCAGAGGCCAGTGAAGCAGTGCATTTTCTTTCATTTGTCTTGGTTCCAGGGCTGGCTTATAATTTCTACTAATTGGATGAGGACAGGCTGACAAGTCAACTGATCGCCTCCAACTTGGTGCTATTAGGAAAAGGGGCAGGAGAGGATGGTCTTGCTAGGTGGAGCCTCCTCTGGGCCCCCAGAGCACTTACCTAAAGGCAGCCAGGTACTCAGGGTCCCCCATTGGGGGGTCTAGGCCACCAGCCCAGGCCACATTGACGTTGAAGCCTTCACCGCTGCCAGCTCCCACCTGGAAAACAGGATGCAAGAGAGACATGAAAAGAGCAGAGTCTCAGGAGGGGAACCCCAGGATGTTAGTACTGCAAGATCGGCTTTTCCACCCTCTTCACTTCCAGATGGAGAAACAGAGAGGCTAAATAATCTACCCAGGATCACACAGCTAGTTGTGACAAAGGCAGAGTAAGGGCCATGAGGGAGAGTCAACGGGATTGGAAGGGGTGGACCCAACATGTGGTTACCTCATCCACAGCCCCACTGCCCGGAAAGAAGTTGCCATCGTCATGGCGATGCAGGGAAATGTAGAGTACACTGGGGTCCTGGTAGAAGGTCTGCTGGGTTCCATTGCCATGGTGAACATCCTGTATGGGGAGATGGGCAGTGGATTAGGGAAAGTCTGAAAGAAAGGACATGGAAGCTGGAACAGGCTGGAAGGGTTTGAGGCCAGCGACCATAGAGGATCAGGACTCTAGACTGGGGGTGAGGAAACTGAGGTCCCTAGAGCTAAACTGTGGAATGGATCCATGGGTCCTCTCTGAACCTCAGTCTCTCCATGTATTCTGGATGGGGGTGGCTGAAATATGAGACCCTGAAGGGGAGGAGGCATGGCAAGGGCAGGCCCGCCAGTGAGAGAGTATGTGGGGGTAGATTAGTGGCAGGAGGAAGAGTCCAGGATCACACGTCAGGAACCCTCACTGCTGTGTCTAGCCCACGGTCATGGAGTGATGCAGGTGATCAGAGACCAAGCTCAGTTACAGAGGGGCAGGTACAGGGGGCCCGGTGCCATCCGTCCTAGAAAGAGCTGTGGCCCTGCGATTGGTAACTTGCAGGACCAGGCATGGGTGCAAGTGTGGAGAGTTCCTCCACTGTCCTCAGCTTCTGCATAGGAATGTCCCATTCACAGAGGTCAATGCAGAGTGGGATAGCTTAGTAGTTAAGATGCGTGTACTCTAGAGCTAACCACCTGGCTTCAAATTCCTGTCTCAGGATGTACTTGGTGTGTGGCTGTGTGTAAGTTACTTAACCTCTCTGTGTTCACTTTACTCATCTGAAAACCAGGTTATAGTCAGGATTAAATACGTCATATGAAATTAGTGGTATGTTGATGTTATCTGCTGTTACTGTCACTACTTGTAGGGGAAATGCAGAAATTAGATGTGCAGAAAGACGCCAACAGAGGCCAAAAGACAGCACTCAAATGGCTCCTCCCATTGTGGGAGTTTGTTGTGGCTGAACACCTTCCCATCCACCATCTTCTCTGGGCCCCCTCGACATCTCCCGTGACATGGGTGTTATCTTCACCCGCATTTTACACAGGGGTAAACCGAGGCTCAGGAGGCCAGTGCAGAACCAGGACATGACCCCACATCTTCTGATGCCAAGCTCAGGGCTCTTTCCACAAGGCTGTCAGGTCTGAAGGCACTAAGGACCAGGACCTACCCAGTCCACAATGAGGATCCTGCTGGCCTTGCCCTGTTGTTGTAGCTGCCGGCAGGCGATGGCCACTGAGTTGAAGAAGCAGAAGCCCCTGGGAAGAGAGAGAGGTCCTGCCAGCCCATTCCCTCCCATGTCTCCACCTCTCCAGCTTCCTCTCGCCACAGGATCATGGCCTGGCCCAACCCCAAAAAACCCAGGGGAAGTAGGAAATGTCTCCCGTCTCGCCCCACCCAGGCTTCTCCCAGGCCTTACATGGCTGTGGAATGGTCTGCATGATGTCCTGGGGGCCGAACCACAGCAAAACCATTCTGGAAACAGAAAGAATGCTTATCAGCCAAATGGCCAGCCCCCTGGTCCATGAACCTACCCCTAGTCCCAGGCTCCTCCCCAGAGAAGTAGCCCCGGGCAACAGCTGACTGTGTCCAGGATGGATCTGAAGTGCCCTGGCACTCGGTCCCCAGGCCAGCGGCCTCTGCTTTCAGGCTGGACATTAACACAGAACCCCGCTTCGCGGTATGTCCTGGCTGTTAGCACTTTGTAGTAACAATAACTACTGTTTGTTAGGCCAAAAGCACTGAGCCTGGCCCTGTGCTGAACGCTCTGTAAACACTGGATTTTACCCTCACAACATCTCTCTGAGGTAAATGTTATCTAATTCTCACAACATCTCCAAAAGATAAACATTATTATTATCTCTAGTTTACAGACAAGGAGAAATCTCAAGCTTAGGCAGGTTAAGCAACTTGTGCGAAGTTGCCTGGTTGTAAATGATGGAGCCAGGGTTTTAAACCCAGGGCTGTGCCCTTAGCTGTAAAACTCCACCAAGGGGATAAGACACCGAGGACACCTTGACCATCTTGAATTGAGCTCTTAAACAATGCAGGGGTGTGGACCTCAGGACAAGTCTCTGTAAGGTGCCCGGCCCAGAGTACCAATTCAGTCCATAAAACCTCAGCACTATGAAGAACCAATTTGCCAACGCACAGAGATCCAGAGACAGTCTGCCACTTGCCTATGGTCACACAGCGGCCTGTGTTAAATGATCCTGGATGATCACGACCTCGGGTATCTTACAGACCAAAGGCCCAGGGTCACAGTGGCTTGACTCCCCACCAAGTAATATGAGCCCAAGGTTCAAATTTCATTTTCGTTCCCAGAGCTCTCAATTTCCCTTCCAAAATCCTGTGGTCCTATCCTAGAGAAATGAGATGTCTAGGGCTCTGGACCTGGCCTTCCCTGCTGCCCCATCCTGCCGCCTTCTCTGCGGCTTGCCCACCTTCAACCCAGACCTCCTACCTTTAGCTCACGGGAAGCCACTTTGAAGGCCAGGTCGATGACACTGCCGGCAGCCCAGCGGGCTGCATTGGAAGAGTGCATCTCATTCCAGATAGTGTCAGTATCCACCTGTGGGGGCCAGAGTCAGGGCACGCATCATCCAAGGCTTCCCACAGGAGCCAGGGCCCATGGGTGGTACCCACCCCAGGGGCAGGACCCCAGGGGCAGGGAGCTGGACAGACAGTGCTGCCTCCCCAGTGCCCCACCACCCAAAGGCAAGGCCTCCTGTATCCCCCAGTCCCAGCATGATGTCTCCTTCCCAGCTTCGGTCCATATCACCAAGCCCATTATCTGGCCAGCACTCTGCCGGCGGCATCGCGCGTGCCTCCCCGGTCAGAGTAGGGGGCATGGCGTTACCTGGGTGGGACTTGGGGTTTGGGCCGGGAGGGGGTTTTAAGCCCCAGCTGGCTCTGCTCAGGCCCTGCGGGATGGTCGGAGCTCGAGGGGCCGTCTGCACCACTGTCTTCCACTCAGGGCCCCTAGCCCAGGCTGGGAGGCCCCCCAAACCCTGTCCCTGGGCCTCAAGGCTAGGGAGGGGCCGGGGGGCATGATGGGGAGATGGGGAGGGCGAGGCGGACCAAGAGAGGCGAGGAAGGCAGAGAGAGTCTCAAGAGGCTGGAGAGAGAGAGAGAGAGAGAGAGAAAGGGAGAGGAGGGAGGAGAAAACAGAAGCAACAACAGTTGGAAAAATCAGAAAGTGGCAAGAAATGGGAAGTTGTGAATAGGGCGCTGACTGGCTCCCAAACAGCATCCCAGCTACAGCTCCCATTTCCCTCCAGAACTAGGCCTCCGTCCCCTGCCTCCACACACCTGGCTGGAGAACCACTGCGGGGGCCTCTTTAGGCAAGGAGAGCACTGTTAAGGAGGCAGGAAGTCCCCCGAGTAGGGTGAAGAGAGAGGAAGGAAAGCTGGGGAGTGGGAGGGAAATGCCTGAGTCTCTAAGAATACTGGAGGCACCCCCGTACAGCCCCAATTCTGCCTGGAGACCTGTTCCACGAGGCCAAACAGCCTGGAGGCTGGCATGGAATGGCCAGTTCTGACCACTGGGGCTAATGAAGGGAGATGGTCTTGGCCCTGCTCTTTGAGCCTCACTCAACATTTACCAAACACCTTCTAAGTGTGAGGTACAAGGCTCCACACTCAGGAGACACTGGTAGGCCAAGGACACACCTCTCCACAAGGAGCTACTAGCCAGCAGGACATTATGGGAAAGCCCCTGGCCCGCCAGCTTTGGCAAAACCACGAGAACAAACAGATAGGGGCTGAGCCTGGGGAAACAGAAGGGAGGAGATCCCAGAACCCGTGGCAATGCCTACTCGAGACCCCTGGGCACACTTACCCCAACCTCACCACAGGACAGCAATACAAACATCCGCTGTGCCATGAGCCCTGTGGAGAGAGGCCAGTATATATGAACCGAATCCTCTCAGCCTCTGGCCTGGCCAGGAGCAGGGAGGCCCTGAAAAGAGAGCCAGGGCAGGTGTACAGGGCAAGGTAGGGATGGGCAGCAGAGGGACTAGGGGCGACATGGGGATGTACAGGATGCTGGAGAGACAAGCTGGGCAGAGCTGGGATGAGTGAGACAGGGGATAGGTAGGCTGGGTGAGCCAGGGGAGGTACGGGGACCCCAGATGCTACTGGGCCCCTACCTGCCAGCTTCCCATTGTCCAGTTTGAGGTTGCTGAGTGGGTTGGTGCCGTAGAGGAGCACGTGCCGCTCAGAGTGCACCGACTGCAGCTCCTCCAGGGAGGCCTTCCGGCCCCGGAGACACTAAGGAAGGACCCACAGAGCTCCTGAGCCCTGCTCACGCCCTTCCCTACCATTACCACCACCCCGCCTGCCCCCTCATCTCATGCTGGCTCCAGCGCCTCCACCTTCCCTTCTATCACTCTTACCTCCTCAGTTCCACAGCCCCCACCTCACCTCCTCACCTCACACTGGCTCCGGAGCCCCCGCTCCTGCAGGCGAGACCAGATGCTCTGGATGCGGCCTGCGTGCTCTGGATGCCTGCTGTTGTCTCCACAGGAGCACTGGTGCTTCAGCATGACCGAGTCATAGACCAGCCCTACCCAGAGCAGGGAGTCCTCACTGCCTGCTCGCCCTCCCCCCATGGAGCCAGACCTGGCACAACCACCCCCCCCGCCATGCCATCCTGAACTTTGGCCCTTTACACCCAGACTCACCCCCCCAGCTGCTTACCCTGTTATCCTAACCACCTCACACACACACCAACACAGCCCAAGCCAACACAACTGCCACACAGCCACTGCCTTCCCAACACAACGACCCTCCTCATATGGCTTGATACATGGACCGTGAACTCAAGAACTCAGAGGGTAACGAAGGGAGGCCTAATGTCAGGGCCTCACACTGAATGTCATGACCCAAATAGGCTGCCACGGGGGAGCAAGAGGAGAAAGAATTCCTCAGGAACCCCAAAACCAGGAGTTGGGAGGCCCACAGTGATACTGGGCTATGTAACAAGACAGATACAGTTTTGGGGAAGTGACTGTTACAGCCTGACCAGTGGGACACCTAGAGGAGGGCCCTGTACACTGCCGGTAGGGTAACTGTCAAGACATCAGGGATCTTCAAAATGCTCATACTATTTGATCCAGAAACACCACTCCTTAAGAGCAACCCTTGGTAAACAACTCCGGGGATGAGTAAAGGTTTATGGACAAGGAAATCCAAATGAGGAAAAATGAGTAACCCATCTAACTGCCCAACTAGGAAAAAATCTTTAAGTAAAAATAAAATACTGTGATGAAATACTGTAACAATCTCATTTCTAAGGATTAATTATATTATGAAACATTCATAATATGTTAACTGAATACAGCAGAGTAGAATGTGTATATGGCACTTGTGTTGGTACCTGAATATGGTACATACTGTGTTTGTATGTGTGCATTTGGCTGGAACAAAGACTGGTCAGAATATAGGAGCATTTAAGAGTGGTTGCCTCTGGGTGGTGGGATAATGGTTGGTGATTTTTATTCTATTCTTATGCTTTTCTGCAATTTTCAAAATTTCTAAAATGCTTTTGAGCTCTTTTCACAAGCAGAGCAACAAAAATAAATTCCATTTTTGAAAGGCCTAAACTAGCTGTCAAGAGATCCTGACAATTCTTAGCCTGGCCTGACTGCCAGCTTGCTATTTGACAAGCTTGTCACCTTAGAGTTCCTGAGCCTAGGTCTCCTCATGTGTAAATGAGATCCACCACCTAGTCCTCCTGCTTCATGGATGCTGTGTGGATCTCAAAAGATCAAGAAAGTGCTCTGTGGCCTCAAAAACTGTCCTGAGTGACATCACGATACAGACATGGACCCATGCCCGAACCTCTGTGTGCCCCAGCCCCTTCCTCCTGCCCCACTCTAATACGAGTCTTACCTGTGGTGAAGGGTAGGGTCCTGGAAGGGGTTTCTGAGCTGGGCAGGACATGGGCCTGGCTGGTGGGCTCCAGGATTGACAGTGAGGCAGCTGGGGACGACTGAGTCCTGGACAGCGGCCGGTGACCACCCTGAGCCAGCGGAAGATGCACAGAGTCGCCAGTGCCTACCCGAGGGAGCCGCCCGGCCAGTCGCTGCTGCTCCCAGAGAAACACCTGAGGGACACAGCGGGGCCTCAGTCTCCAGTTTCTCAGGATCCTGTCCTATGTGCTTCTGCCCAAGGTCTTGGAAACCTCCCTACAGGCCCCCTTTTGGGAGAGATTCCAGGATGCCTCTAGCCCCACCTCCCAGCCAGGTTCTGGCCTTTGACTCTGAGCTTTCTACCCCCACAAGCCCCCAAAGGTCTACATCTCAGACTGACCATCCCTTTCCCCCAGAGCTCCCTGGGCCTTTGGGACTCCAAAGCCAGAACCCAGGTGAGGGGCCTCAGGCCCAGCTCTAACCAGGATCTCCTCTTCTCCAAGGACTGTGCAGCCACCCAAGGACGTGGGGACCTGCACGAGCCACTGTATGTGTGTGGACTGCTACCACGTGTTATGGGCTGAATCGTGTCCCTCTCCCACTTCATGTCTGAAGGAAATCCTAACCCCTAGTACCTTGGAATGTGACCTTAATTGGAGATAGGGTCTTTACAGAGGTAATCAAGTCAAAATGAAGTCATCAGAATGAGCCTTAATCCAATATGACTCCTGTCCTTATAAAGAGGGGAAATTTGGACACAGACGTGGACAGAAGGAAGACAACGTGAACACACACGGAGAAGACAGCCATCTACAAGCTGAGGAGAAAGACCTGGAACAGCTCCTTCCCTCACAGCCCTCAGAAGGAAACAACCCTGCCAACACCTCAATCTCAGTCTTTTAGCCTTCGGAACTGTGAGGAAATAAATTTCTGTTGTTTAAAGCATCCAGTTTACAGTACTTGTTACAGCAGCCCTAGCAAACTAATACCCCATGGCTTGACTAACATGGTAAGAGTGCTCTGGTTGAAGCACTTGAGCCAGCTCTGCCCCACCTCTTGCCCTAGCCACCTTCCCGGAGACAGTACAACTGGTCATAGGGAGAAGTATTAGAGTAGGAACGTGTATGGCTCCATGAGAGGCCAGCCTCACTGCTGGAAAAGGGACATGACTTCACGCTGAGCCTGGCAGGCTGCTGCAGTGTGCATGTAAGTGTAAGTGTGCATGGGTATGGGTGTGTGTGTGTGTGTGTGTGTGTGTGTGTGTGTGTGTGTGTGTCCGTCTGCACCTTGGTCTGGATCTGGCAGGGCAAACATGGTTTCCAGAGCTATTTCTTGCACTCATATCCTATCTCCCTCCCTTCCATCTATGCCAGGGCCCAGCATCTCCCACTCACACCTTCCAGAGGGCACTTGGGCACTGCCATACCTGCTGGTGCTGCTGGAGCGGAATAGGGCCTCTGGCCTCATGCTGCCCATGGCTCAACTCCCTGTGTTCCAGGCTGTCATCTCCCAGTGGCCCCACTCCTCCGCCATCTGTCTCCAGGTCCTCAGCTGAGGGTATCTGCCATAGTCGGGGCTTCTCACTTGGCTTGGCTGGTCTCTGGAGAGGGGAGATGCCCGCTGAGAAGTCATGCTGGAGTGCGGGCTGTGGGGTGGGACATGATGGGCTTCGTGGCCACTCATCTGACTGGGACTCCTGTGGCCATGCAGCTCTTAGTCCCTAGCCCCTTAGCCACTTCCTCACTCTAGCCCTCCAGATCCCTGCCCTTCTGAAGCCTCCCTTCTTTTTTCAGCCCCCAGGGGCCCAGTTAAGCAACCCCTCACCACCTCCCCTACCCAGTTCCCCTCACCTTGATCAGCTGGACATGAGGTTTGAGCTGCCCCATGCTGGGCTGCAGGGGACCCAGCGGTGGGGAGGCGGTGGTGCTTGGGGGCAGGGGCTCTGAGCGGGTCCAGCTCAGTGGCCAGTGGAGGCCTGACCCAGGGAGCCGCTCGGTGGTCAGTAAGGACTGGGCCAAGTGGAAGAGCAGGGGCCCAATCCCAGGCCCTGGAAAGAAGGGGTTGGGGGGCATAAACAGGGAACCATGGGGATGAATGGAAAAAAGCAAGGACGTGGGGTGGAGGGCAGGGACTCAGCAGCGAGACACAGAGAAGGATGGGAGGGTGCCAGAGGGGGCAGGAAGGATGGGATCAGTCCCAAGCTTGGCCCTTAGCAGGTTGCCAGGATCCAGCCCCTCCCCTGGAGAAGCAGCAGTACTTACCAGTCTGCAGTGGGGCATGAGAAACTGAAGGATCCAGGAAAATGGGCTGTAGGCGAGAGGGCATGGGGCCACTAGTTTCAGGCTCCAGGCCATGGGGAGGAAATAGGGGTGCATGGGGGCTTCCCAGGACTGGCCCCCGAGGGCCCATTGTTGGATGTGTCCTGCGGTCACCATCAGCCTGGGGAGGAGGTGGGGAGGAGTCACAGGGGAGCAGGTTCCAGCAGAAAGAACAGTGAAGGCAGTGGGACGGCAGGAGAAGGGAATAAAAGAAGCTGAGGAGCTTGGCATGGGGGAGGGCGCCTCAGCCACTCACCCTGGCAGGGGCAGGCAGCCCCAGTGTGATTGCGGGCAGCAAGGACACTGTCGGCAAGGCGAACGGGGCCAGAGAAGTCTCCTGCCGCCGCAGCCGCTGGCCCAAGAGCGCCTGCCATAGGGAGCAGGGCAGGGGTCACTGGTCCCAGACCTCCACCCCCGGGCATGCCCTCCCCAGAACACCCAGGAGGCTCAGGTGGCGCTGCCCAGACCCTGTGGCCCCAGCCTGGTCAGGGTCGCTTGTTGAAAGGAAGGCTGAGCCTCAGAACTGCCCTAGAGAGTCCAGCCAGCGAGGCCTTACCTTTGAGCCCAGGACGGGGTAGGGGCCGTGCTCACTGTCGTTGGGGGAGCTGCACCCTGATGCAGGTGTGCTGCTACTACTGGGGGAGGAGTCTGAGGGTTGGAGAGGGAGGGAGGCATAGTTAGAGACCAGGCGGTAGCCAGAAGGGTGGCCTCTGCTTCTCACTTTCCTCCCAGAAGGATAGGAAGAAAGCAGGCCACTATTAGTCTCCAGGGTCTTTGGACTTTTTTTTTAAGGCACCCCTTCTTCTGGGCAGATGTCAGCTTAGCCGAGAGAGCAGGGGTTGGCTTTTAGCCCCAACTTGCCCCCTAGCAAGAGCGTAGGACATATGCTGTACAACCAGCCACCCATGATAGCCCTGAGGAGGGGACCTCTGCCTTGGTGGCACCTGGCCCAAAGGGATGAGATCAGCCAACCCCACCCGTGTTGTTGGTCCTTACCTCCGAGGGTCTCTGCAGGCCGCCGCCGGAGACTGGGAGGGGCGCTCTCCTTTCTGAGTAGTGGATTCTTCCTCTGCTCCAGGGACTTCTTGGGCTTGTAGCGCAGCTTCAGGTTGGGCTCAGAGACTGTGGGAGCACCAGCATTACTCAGCCCCACACCCACCCTCCTCCCCTCTGCCTGTTAGCCCTCCCCCCCAGTTATCCCATGTCCAAGGCCCTCTCCCTTAACCCCTCTGTTGGGTCTCCACCTGCCCATACCACTCACCTGTCTTACGTAGAGGGAAGTGTTCTGGGGGGTCACTAGGCAGGCTGGGAACAGGAGGCAGAAAGCTGCTGAGCATGGAGCGGGCAGCTCCTTCCGTCTCCAAGGCCTCGAGAGTTCTATGGAATGAGTGCCAAGGACTGCTTCAGAGGAGCAAGGATGCCCAGAGGCCTGGAAGCCACCTCATTCCACAGGGGCGCTTTCCTGAGCATGGGCATGGGACCTGCCAGGGGAAGTGCAGCCAGCAGGGTGGGCAACATGGGGCTGACAGGAATAGGGGCCACGGCAGCACGGGGCCTCCCATCCTCACATGCAAAACTCTGATCTTGGCAGAGGAGCAAGGGTCCCAGACACACTGGGAACTCTGACTCAGGTGGGAAGAACCTGCTCTAGGAATCAGAATATATTTGTGCTTAGAGGCGACATAAAAAGAGAAAGGAAAATGTATGGAAGAAGACTACCAATGGGGTGGTGTGTGTTTGTGTGTGCATGCATGTGCACAAAGAAGGGCCTCAGGTCGGGGTGGGGAGAGATAATTAAAGGAGAGAAGAGGGCAGATGTCAGTTGGGAGAAGGAACTGGGGGATGTATATTACTTTAGGAGGTGAAGGATAAGGATCAGGTGATGGGCAGCGGGGAGGAAGGGGAGGGTATGTGAGTGCTCACAGATGGAATTATAGGGATGAGAGGGCATGGTAAGGACGTAAGGGAGCAGGTGAGAGAGGGAGTTACCTGTAGGGAATGCTGGGGCTACTGGGATGGACTGTTCTCTCTAAGGCTGCCTGCTGTTTCTTTAGAATCACCTCCGCCAGTTTCTGCTTGACCACACTGCTGGCCACGGCACCTGCAGAGGCAGACGACCATGAGAGAGTTTGGGATGGGTAGACAGGAGGCCACCCTGGTACATTCTCTGCCTGCTGCCCCATCCACTGCCCCAATACAAGGTGTCCTAGGGACTCCTCAGGTAAGAACCAAGCTCGAGGCCTCACCTCAACCCTCCCCCCATACCCGCCCCCACCTGCATTCACAGGCAGAGCCCAGCAAGCAGAGGGATATCTGGGCTGGCGTCACTCCCACCCCAGCCCTCACGTGCCCACACAGGAGGGCCATGGACACCGGCCGGGGGTGGGATGGGGGCTCCATTCTTACTTCGCTTGCTCTTGTCCTTATTGAGAAGCTGCCGCAGCTCTTGCTCCTGCTGCCCCACCGGCAACTCAGGCATCGGCGTGTCCATTGAGAGCTGTGGGCAGGGCCAGCCGCCCAGGAAGGGGCAAGGAGTTGAGGACTGAGACAAGGGTCTGGGGGGGCCAAAGGGAGGGAGGGGGCCTTGGGGCTGAGCTCAAGGCTGCCATGTGTGCAGAGAGCTCTGTCTTTACCCTCATGGGCTCCACCGAGCGCTGCTGCTGCAGGCCTGCCAGGAAGAGGCGGTGGTGCAGGTGCTGGGGGTGCTGCAGGGCCAGCAGCGCTGGCTCCGGTGGGGGTTCCACCGGGGGCCGCTGGCCCACCCGCAGGTCCATGGGCTGGGGCTGAGGGCCTGGCGTGTCTGCCCGGGGCCTGGGGCAGCCTGGGGACACAGAGAGAGTGGGGTCAGCCAGAAAGTTTGTCTGCAGGTGCATGGTTACAGCCTCATCAGCCTCCTTCAGGCTCACTTGACTCAAAATGACACAACATGTTTGAGGGGCCTTTTCTTCACTTCGTCCTCACCATGGTCCCTCAAGGTAGGTATTTTCAATTCCATTTCACCCATGAGAAAAGAGGTGATAGAAAATGTACACGATCCATCGCTGGTGGGGTTCAAATTGAGACTTCTGACTATGAGCATACCGCTTTCCCACTAAATGTGTTGCTTCTCCAAGCTGGAAGCTGGGGCTGTGGAGATTTGAAGATGGGCCGAAAGCCCTTTGGTGGTACATTCTGGATCCTGCCTTTTCTTTCCCTTCTTTCCCTCTGGAATTAGGGTTTGGTCCCGCTGCCCCTAATGACAGCAATCAGACGGGCAGATAGTCCCCTTTATTCAGCTTCCAACCCCAAAGGGCCTCACAAGCCTCTCAGTCGCCACCCTCCCTACTCTATCCCAGGCCATAGAATAAAGAAGCGGTGCCTCAAACTTACAGCCAAGCCCTGACTGCCACCTCAGGCCTGCACAGACCACATGCCCATGGAGCCTGCTCTCTCGGTTACCCTCATGCCAACTCTAGGCCTGCAGTAGTAAGGACAGTTGCCTCTTCTTGAGTGTCCTCTGCACCTATGCCAGGGGCACATTGCCAAAGCTGTGGGTGCAGGGACTATTTATACCTAGCTGCCAGACCAGGTTCTCCACCAGCACAGCCAGTTGGACCAGGCCGAGCTGAGCAGCGAAAGATGCTCAGAGATGGATCTGCTGCTGGGTGATTATACTGAAGAAGAGGAAGCAGGTAGGGGTGGAAGTAGGTGCCCTCAAACAGAGCACACAAGTACAAAAATCCTCCTGGTGAGGCTTCCATCAGCTCATTCAATGCTGAACAATCTCCATCAGGGCAGCCACAGGCTGTCCTTGGGGCCTGAGACTGAGGGAGACTGGAAGGCACTATGGCAAAGCTCCAGCTGGGGAGTCAGGAAACTCGGCCTCCAGGCCCAACTCAACCATAACTAGTCATTATCTTAACATCTGTAGCACATGTGCACATGTGGCTGCAAAACCTTCTCACCTCATCACCCCCATAGGCCCTGGGAGGTAGCTATTACTATTCAGTCATCCCAAACAAAGAAACTGAGGCTAAGGTAAGGGCCACCCAGCTCGGGGCAGAGTGAGCATGGGTTCTAGTCCTGCTGAAGACAGTGCTTGGCTCTGTTTTCTCATTGACTCTCAATAGTCACCTCCCCCTTGCAGCTCAAAAGCTGAAAATCCAGGGTCCCTAAACTGTTGCTCACCTTGATGGGGTCAAACAGGCAAGAAAAAAAAAAGAAGTCACCTCTCTTCATGAGAGTTTCTCACTGGGTGAAGAAGAGGAGCCTACAGCAGGTTGTTGCTATGGGGCATCCCTTCTAATATTCTCTGACCATGAGATGGAGACAAAAAGGAAGCAGAGGAAGGAGATGCCTACACAACTGTCTGGCTGTCAGGAGACAGGAGGGGAGAGCTGTGTACCCAGAAGCAGCCAACAGGCAATGCGCAGCTTTGTTCCCCTCACCCTTTGCTCTCCTATGCGTCCATGCAGAGAAACCAGTTTCATTCTGGGGCTCAGATGCCAATACACTTCTGCCCCAGGTGTCCTAGCTTCCTGAGGTTACTCCCCTGAAGATGCAAGAAGGACCTCGGGGACCCAAGGCAGGCCACTGCACTTGCAGCTAGTGGTTTTAGCCACACACAAACCGTAAGCGGCCCCATCTCTTACCCCCAGGCCTGCCATGGCCTCCAGAAAAGAAGGCTTCTGGGAATGTGGGAGGGGCTCCGCCCGCAACCCTGAGAACATCTCTTGAGGTGATTTAGCATTTAGGGATCTGAAGAATATGGTGCTAACCTGGCTTCTCTCACCTTCGTCTCCTACATCTGAACTCGAACCCTCCATTTAAGCCATCAGCTCCCATCTTGTCCATGTGCCTTTTGTCCTCTGAGCCTTTGCTCACAACATCCCTCTGCTGGTGCTATACTCACTGCTCGATTCTACTTTTCCAGATCCTACCCTTTCTTCCAAGATCAGCTGCAGACTTCGCTCTTCTCTGGACCCAGCCCAGCTTCCCCTTGTCCCTCCCTCCTCTGGATTTCAATCATGTTGGCGGTTCTGTGCCCTATAAGCACCACGTGGGCAGGGGCCACGTCTAAGGTAAGCTCCAAGGGATAGGACTTGGTTTTGTTTACTGCTCCCTAACCCAGCACCTAGAACAGTACCCAGGACATGATAGGCACCCAATAAATGCTGGTTGAATCAATGAATAAATCTCTATATCCCCAAAAAATGCCTAGGAAGGCGCCCCAGCACAGAGATAGGGTTCATTAATGTTTCTTTTTCTAATTTCTGTATTTAATTTTTAGGAAATTACACATCTAGAAAGACTAAATAATAATAGGTGGTAGATTTAACGTTTCTTGAATGACTGGATGAACACATTAATCAGTTGTCCCCTCATTTGGCAATGGTTGCATATTGCATTCTAGTATTATTTCTCTTTTTGTTTATGGGTCCTCCCCAACTTGCCTATAAGCTTTTGGACACCTAGAATAGAAGCAAAGAGGGTACCTGGCCTTCATTCCTTCCTGCCATATGTAACTATTAGGCATCAGGTACATACCTTGCATCCAATAGACTCTCAGTGGATATTGGATGAAATTAAGGAGGGGGCAGCCCTCATCCAGCCACAGCCCCAACCCCAACCCCAGCCCTACAGGCATGTCCTAAAGCAGAGTAGCTGCAGGAACTCCACTCATCTCTTTGCCCGGTGCAGTCTAACAGGAGGCAAGGAAGGTGAGAGAACCAGGAAGAAGGGTCCCTCTCTTCCCACCCCAGTAGCACAATGCATCGTTCCATCCTGCAAGGGCTGCCATGCCCACCTTGCAGGGCTGGTGTGAGGACTGAAAGAGCCAACAATCGAGAACATGCCGTCCTGCCCAGAGCCTGATATAAGGCAAGGGCCCGAGAATAAATAGTAGCTTCCTACTCGCTTTCCTGTTTCTCTGCATCCAGCAAGGAACAAAAAGAGCATCTTGCCTTTCCTTTTCCTGTCGTGTTTCCTAGTACTGGGGTCAGCCTGGATCCAGAGGTGCCACCTTATCCTCATTCTTTACCCCTCTCCCCTAGAACCCCTACCTCCCAAACTCCCTGGCTGATCAACTAGCTACCCTGCCCAACCACTGTTTAGCTCCTCACCCTTCTCATGTCCTTTCCATCCTCACCTTCCACTCCCCACCACAGTCTCCCTCAGGACCCATGCTTACCTGTGCCAGGGGGACTGGGACAGTGGGCACCCGGGCTCACCTGGGTCCCATCTGTAGAGAGAAGAGAGATGGAGAATAGGGGCTGCAGGGAGGCGGCACAAGGAGAGCCAAGCCAGGCAGGCTCCTTGCCACTCCAGGAGGCCTGCACCCAGCTAGCTTGAGCCCTCCAAAACCTTGCACCTCCACCAGAAGCTAACCAAAAAGAGGAGACTGCACGTCACTCCTTTCCTCTAATTCCCATGCTGGACGATGGCAGTCCTTGCCTCCTTCTTCCTCTTCCAATCTACTGAGCGACTCAGATATCTCACCCTGCTGGAGCTCAGCCCACGAGAACCCAAAGAGGCGTCAGTTCACCCAACAATGCCCTCAGCCCTCCTGATGTGCTCGGGTTCCCATAGCCCAAAGGGGAAGAAAAGGGCTAGGAGGTGAGGTGGGACAGCACGGCTGCTGAGACTACACTAAAGATGCCAGGAGGGAGATGGACAGGGGAAATCGGGCCTGGAGAAAAGGAACTGGGGCCCACTCGGACGCTTCCACAGTGGGAGAGGAACTGGGTCATGGCCTGGAGGTCAAGTTAGATCTGGTGGGAGCTGTAACATGAGGCGTCTGGAATACACAGCCCGAGGACCCCATGGTAGGAGCTCCTTTCCTCCTGCTGCTCCATCCTGTGTCCTGCGGCCTGCTCCCCCAGGGAAGAGAACCAACCACTCAGCCATTTTCTAGGATAACATGAAATAGAAGTCTTTCCTTCTAGAAATGGTCACCTCTCTCAGGCTCCTAAGCCCAACCCAGAAACTCTATCCCATTCAGAAGGAGAGAGGCCCTCAGGAGCCCAGAGGCTGAGTGGGCTGAGTGGGCTGGACACCTTTCCCTCCTGCTGTCCCAGTTCAGAGCCAAGGGGACAGGAGGCCAGGGACTGGAAAGCCATCTGGAGGGGGCATTTAGTGGACACACAGAAGCCCTCTTTAGGCCAGACCTGGGGTAGAAAAAGTATTTTCTGGAAGAAAATTGATGGGTGCTCCTCTTTGGATCTGAGTCTAAGGGGCAGCCACAGTTCCTCTTCTAAAGCTGAAAAAGAAGAACTCCCTGAAGGCAGACACCACTGGGGGATGGGACAACTCTGGGCCCAGAGAGACTCCCACCAACTGCCCTCAAACACTCAGGCCCCATGCTTCTGATGACAACGTTTGGTAGGGAAATGTGGCTCCACCTATTCAAATTCTGCCCATCCTTTGAAGTCTGATCCAAGCCCACCTCCTCACGAAGCTCCCCCTGACCTCTCCTCTCTTCAATTCCCAGAGCACCCACTCTGTGTCCACCACCTGGACATTTCATTAATCATGATGTCTGGGGTTTCATTCGTAAGCCATGTCCCTCTCTACCTAACACTTTGCTGGGCGCATGGCAGGCTCTGTCAGGAACTGGTGAACTGAACACAATGCCTCTCTCCTGGCTTCCTGCCCAGGACATGGCATGAATATTTCTCAAGGTTTGTGAGCCTCAAGGAACACTGGGGTGGGAGGCAGCCTCTCCGCCCCAGGATGTGGTAACCCCCATCCTGGGCTCTCTTAGGACCTCTTTCTTCTGCAGGACCTGGTGCCCCAGGAGAGGTTTCTGAATCAGTTTCCCAGGTACACTCCCAGAGCCCATGTTGGGCCTAGAGTCCCTGACTACAGAGAATTCTCTCCTACCTCCTTGGTCCCTGAGGACTGGTCAGCAGCATTCACGCTTGGGAACAGAGCCAGTTCTCTGCACCTCACTCTCCTGGTAACCACAGATTCTGGACACCGTGGACTCTCTGGATAGGAGAAAAACTAAAGGCCCTGAACTCCGTAGTGTTTATTACCAGGCCCAAAAGGGATGTTTTGTGAAGCTGATCGATGATATAAACTCTGTTCAGAAAAGCTGCATGTGTGCACGTGTGTGCGCATTTGTGCTGCTAACAGGGGCTGTTTCCAAAAGCAATTCCTGAAAAAAGTTTAGCTTCTCCCCTAACTCCCCAGCTCTGGGCTGTCAGCCTTTGATTTCTGAAAAGCCCAGAACATCAGAGATAAGACCTGAGGAATAGCTCTCCAGTGTCCCAGAGGGTGGAAAGGTATTGAAAGGCACCTAGTCAGTGGGTAAACTGAAACCAGAAAGTGAACATCCTGCATCTCAGGCCTGGGGATAAACTTGGAGGCCCCTCTTACCAATGGCCCGTCTAAAAGCACTGGTACCACTAATTTGGGGTCAAACTGAAATAGCATCAGGAGTGAACGGGCCCAAGGGGTGGAGAATGCTGTGTAGGGCTGGACCCTTCTCACACAGATCCAGACCAGGGTGGAGACCTCTCCTTTATGGAGTTCTAGCTCTACCCATTTCTACCTTTTTGGGAAGCAACTGTGGTCAGGCTGAAGAGACAGTTTATTTGGCACTGAGGCACCTGGCCTACCAAATCACCTCCCCAAACCAGAATACCTGATCTCAACCAGAACCAAAGAGCTCCAGAAATCCTGCCCCACTGGGTCGACCTCAGCCCTCAACAACCTCCAGAGCAGACACAAAGGCCACTCTTCCATCGCCTGAGCACCTGTACAAGCTGTTCTCCCCACTTACCTTGTTGCCCCGGGCCTTTACCTGCCCAGAGAAACCTGAGCCCTGCCTGACCACCTGCTCTCCCAGGTGCGGCAGGCCCTCTGTCAGGGAGATGGCTTCCCCAGGAGCACTGCCACCCAGAAGCCTTCTCCTAAACACCTCTGATGTCTTTTTTGAAGCTGTTTCACCTGCTTGGTCTCCTGACCAGCTAAAAGGAGGGGCAGGAAGACCCAAGCCCCAGGAGCTGGAGGAAAGCAGGCAGCAACAGAAGGCCAAGTGCTAGGTTCAGGGCTGATCCCCTCCACACCCCATGCTGCAGCTCTGGTTCTGTTTCCCTGACACAGGCAGGACAATGCTGGCAGAAAAGAGGAAAGCTGAGGCCTCAGGAAGATCCAAGAATAAATAAACCTAAGAAAGAACATCATGGTTGCCAGGCCTCTGTGACACAGAGTGAGGGCTGAGAACAGAGGAGAGAAGCCCTTCTTGAGGGCACCCGGGTCACAGAATCTGAGAATATTAGAACTAAAGAAGCTTTAGAGATTGTTCAGTCCAACATTCTCACTTCACAGAGGAGGGAAGAGACAGGTCATGGTCACCTGGCAGGTCAGTGGTACTGCCAGGCCAGACCAGACCAGTGCAAGGGGAACCCAAAAAGTCTATCCCAAATGCAGGTACTAAGCACTTTCATTGTGAGCTCACTCATCCAGGGGTTGAATGGATGGAAATAAGAATGAAACTTGGTTCTCACTTTCAAGGAGTTTAAAATAAACTCAGAATTTTTGAGAAATTAAAAAGCGTACTACTTATAGATACTAAAAAAATTCAGAGCCCCAAAAAGTATACACCAAAGTTTCTTACTCATCTAACTCCCTAGAATTTCCCTAGAATTAACCCTTTCTAATAGTTTCGTGGGTACCTCTTCCAGAAATTCTTACTCATTTTCTTGACATTAAGCTGCTTAATGCTCAGATTTATCCAGAATCCAGGGGCCTGCAAGCTGGCTGGAAATTCCTGTCACATGAAGTTATGGAAGTTATCCGCAGCATAGAGGAAATTGGCTTTGAGGTCAGATGGACCTGGGTTCAAACTCTGACTCCCTCAGTGACCAGCAGGGAGAGCCAGTGATACAACGTGACCTGGTCAGGCCTCAGCTGCCTCATCCATAATAAGAGAATACGAATATCTGCTTGGAAGCAGTTATGAGATTAGCAATGCTGTGTGTGAAGCGCCTAGCACGTGGTAGATACTGCCTCAATGATCACGATTAATACTGCTTGCCCCTGAACTTGTCTGCAGCTTCCCTTCTGGCATAAGCATTTCAGTGTCTGGTCCCAACTGCATCCTCCCCTGCTCTACCACAGTCCGCTTTCTCCCAGATGAATTCTCAGGCCCCATCTCTTACCCACTGCCTCTCTCAACTACAGTCTCTTCCCTTTCTCTTTCACCTGAACTTTTGTAAACTATAGTAATACTTTACTATGTGCTAAGAGTTGTTCTAAGTTCCTTACATGTGCTAGTTCATTTAACCCTCATGACCAATCAATCAGACAGTTACTGCTTTATCTCCATTATGTAGACCAGTAGACCAAGGCCCAGCAGTGTTAAATAACCTGTCTGAAGTCACATAACATGCAATTGGCTGAACTGGGACCTGAGCCAGGCGATTGGGCTCCAGAATCCATGTTCTCAACCAATATGCTCCCTTACTCCTCCCTAGCACTTCCACTCCCCACAGGCCAGCAGGGAGAGAGCAAATACAGGACCTAGCTGGGCAGAGAGAAAGATAAAAAAATCACATAGCCCCACGAAGACCCTTACAAGCAAACCCCGGCCCTACTGCAGACTGGAGGGCAGAAGCTGCCTATTTCACCTTTGGGCTCCCATGAAGACAATCCTAATGAATCACTTCTAGATAGCAACCGTCAGCTTCACAAATTCCACGCAATGATTTCAGACCACACGTCTGAACAAGGGGCTGACAACAGGTTGAGGTCCATGGGCATCATGTTCTCTGCTCTTGGGTGCCCTGCCATATCCTTTCTCTAGAAGCTTCCAAGTCCCTCTGAAGCTCTCTCATTAGCATCCCAAAGTAAGCTCCCCTCTATCTAGAGGGACCAGGGGCAGAGACTGGGCTCCCAAGTGAGTGGCCTGGGACTTGGACCTGCCCCTCACAAAGGCGTCCTGTCAGTCCGTGGGAGGGGGCTGAAGCTTTGCAGGATCAGCAACTGTGCACCAAGCAGGAGGCTGAATGTCAGGGCAGCGAAGCTGGCCCTCCAGCCTCCTTCTGCTGCCTCAGCTGTAAGCATGCCCCTAACCACTCCCCAACCCGCCCCCCCAACCCTGCTGGGGCCCGGTGGCAGCTATTTTTAGCTCTTGACACCTGGGTATTTTGCAGCCGCAGGATGTCCGGTTTGGAGTCTCTTTCTGGGAATCCCACACGAGGCTGTTGTAAACAGCCCCACGCAGCGGTGGCCAAGCTGGGAGCCTCGCCCCCCCCCTCCCGCCCCGTCACCCCCCCCCACCCCCGCCGCGCCCCCTTCTGCTGTTTGAGATGAATCAAACAGGAAGCAGACGTAACCATGGCAGCAGCAGCCAGAGCTCCTGAGGTTGGGAAAAGAGCCTTCCCTGGATCCCTGCCCCTGCCCCAGGTCCTCTATTCCACTCGGTGCCTCTCTTCATGGATGGAGACCCCTGAACCGTGAGGTGGGGGAACGGGGCAATTGTGTGTGCGGCTGTCAGTTCCTGGGGCTGGTGCTCTCTGGAGAGACTCATTGTCCTCTGACAAAGAAAAATGGGGGTTTCCTCCAAGCCCTGCAGGCCTCCCAGGGTATCTTAGACCCACGACTTAGTCTTCCCTTCCTGCCCTTTGTGATGGTATGAAGGAAAGAGCAGGGCTACTTGCTCCAGGTAGCCAGCATCCACTTCCCATCACCCACAGCCTTCTCCTTACAGCAGGGGTGGCCTGCCCTGCCCACTTAAGGAATTCCTGAGCAGGCAGGCTTCCGCTGTCCCAGCACCCTGGTCCAGACTGCCCTAAGGTTTCTCAGGTCCCAAAAGTACTCAAAAACAAAAGTTCCCACTTACTCTCACTCCCCTGCTCCAGTAGCTCCAATCTTTGAGATGGGAAGTTTACCATGATGTCTAACCACCATCTTTCTTATCATAAGCAAAACATCCTGAGCAGTCAAGATGGGGGCCCCATACGTAACATGGGGAGAAGAGTTGAGGTTCTGTCAGTTTCTGCCTTTCTCTCCCCTTCCCCCACTCCTTGGTGCCACACTTCAACCAGCTGCTCTAGCAGCCAGCCCATCTAGTCTTTCTCAAGGGCCAGTGCTTGCCCCAACAGGAAGCACGGTCACTGCTCCAGGGCTGCCTCTGGGCCTCTCCTTCTCCCTCGGAGGTCTCAAATTCATTCCCTTGCCCTTCTTATTGTTCCCTCAGCTTCTGGGCCCTCCTCAACCAGACCTTGCCTCCCTGTGTACCCCACTCCTGCTCGCCAGCCCATCTGCCTCTCCCTGCTGCAGTGAACCAGAAGATGTGCCTTCCTCTGATCCTCTCACCTGTACCATCTGTGAGGCCACTCAGCCACTCCAGAGACTGCTAAGGAAAAGTTTAGCTTATACTATTACTAATTATCATATTATAATTATTCATTAATATTAGTAGTGATCAACAACCATGTATTAAATGCTTACTGTGTGCTGGTTACTGTACTAAGCATCTCACTTGTACTATTTCATTTTTCTTATTTGATCTTCACAATAGTCCTATAAGGTAGTTACTGTTATTATCCTCCTTTTACAAAGGAAGAAACTGAGGCTCAGAAAAGTTAAGAAACTTGCCAAAGTCACTTGATGGCAAGTGGGGCTTCTGAGGCCCAAGAATCTAAACTCTTAATCACTACACTGATGTGTGCAACTAGTTGCACCCACCTCCACTGAAGGGCTACAGGACAAAGAGGAGGCCCAGCATCTGAAGGCGTGAGGATGACTCCAGTGAGGGCATGTCCCCACAATGTGCTAGTTCTCCATCCAGAAAACATCAACAACAATAAAAATAAAAACAGAAAGAACAACCTCCGCCTGTGTCCTTCACATGATTTTTGTCTCCAGGAGACATTCCCCAACCCCATCTTCACTTCCTTTTTCATCTTTTATTTTCCCTGCTTTTTCAATGTACATGTTAACATTTTATTGTTTCCTGTAAGCTGCCTCCGCAGGGTTTAACTACCCAAGTAAACCTCCCAGGGCTGCAGGGGAAGATCACACTCTGTGTGAAAACACACTGGAAACTGTCAGGCCTATATAAATGCACGTTGTATAACCAGAGCAAGTCGCCTGTCATAGTAAGCATATTCCCTTGGGAGGAGATGCTCTCCTGCGTGCTCTCTCGCTCTCTCTCTCTCTCTCTCTCTCTCTCTCTCTGGCCACACACACACACACACACACACACACACACACAAGCACAGTGACCCCATGGGTATATGGAAGTGATGGATCACCCACTAGCAGAAGGGAGTACCCACCTTCGGGGTAGGCTCCTGGGGACTAAGAACACAATCAAAGGGCCATTGACACCCTTGGACATGGGGCAGGGAAAGGCAGAGGCCACTATGGGGCCCCTGGCTTGCTCCATGGCCTGGGGGCATCATGGATATGAGTCTGTGAATAGCAACAAGCTATGAATGCTGGCACTCACAGGGATCCACATTAATATTAATGACAGTGAATACCCCCGAGATCATTCTACTTATGACTGGGTATCTCTCTCATTTTGCCTGTTATTTTTGGAAGATGGCAGAGGTCTGTTGAGCATATTCTCCAGGTGACATGATTCCCTTTGTGGCTAGGGCTGCCCTTAAGACCTGGTAGACTGGGTTTTTCCAGATCACAGATCCAGGCTAGGGTGCTTACACAGCCTCAGGGAACCCAATAGCCAGACGCATGGTCCTGGGTACTGATTTAGACAAACCAGCTGTGAAGGACAATTTCTAGCCAACTGAGAACTTGATGATGAGATGAAAATTTACCATAGTGGAAGGTGGAGAGCACTGAAAAAACAGCAGACACAGTGTGATCTCATTTTGGTAAAAAGTACAATGTATAAAGGCATGTCAGGAAATGGGAAGGTATGCACTGAGGTATCATAGCAGTGATCTCTGACTGCTGGGATTGTGGCATTCTTAAATTTTCACTTGTCTATGTTGTCTGATTATCTACAATGCATACCGACTGCCTCTGTAATAATAAAACAGAATATATATATGTATATCACACACACATAAATATAAAGATGGCACAACAAATGGGTAGTGAAGTCAAGATGCAATCTCTGGTTCCCAGAGACGTAGGTCACAAGTCTTGAGTCAACTCCATAGATTGCATTCTTGGACCCCATACCTTCTGAGGTTCTGCATGATCTACATCCCAGTGTCCTCTGCCTCTCCTGAATCATGCAGATAACCTAGCATGGGGCTGGGCACAAAGTCAGGACTTACTCAATGAATGCCTGCAGGCTGAATAATGATCATTTCCTGAGAGAAATGCCTCCTGCCTCTTCCAGGGCCGCTGTGCTGGGAATACTCACTGCTGACATCACTGACCTTCCCATCTCTCTCTGCCTCATGTTCCTCTTAAGAGCTGCCAGGGAGGAGCTAAAATAAAGGTCACCCAGCAGATGCTGGCAAGGTATTCCACATCGGGGCCATCAGGGGCAGCCCGTCCCAGACCCTCCCCAGTGCCAGCTGGCGTCAAGGCCCTTGGGCCCCCCAGTGTCCTGCCTCACTGAGGGAGGCTGGGGGCAGTGAAGTGAAAGAAAGAAGGGGTCCACCCTGTGACTTCTGGCTCCAGACGCCTTGCTGCTCCAGGCCCTTATGGGTGGAGGAATCTGGAACAGTGAATTTGGCCAGTTTTTTTCTGTGAACTGGGGCTGGGTCCAGTTTCTGTTCTTCATGTCTTTCCCATTCCCTATCCCTGACCTTCAAAAATATGAACAATAACATTAATAATGATGATGAATATTCTGTATGCACTGACTTCATACCAGGCACGGTGCTAACGTTACTTACTTTAATCTCTATAGCAACTTCATGAGGCTAAAACTATTCTTATTTTTACATTACAGATGGAGAAACCGAGGCATACTTAGGTTACACTTGGCTATATGCAGGAGAATTAAGGACTCTGCAAAGGTCATCCATGCTTCTCTTTCTGTGTCTTTACGTTACAGAAAGGACCTCCTGCCACGCTTTGCAATGGGCCCAGCACAGCAGATCTAAGATGATAATTAACATCTGTGAGGTGCTTTAAAATCCATCAAATGCTTACACATGCATGTGCGAAAATCTGCCCTTGAAAGACTAGAAAACCAAACAAAACCCTTGGCAACTTTGAACAAGGTCTTGCAGCCATTCGGCTGGGATACAGACCCAGGTCTTTGGCTTCAGAATGGCACATTTCTTGCCCTCTAACACACAATCCCCCTGGTCTAATTCTTAAGACAACCTTGAAGGCCTGGAAGGAAGATGTACAACCTCTAGAACCCAGAGATGAAGCCTGCGCTCTACCCTATTCCGGGGCGGGTGGGGGGTGTTGAGGTGCCAGCACCTCCTCAGAGGCTCCACCGTGACTCACTCCTGGGACCCAGGGGAAACACAGCCCTGCACTGTGGGCAAACACTGCCAGCCACCCGCCCCGCCTCCAGCTCCCCGCCTCCACATTTGCTAACTGAAACCCGGCTGCTGCTATTTTTAACCCTCCAGCTCCCCCTTGCCTGGGGCTCCCCGCCTTCACCCAACCCCCACCTCCTGCCCCAACTGGGTGCCATCAGCCTGTCATTCTGAGAGCAGTTCTACAATTTGAACGCCCCAGAGGGCGCAGCGGATGCCCATGCAGGTTTGTAGGGCAAGCAAAACAAGCCAGTTTCAGCCCAGTTGCCGAATTCCCCCACCCTGGGCTCTTTCCGACCCTGTGGCTCCCAGCCTGCCCTGCTCCTCCCTGCCATCCTGGGAGCTGGGGGAGGGAGGAATGGGACTTTGAGGGCTGGGGGTGACTGCAGGGGCCAAAGCTGCACTCCTTGAAAGGGCTCTGCAGGGAACTGAGCTGGACTGCCGAAGGCGAATGAGATATGCCTTGTACTCTGGAGGGCGCAGGCTCGCCCAGAAGGCCCAAGGTCTCTCATAACCACCAGGGCTTCCAATCCCTGCAGGCAACAGGCGGAAAAAAGGAAGTGGCTGGAGACAGGGCAGGGGGGTGGGGATGGTGAGTTTAGCCCAGTGCCCTCCTCATTAAGAGAAGTCCCCTCCCTACCCTGCTGTGGGGCTTGTGAAGGGGCTAGGGTTGAAGTGGCACACAAATCCAGGGGGTTTGTGCACTGAGCAGCCTAAAGGAGGCCCAGGGTGGAATGCCAGCCAAGGCGGGGACAGAGAGTGCCTCTTCTCTTAAATGAGGACTACTCTAATACTCAGCTCTCTCTAAGACAAGGGCTGCACCTTCCTGCAGCCCAAACCTACAAGAAAACCTACCAGAAGAGGTTAGAGGTGAAGGGTCTGAAGGCTGCTTGGTGATGTAAAAGTTTAACCCCCTGAGAGCTGGAAAGGATAGGACAGCAGGGGGATCCACGGAGGCAATGCCTCGTAGCTGATATCTGTCCCCCTGGGCTGAGAGTCTCACCCAGTTTGGGGTGCAGATTCCAAGGGCCCAAGCGAGGCTCTGGAGAGCCCCGCCAAAGGTCTCCTCTACACCCTCTCTCCTGTCCTGGTTCCCTGTTCATCCTGCCTCTGCCTTCTCTCTGCCCTGTCCTCTCTGGCCCCTGCCCCAGCCCTTCTTTTTCTGGTTCTGTCCTCTCTTCCAGGGCCCAGGTCCTCTCTCAGCCCTGACCTCCCACCCGCTCCTCAGTGATTCCTGAGCCAGGTAAATAAATCCCAGTGGCCACTAAGGCAGCCGGGCTTGACCCAGAAGGGAGGGACTTGGCACAGGAGTTCCCAGGTGGAGAGGGAGGGAAGGAGGTGGGAGGAAGGTGAGACAGGAGAGTCAGGAATGGGGTGACACTTGAGAGCTCCTGGAGAAAGGCTGCTATCTTCCCAACATCCAGCATGTCCACAGGGCCCTGGACTCAGCACCACGAAGGAAAGGCGTTCCTCCAAGCCACGGAGTGGCCTCAATATTGGTCCTGTCCAGACTCCCCTCTTTCTCTCCTCCTTGGCCAACCTCTGGGGGCTGCTTGAGGAGGGGAGACCCTGCTGTATTCCATGCCAAGCAAGAGGCTGCCAATTCATGTCCCCTACCTGGACCCAGGAAGTTCCCAAACATTCTGAGAAGGCTTTTAAAGGCTCCCTTCCAGTCTGGGGAGGGAAAAGAAGGTGTCAATGTCACCTTCTCTGGCAGGCCTCCCCTGGCCACCCTCTCTAAGGAAGTCCCACCTTGTTATTCTCATCGCTGCACCCAGTTCATTTCCTTCTTAGGGTTTATAACAATGTGTAACTAAATGTAAATACTAATTTCTTTACTTGCTTACTTTTTACTGTCTGTCTCCTCCACTAGAGTGGAAGTTCCCTGCTTATGTGTCACTGCATATCTGTGCCCAGTGCCTGGAACAGGGCTCAGTAAGTATCCAGCGAGTGATGAGTGACTGGTTCAGTAAATGAGGCCTCCTCGTTGCCTACATCACCTTTAGGGTTGACACCCAATAGTTCCAGGATTTCCCCAGGGAGGAGGAAGTTGGATGGAACAGCAAGAGTAAGGTCAGGAAGCCTGGGACCCC
The DNA here is from genome assembly GCF_000151845.1 of Pteropus vampyrus. Taxonomy (NCBI): domain Eukaryota; kingdom Metazoa; phylum Chordata; class Mammalia; order Chiroptera; family Pteropodidae; genus Pteropus; species Pteropus vampyrus. The sequence goes on from NW_011888921.1 coordinate 3,988,902, forward strand.
AGAGGAAAGGTCAAGGCCCAGTTAGCATGTGCACCAGCCCCATGTGGTCCCCTTCATCACATCAAGTGCGGACATGTGTACACTTGCACATATTGAGGATGCAAGGCTAAGCCCTGGACCAGTCTCAAAGGCTTGAGTTTTGTCCTGGTTCTTCCTCTTAATATCCCTGTGTCCTTGACAAACACATACCTTCTAAAAATCTGTTTCCTCAAAAGAAAAAATGAAGAGGTTGGCCCCAATTGGTGGTCCTCAAACGCAGCTCTGTACCAGAATCAAATCGCCTGAAGCACGTGTTAATATCCAGATTCCCAGGCCCTGCCCCTGCAGAGTCTGAGCCTGTCTGGATGGGGCCTGAGGATTTATTTTTAACATACTCCCAGGTTACTCTGAAGCAAATGGTCTAGGAACTGGCATTTGAGGACCTCTATTAGATGGTGCTTTTCAGTCAACATCTGGACTTCTATTAGAAAGTCATTCCTGCATAGGTATACATCCCCCAAATCATGAACATATACCCCACATAGATGACACACATCTGCACTAATGTATACATACTCTTAAAACACCCAATACAAAGCCACCACACAGATCACAAATTGCCAAGGAACCAAAATATCTACGTACACAGCCCGGGACACAGACACAGGCCCCCGCCATACGCCCAGTGTGCACACACACCCATCACATGTTGACCCACACTAAACAGATGCTATCCTGAATTTATTTTGCCTCCGGGAACTGATCCAGGACCAAAGGAGCTATGCTCCGCTGATGAAAACATCCCTCCCACCTCTGCCACCTCCACCCTTACCCCTTGCCCCAGGCAGCATGCTATCTACCTCTCCTTTGTAAGGGGGGACTGCTGGAAGAGGGCAGAGATGGGATGAAGGAAGGCACAGCGGCCCCTGTCTTCACCTTCCCCCCATCCCAAGGAGATGCAAAAGGGCCTCTATCCAGACACTCCCCCCACACACACACCCCCACCTCACCCCCAGTGCTCACTCTGCTCACTCCTAGATTCCCAGGCTCTGGTCCTAGCAGCCAAAAGGGTTGGGGAGGTGGCCAGATCTAGGGACTCCTCCTAATACTCAGGCCTCTAAGGAAAGGGCTGTCTGGGGGCACCTTCCTGCAGCCTGAAGGCCTGGGTCCCCCAGGGAAGGTTACCACAGAAACGGGGGGAAATATCACAGGGAAACACAATACCCGGCAGGGTCACCTGCTGACCAGGCTTCCTGCTGTGTTGCCCACCACCCCCCTCATCTCAGTGGCCTCAGAGCCTTCTTCTCCAGACTCAGCCTGGGCCTCCACACCAATGCTCTTCGCCCTCCTGCCTCTTCTGGGTTGGGCCACGCAGCCTTATACAAAAACTCTGCCCCTCAATGGTTCCAAAGAACATCAGGGGGGCCCCGCAGCTGAGCCCCCCACTCCTAATCCTACCAACACCCCCACCACAGGAAATCAAAGCTTCCTGCCCCAGAGGAAGTGCCCCATCTAGTGAACAAATCCAACACACACAAACGTAGAGTCCTGGAGCCTCAGGGAGGACAGATGCCCTCCCCCCAGGTCCCAGGCCTCACTCCAGCCCTCCTTCCAACCCACTACAGGCCCTAGTCTCAGGTCTGAGACAGGCCAGGGCCAAGGTGTGAAAAGAGAGCACAGGCAGGACCTGAGCCAGGCCAGGAGAATGGGCACTGGCAGAGTTAGGTCTGGTTCCAGCCCCACTCAGTCTACCATTCCCTACTGGGTGACCCTGGGCCTTGTATTAGCTCATCTTGTCTCAGGTCCTTGCCAACGTCTAAATTACCAGCTCTTAATGAAAGGGCAGGAGAAAGACAAAGAGGAGGTGGGGGTTACATAGGCTTTTGCTTTCTGGGATCTTGTGAAAACATGCCTACAGCCATGAGAGGGTCCCCACTCCCCACCCCCATCACACATGAGTTTCTCACTCCCATCATCGGGGTTGAGGAGGGGATGGAGGAAGGGAAAGTTTCAACTCTCATTCCCAGAAACCACCAACAATGAAAGCTAGGGTCCATCATCCCTGAAGGAAGGGGCGGGGGCAGTCATAATAGTCCCCACACTGGACACTGATCCATCTCTTTATAGTCAACCTTTCCTCCTCCGTTGCTCTGGGAAGTGCACCTAAAGTTTTCTCCCCATTTTATTGATGGGAAAACTGAACTTCAGTGTCAAAGCAGAGTGACCAGGTTAGATTTCTGGAAGGGTCAGTGGAAAACCCGAATGCAGCTTTCCAGCCTCAGGATTCCAACTTAAGACCTGGTGGCCAAAGAGACACCCACCCATGGGCTCAAGCTAAAAAACACAGAGGCCTCAAGAGAACACTGCCCCAGGCCATTCCAGATGTAATACCAAGAGGCAGCTCTGAGTCTGCCTCTGAGCTTGGCTCTGTCAGGTGAGAGGAATATCAGGGGACCAAAGGCAGTGAGAAGTCCCAGCAGGTCCAAGACCTGGTTCCAGTCTTGGTTCACTGAGTACAACACAGTGGGCCTGCTTTGTGTCTTAGTTTCACTCAGATGGGACTGCAGAAGAGATGAAAATTACTTATTAATTGAGATGGGTAGAGGTAACAGAGAGCAGAGAAGGAAAATGAGATGCTAAGCAATGAGGAGCTAAGCGATGGCTTGCAGAAGCTGGAGAAGGAGCCTGGGAAGTCTAAGAGGGTTGGCATAAGGAGAGAAGTGTGTGCGGCAGCCTAGGCCACTTCAGGGGCCTGGCGTATGGGGTCCTGTTGGGAAGAAATAGGCTGCCTAGGTGCCCCATTAACAGGTAGGAAGCTGCGTCACAGTCTCCCTTCTTTCAGCCCAGTGGCTGGGCAGGATCTTGAGGAAGGTCGCCCTGGATCTAGGTGCAAGTTCTGGGAACAGGCTGAAGAGTCCAGATGTTGAGTCTCCATTAGGGCCACTAAGGTCCCATTCTCACCCTAAGAATTGGCAGGCAGAGCTGGACCACAGGCAGATGTTGCATTGGTGTGAGGAGAGGAATAGGCAGCAGCAATGCAGCCAGTGTCTAGATGCAGCGGGAGGTCTCTGGGTATGCAGGGCAGCCAGCAGGGACAAGGGAATGGCCTGGGCTTGGGAGAAGCAGAGGTGGCAGGCGAGGTCAAATCCGAATGGGCAGCCAGAGGGAAGGAAATGGGGGTGGGGGGAGCCGCCAGGCCTGCAGGCCCCAGAGGGCTCTCTACCAGCCCACAGGCCTAGAAACTCCAGGTGTCAGAGCCCAGCCCAGCTGCCAGATTTGCCGCCTGCTCTCACGCTCCCCAGCATCAACAGACCCCAGGCCTGGGGGCCACACATCCTGTTCCCCACCACTCAGTACAAAGCCTGCGGTCCCTCACTCCTGCCGGGCCCTCCACAGCTCACTAGGGTACAGGTGTCTCTCTACTCTGATGGGAACGGGGGGCGGGGGGGAGGGGGAGGTTGTGCCCAGAGAAACCTCTCTCCAGAGGATCAGTTTACCCCAGCGGAGGGGTCCGAGTATGGCGCTGACAGAATCCGTGAGATGGGGTCGCTGATGTCCAGACCCACGAGCCCAGCCCCAACTCAGTGGGTCCTGCCCTTTGCCCTCACGCTTCCAAACCTTCCGCTCCAGAGCACCGCCCCCTCCTGGGGCCGCGGCGGCCGTCGCTCCCTCCCCAGTCCCCCAATCAGTCCTCCCAGTAATGGGGGTGATGGGACCCCGGGCCCGTACACTGGCAGCCCGGGGCCTTCAACTCCTTCCCTGGGGCCTGTCGCTACCCCAGGGCGGGCGGATGTGGGCGCCCCGCGGGAGGCCTGAGCCCTCCGGCCCCGGAACCAGCCCCGGCCAGGAGCCTGCCAGAGCCCCGCAAAGCGGGGCAGGGCGAACGCAGTCGAGGGGCGCACGCCGGCCCGGACCGCGGGGCAACCAGACCCGGAGCCCGAGCCGGAGCCCGAGCCGGGGCGGGAGGCGCCGCGGACCGCGCAGGGCGGGGCGGGCAGGGCGAGGGGCGGCAGCCCGGTACTCACCAGCTCCGGGGCTGTGCATCCAGGGGCCGGGGCCCTCAGAGCGGGGGGCTCATGGCGCGGCGGGGGGCTGGGGCGCCGGCCTCACATCCCCCCAGTCGCCGGAGGCTGCAGAAAGACTGTGAGACGGCGAGAGGAAGGGAGGGGGCCGGGAGGGGGAGGGCCCTGGCAGCCCGGCCGGCCGGGTAGGATGACAATGGAAGGAAATGCTTTATCTGAGGCTGAGAGCGGGCCAAGGGGGAGGGGAGGGGAGGGAGGGGGCCGGCGCTCGCGGCCCTGGGACACACCACCCCGGCGAACGCTACACGGCGCGGCGGCGGGCACACCGCGCGGCCCGGGAGGCGACGCCGGACGCGG